>NC_080647.1:13636363-13939393 GCF_027579445.1 Ammospiza nelsoni | reverse complement strand
GATGTTACTTTTAATTAACATACCTGATTTATTTGCCCCAATAAATATCCTGCATAGTTATTTATTTCTCAGTGTCTGGGAATCAAAACAAGTCTTGGAGGTCACTTACACTCAGAGGTTTTGTTCTGTCATTATACACTCATAAAAGTTATTAGTCCTTGCTGCTTGCCTGAGTTCAACATTAAATTCTAGGATGAGTTAAGAGAATGTGTTAATTACTGTTCATTACTGTAGGAGTTCATGTGAAGCTACTTGGAAATTACAGTCAACAGAGATGATGGAGAATATGCTTTGTTGTGTTTTCTTGTGGGGGGTGGCATTGAGATCAGAGGGACAGTGAAAGCTGAGCTGTCAAAAGTGAAACTTTTTGGCAGTATCTGTCTTTTTTTGATGAAAGTTTAATGGGAAAAGGTTCCTTAGCCTCAAATGGGGACTGATTTCTCTCATTTTGCCAAGATGAAAAAGTCACTTCTTGAGGTAAAGTGACTCACTGCAGTATGAGAAATTTTTGGTTGAATATCTGTGCTTGATTTGTGCTAGGTGTGGAACCTCTGCCAATTTTTTTCTGTTCTGAAGGTACATGCAATCTGCAGCAGGTTTGGGGCCATTTTGTCAAGTATTACTTTCTGTCTGAAGTTTTCATTAAAACATTTTAGAAGGATCTGTGTTCCTACAAACAAAGATAGATTTTTAAGAGATTGCAAGGATTTAAATCTTTTTAAGGGCTGGTTTTAAACCTGAGCAGGAGATGGATTTCCTACTTCCATTTTTTAATAAAAAACCCCAATATAAATATTCCATTTCAACACAGTTCTAATCACCATCTCTCCATCTTTCTCTTTATGCATGAAAAAGATCTGACTTAGAGGTCTGGAAGTTTTTTGTGACTGGATGTTTAGACATATCTCTGTGTGATGAGAGAAAATATGGAACTGGAGCCTGAATGTTTTAAACAAAACATTTTCCTGCAGATTATTTCCACATTTTACATCAAGTAGTTTTTGGCTTCCTTATGCAGTCATTTTTTGCACATGAAGAATTCTGTTGATTTTCAGCTTCACAGGTCAACTGGAAATGCTCTCTCAAAATGGGAATCAAATCTGATGGAGGTACATGGGCTCCTTATTCAGGTATTTTTTAGGATGCAGTTCCAAACTATTTCTGCATAATTTGTGCCTCAGAAAGAGAGGCAGTAGGGCAGGATGTGTATGCCAGCTCCAGCTGACAAATTGTGGACAAAATTTGCCTGTTCTGCCCTTACCCCAGGAACCTCCCCTGAAACTTATCCCTGTGTTCCTCAGCCTTGTACACAAACTGAACCAACACTGTATTTTTCCTATTTAATTTAGGATTTCTCTTTAATAGAGATCTTTCTACTAGCCCAGTTCACAGTGCAAATATAGGTCTGAATAAGCAGTGGTTCTGGTTTAATTTTCAAAATAAATTACCAGCAGGTTCATGGGTTAAAGGGGGCAGATCTGTTGGGCTGATTTGAGCTCTGATAAAGAAAATTTAATTAACCCATCTGAGGGATGTTAGGTTCTCTAAATTCAATACCTTTTCAGTTTTGATAATGTCTGTACCCAAGGTAACCAGGGATATTTTATTTGTATATAATAATGCTCTTCCTGAGCATAGGAACAGTGGTGGATACTCCAGAGAAAGATATAATATTTGAAGAAAGTAAAATTAAATTATCAGCCTTCTTGAATACATGATCATTTGGAGTGGCCTTGGGGACATTCCTAACCCTTGAAATATACAGCCTCTTGAAATCCTGATACCAACAGTGCTGGGGGCGAAATTTTCATTGGCTTTATGGCCTTTGAGACAGGCCTGCCAATAAAGGAGCCTGACCTCAGCTGCACCTACTGGCTTCAAGAAATCAGATAGAGTAAGTCAGACAATATCAAGTTATTATAACATCAGTTATTTTTATTTTTTTTAGTCAGTGCAAATTAAATGAGACAGTATAAAATCAGTTAGATAATACACATTGAAAGGTACTTCAGTGGAGATGGCAGTGTTTAGAAGGAGAAAGACTCTCCAGAAAGATGTAATTTCCTTTTTTTTTTTCCCCTAAATTAATTTTCCCACATGAAAGTCTTCATAGACTACCTGGGGAATTAAAAGATCTGAAATAAACTTATCTTTTAACTAAGAATAAAAGGAAAACAAAGAAGCAGCATAATTATGAGCTAACCATTAGAAAGTTCTCAGTGCTAATATGCAGCAGAGGTCAGAATACTCATGATTTATAATCTACATCAAGAGAATAGAAAGCTGCTAAGAAGGGCTCCTCTCCACAGAAGTGAGAGAATGCTGCACAGATAATAGCATTTCCTTCATCCAATGTCTCTCAGTGAATACAATAAGCTGATTCATTAGACAGACCTATTCAATATAAAGCCACTTAATATTAATACCTAAAAGGTTTAAAGCATTTTAGTGATCATCTTAGACAGAGCTATTGTTAAAAGAGAGAACTGTTTGCCCTGTCTCACATTCAGACAGAGCTCAAGAACACAAGAACAGTGGACAGACAGCATTTAACTCTCATGAAAGAGTATGATGGGACAATAGAGGTGTCCGAGTATTCAACTGTGGAGGGATAGACTGTAAGAAAATAAAGAGAGTGCAGAAGGCAATCTCACCCCTGAGGGGTTGCAGCTGTGCTAATCACCAAAGATTAGGAACAGGCCTGCCCTTAACAGGGCACAGCTGTGTCCAGTGAGGATGAGTGCTACAAAAGAGTGGGGTAGCTGGGTGAGAAGATGGCTGGAGTTTGGTGGCTGTGCTGTGAAGAAGGAGCAGTTAGTGCTGCGAGGGGAAATCACCAAGAAGGTATGGAGCTTTGTAATAAGATGAATACACTCAGTATTGTCTAAAACCCTTGTGTTCCTCTCCAAGTGTTCAGAGAGGATCACTGTCAAAGCCACAGCCAACGCTGCTCTGAAGGTTTGATGGCAGGGTAGAGTGAGCTCTCTCAATGCAGGCCTGTATCAGAGTTCTGGGACAGCAAATCATCAGAGAGCCCTCACTCTCTGGTTCTTGTGTGTGATGATAGAGTTTTGGTGACAAAGTTGGAAGGGAAAGCCACAAGGCTGCTCAGACATAATTTAACATCCTTTAGAGGTTCCCAGTCATGGCCTGGCCAGCTTGTGCATTGGTGGGGGGCAGGAGCAGGGAGATGGAACCCTCTACAGACACAGGAACCTCCCTATGGTCCACTGGTACAAGCCCTTGCAGCTTTGGGAGTAAACAGAGCTAACCTTCTCACCACACAGGCTACACAAGAGTATATAGCTGTTATAAAGATGTAAAAATATATAACATTTCAATAGACTGTGTTGCAGTGTAATGGAGCAATTACAATAGATAACCTCTCTGAATTAAATGCTCTGTTAGTGCCAAATGGAAATGTCTGTTAGATCCTTAACAGAAAATAGGATCATTTTGGATTTGTGGTGGGTTGACCTTTGCTGGAGACCAGGTGCCCACCAAAGCTGCTCTTTCTCCCCTCTTCAACTGGACAAGGGAGAGAAAATACCATGAAAAAACCCATGGGCTGAGGTAAAGACAGGGGGAGATCATTCAACAGTTACTGTCACGGGAACAGTAGATTTGACTTCGGTAAATTAATTGAATTTATTACCAATCAAATCAGAGTAAAATAATGAGAAATTAACTCAAATATTAAAAACACCTTCCCCATACCCCTCCTTTCTTCCAAGCCTTGACTTTACTTCTGATTTCTCTATCTCTTCCCCCCAGGGTGCACAGGGGAAGAGGACCACTGCCTGTGGTCAGTCTATTGCACTGTTTTCCATTTTCTGTTTCGTTTCTGTATTACTTTGCTAAGATCAGGTTTCTGATTATCTACTGACAATGTATTCAGTGGTGAAAGCTGCAAGAGATGGTACACTAATTATCTATGAAATTGCTGGCTGTGAATTTTTTGGCTCTGTCATGCTGAAATTTTGTAGGCAACAGCAGGACACTTTCAATGAAATAATACTAGGACAGGTAAAAACTGTATGCAAAGACTCCATTTGTATAATAATGTGATTGCTACCAAAATCCCTTATGAAAATTTAGTTATTACAATATCCAGGGTTTTATAGTTGAAGAACTACATGCACAAAAAAAGGTTATGGGTGATGGATCATTTGTTAACAAATAAAATGGGATTTGGGAAATGGAGAAGAAATATAAATATTCTGAGTAGAAACCAGCCATGGCTGTCATATAAGAACACCTTTGTATCCAGCAGGTTTCATTCCTTGAAGTCTGGGTACTTTAGGGTTCAAAAGCCTGATTCAAAGATGAACAGGATATTCATTAAATGCTTCTCTGACAGTGGAAAAGACAGCAATATTCTCCAAGTACCAAAAGATGGAAGTGAGGAAAACATCTGACACCATGCTTAGAAAACTCAGTGTGGTTCAACTTAGGTGTCACAGAGAGGGTTTCCCTCAGTGATAGCCAGTGACAGGACAAGACAGGAATCCACTTAAACATGAGAGAAAAAAAATTGTCTGCCCAAAGATGAGAAGAACAAGTTTTGGCATGGCAAAACACAAGTATGACCTTTGAACCTGGAACAGTTCCTTGCCATTTTTTTCACAGAATCACAGAATTAATGAGGCTTTTAGAAATCTTAAGAATGACCTTTGGTTACATTAAAGCATTCGAGCAAGAAATATTTGCAAGTTATAAAACTCAAATAGTGCCATTGGGGAGAGGAAGGAGAAAGGACAGTATGTGGCTCTGGAAAGGGAAAAGAAAGGTTTTTTTTCCTAGATGGGCAAGATAACACTTATTTAAATGTCAAAATAAAATCATTGAATATGTGACAGAAAATATTTACTAATGTGCAATTATAACTAGTCCTGGTTCAGTAAATGATCTCTTTAGTGACAAGTGTATATGTTCTGGGAAGTTTGGACCCTGATGGTAGCAGGGTCCAAGCCTTCTGAAGTCATATTTTCCTCTGTTTTATATGTTTTTGTTTCATTTGCAAGGGCTGATTTTACAGAAGTGTCTTTCTTTTTGCATTGTAATTAACATTCTTGAAAGAATATTTTTTAAATGTATCGCGACACATTGAACCAATGTACAATTTCATAGAAATGGAGTGCATTTAGCAAAATGTGGAGAAAATAACTCGCATCTTATTGTAGTTATGAAGATTGAAGGTGTCTGCTAAACATGATAGCCTGCCAAAACCCCTTTTGGAGCAGACTTGTTGATCTTGTTAATCCTGTTGACATTGAAAAAAAAATATTCTTGTGAATAACATATTTTTTAATATTTTTATGGAGGAAACACCTACATACTACAAAATGCCTACAGAGTGGCCAACTTTTTTTTATTTGTATGGGCATTTTAACTTAAATTTATAGCTGCTCTTTAGGAATAGTTTTAAAGAAATTTATAGTTTTCTCTATGTTAAAACTAGACAGATTTTAGGAATCCTACATTGATTCCTCAATAGTACTTTAGAGTACTTTGCTGGTATAACATGCTATTAACATCTTCAGGATCACTGACACAAAGTTTGAGCTCTAAAGACTAAAATCTCATTTTTTCCCCAAAGACTTCAGGGATAAGTGCTGCAATGCAGTGGTCTCCTTGACTTTGTGATATAAATTATGCTTAACTACTGTAATTTTTTTCCTCAGTTTTAAATTGAGCAACTCTCAAATCCACTTAAGAATGTATTATATGGGGAAAAGAAAAAACATATAAAGCTGTGAGATTGTGATTCATACACTGCTTATCACCTTCTGTTTTCTTCTCTTTGATGTATAAATATATTAAGGTTATTACTTAATTGAAGAGCACAGAATTAAGTCATTAACACAAACATCAAACACTCATGAGGGCTGAAATCCTTTTGTGTCTCTAGACACAAAAACATCTTTTTTTTCCCCTCTAAATTGAAAAAGAGGTGCCAGACTCTTAGTAGAAATACATAAGAAAATAGGTAGGAAGATTAGGATGCATATAGGTTCTCTGTCAGAAGAAAAGTTGTGCATACTTGCAAAATTGTGCTAAATCCTTGTGCAATAGGTAAATGTCAAACAGGTACAAGGCAGAAAATCACAGATTGTTCCATTAAAGAAATTATAACTCTGGCCAAGAACACTCAAATCAAGTCCTCTGCTGCCAGCACCAGGTACTTTACAATTTCCCTAAGCTTTATGGGAGACATGAGTGATGGGTTTGGGATGGAGTGTGATAGCTGATGGTTCTGAAGACATCTCTGTGCTCTTCCCAGAGGAGATCTTACATATCCAAACTCACAATTGCAAGGAACTAGGCATTCACTTCTACTTCTTTGAACATTCTCCTAAAATATTTTTTATTATCCTCAGAAAAGTTTCTACTGCTCAGCCTCATGAGAAAGAAATGCATTTAGACCTGGCTCAAGGCTTGGCACTGTCTGGAAGGTGGCGCAGGTCAGGTGCTGACTCCCAGCTTTGCACTGCACTAGAAGTAGATTACATACTTCATTTTTAAGGCTGTTCAAAAACCTGCTCCATTCCACCTCTCGAAGCTTCCAGCTGCAGCACTGTTCTGACAGTGGAACCTTCATTCTCTGCTGTTTTATTTCTCTTTGGAGTGTTTAATTTTGTCTCCTGTGCTTGGGGGCTTTCCATCAAACCCCAGGGGTCACCTGGAGCAGGTTGTACATAACCAGGTGTATTCTTTATGCTGGACAAGGTCTTTGTTTAGTCAGCCATGCCCTTCATTTGCTGCAGTGTACTTAAACATGAGAGACCAGATGACAAAAGCTGTTCCTCTGATGCTGAGCTCAGTCCACACTGATGTTCCTTCCTGCAGGGAAACCCTTCTCAGTCTGAGCATCTGAGCCTTAGAATTTCCTTTGATAAACAGATCATCTCTAAGTGGATTTTGATCTCTTCAGCAGACAGATTTTGTGAAGGTTCTTTTCAGTCTAACTGAAAATATTTCATATTTTATAAAACCATAATTACACAGCATTCTTATTCATTTTTTCATCTTATGGCTACTATTTTTCTGCAGAAATTGTAAATCCAAAATGCTTCAGGACAGAATTCTTTAACTTCTCTTGACTTTCAACTTGTGTTTGGGTCAGCAAATGCCAAGCATATACTTGGTGTTAAATCCAAAACAGCTTGAGGCATGCAGAAGTTTAGCTAAATATATTCAGGAAGTCTTTAGAAATGCTTTTTCAGACCAAGTTACTTGTTATCTGTGCAGTATTGCAGAAATACCCTGTTATTACTGCTACCAAAATGGTTTTAACATCTCTCAGTTGACTCAATGCAAACGCCCAAGCAGAAGCCCTGCCTTTTTTCACCAAAGGAAGTGCTAACTACTTTAATAGAACTTGAATCCACATTAACAACAGAAACTCGATGCAATTGCAGCATTAAAATACTGGAGATACTGGTCAGGTTTTCAAAGAAGGACTATAATAAGCCTGAGGGGTAGGGAGGGACAGATGAGACAGATAATTTGATCCAAATGTGGTAGATAAGGGCAAAATGTTTTTTCAAGTTCATCCCAAAGACACTTCTATTTGCATATTCAAATACTTAAGAAGCTTCTTTCTTATTATTTTATAATTAAAAATGTTTAAATTCTTTTTTCTGCAGCTGCTACCATGGCTCTTCATGGCTAGGAAAAAATTATGATGTTGCTCTTAGAACTTCATTTACTATCAATATGTGTAGGTGTATGAAAAAGATCTTTCTTTATGCATTGAAAACTGGATTTCTTAGTAACATTTCTGTGCTTCTGTTTTATGGTTTTATTAAATGTAGTTAGTAGCATAGTAATAAGAATCACCATAAAATAGTAGAATTGATTCTGAAATCTGGTAGCACATAATGAAGCTTCCAGCTTCATCTTTGAAACTGCATATATTACTTATTAGCAGTAAAGAATACAAAAATCTTTTGGTAAGGAGAGAGAAGATATGATTAGGGAAATGGCAGAAGATATTGATTATCCTTCTAATACCTGTTATTGATGTATTTAGATGCCTTCGCTTTTAGAAAGATATCTTCTGCAGTTTCACAGTGGGTAAGTTTCTATTGCACAGAAACTTTACCCTACAAAGGTTGTTCCACAAAAGTGCTCCATAAATAACTGGATTTGTAAATTCTCTCAACTATCAGCTGAAAATAATATGCATGAACCTGATGGCTTCCTTCTGACCACTTGAAACACTGTCAGAGAACGTAAATCTCCCAGTGAGCCTGAGTTCCCTGTGTAGAGCCAACAGAATAAGGAATCACATCATCTTAAAAATGGATTGGTTTCTTCTAACTGTGGGTGAAAAGGTCTCTCCTACAGGAAACATTTTCAGACACCAACTTGTTCAATGAAGGTCACCTTCTGAGTTCTAGCTTAGCTGAACATAAAGCTGAGCTGGCAATAACAGCTCTGCCCTGAGTACCTTCAGGAGCGAGTGTTTGGCTATGATTTTATATGTGTGTGTTATATTCAACTTCTCTTTTTAAAAATTTTTATTTTACTTAAATATATTGGTCTCTGTACAGTTTGGTAATTGTACATCTATTTCCTGGTCAGATTTTCTCACAAGTGGCACCTCTTTCTTTTGAAGACTCTTTTTGCAACATGAATTCAACAACTACTCTAACCAAAAGTGCACCTATACAGGTTCTCATGCATCTTCCCAGGTATAGAAAGAGTTCTGCCTACTTGTGAAGGACAAAGTTGAACTACATATTTCTGCCTTCATCTTTTTGCCTCTCAAAATTATTTTCTGACACTGGCAAAAGCATGAAGGAGTCAGTGTGTCCCTCCTGGGAGCTCAATAGACATTTGCTGCCATGTTGGCTGACATGATTTTTTATTAAATTGGAGGCATGATGAGTGTAAATCCTTATGGCTTGAGCTAGGGAATCAGATTCTTTGACTCAGATCTGTTACAGACTTGTGTACGTTAATATCAGATTAAAAAGCCCCAAACATGCAAACTGCTCAAACATAGTAATTGTACTCAATACATAAGTAATACCATTAATTCCCATTAAATTTATTTTCCTTAGGTGTTTATGAGCTTTAACACTTTTTTAATTGCAGCGGTTAATAGTATGTTGGTTTTTTTTTGTTAAAACATCAAACAAATGTAATATTTTTCCCATACTACTGCCTTTCAAAGAAGGACTATAATAAGCCTTGGTCAAAAGAAATGCTTGTGTAGAAATGTAACTATCTCAGAGGATTTACAAACCTGGAGCCAATACCACTTTTAATGCATATTAACCAGAAATCTTCTTATACTGTCTGCACATCCTAGTAAAAGATGACTATTTTTTATAGCCCCTCAGCAAAAATTTAAACAATGGCACTGAGTTTCACAAAATTCAGCACCTTTGCAAGCATTAAATTTGCTATTTAAAATTTAAAGCAAATAGTTTAAACCCTCTGATATATTGAAGCATTTAAAAATAATTCCATTTTTATAAAGTTTCAGTAGAAAGCAGCTCAGAGTAAAAATACATTTTAATAGATTTGTCAGAAAACATGAATCTAAACCAAGTTCCTGTCCAAGGAATAGAAAGAGCAAGTTATTAATAAATCTGTTTAGTTAAACACTAAGTGATCAGGTAGAATAGAATAGGTTTCATTCCCAGGTGTGTTCAGATGAAGGGGAGGCATTAAAATTACCTGTGTTAAAATTGAAAATGCAGCTGCATAAATTCAGGAGATGACAACATTATATTTTATGTAACAATATTTTTTCCCCCCAAATGAGTAGCCAGAGATGAAATTTGTTAATCTATGAGTCAGAGGGGATGCAATGTTAAAAGCAATTGCCTCTACTACTCTGCCTGGCGTTTAGTCAAATATATTTACCAAAACAAACCTCAGTGAGACAGCTATGTTTCTTTCCTTTCATTTATGTCAGCAGTATGAAGAATATCAGTGTTTTTTGTTTTCCACTTCACCAGTAAAATTGTGTACCAACAACTTTTAACAGGACACTTTTTGAAAACAATCTTTTAGCCTATATAATCAGTCACAGTCATCATCAGTAATCTCATAATGTTCCGGCACACTCAACTATTGAGTCTTCTTTTTTTCCCATGGAGCTCCCAATTTACACTGCTTTGAGAGATGGGCTGAGAAGTAAATGGAAGAAAAGAAAATAGTTTGTTTTTGTGCTAGTAGTTACAAAATCCAAAGGGTGAAACACAGGTAAAATCAGGGAAAGCCAAGGAGAAGACAAGAAGGGACAAAAGGTCAATAAGAAAGAGAGAAGTCTGCTTGGATAAAGTATTCTGTGTAGAGACAAGAAGAAACATTGGAGGCAAATCAGATAAATTCTCCCTTATTTGGAATACTTGTCTTCCAG
The DNA here is from genome assembly GCF_027579445.1 of Ammospiza nelsoni. Classification (NCBI taxonomy): domain Eukaryota; kingdom Metazoa; phylum Chordata; class Aves; order Passeriformes; family Passerellidae; genus Ammospiza; species Ammospiza nelsoni. The sequence goes on along the minus strand of NC_080647.1, from coordinate 13,929,012 downwards.
GAGGGAGCTAAGCAAAGGCAAAATGTCCCCATTGTGTTGTATTTTCATGACAGGAAATATTTGGAGGAAATATAATGGGTGAGGATTTTTTTCTTTGTTTTGGGTTTTGAGATTTAGGTTGTCATTTGTTGGTGGGGTTTTTCAGTGTTCGTTTTATTTAGTTTGTTAGTTTGTTGGTTTTTTTTAATATTAACATATTAATTACTGTCAGCACTGACTTTTCAAGGTTATTTTTATGTAATTTTAAAAAAATTAATTTTATTCTCTATTCAAGTAAATTTTATATTTACCTAGTATTTAACTGAAATATAATTTTTTATATATTCTTACAGGCTAGTTACAGCTACAAATATGTTTTTGCAAGAAAATATTTTACAATATACATTGAGTTTAAGGTGAATTAACTATTCCCTAAATATTAAAATTTATGAAATGGAGAGTTTATTCCTTCTTTACTAGATTCCTTTCCCCAGTTCCTTCTTATTTGACTTCTCATTCATATCTTCCATTCTTGGAAGCCTGATCTAAACCCCATGAACTCTGTTGGAGTAGTAGTTGTGAGAAAAATATGCAAGAAACTGTTTTTCTACTCCATTCCAGCTGTGTATTTCTCATGCTTATTTCCTCCTCAAGTCTGAGTATTTAATAGGATTTCAGTCTATTTGCTATGCTGCTTTTCCTAGCATTTCTTATTTTCTTTCCTGACTTCTGTTCAGACTCCAAACCCCCAGCCATTCAACACCTTCTCCCCAAATAATTACAAGGGTCCAGAACTCCTGCATGCTAAATTACATTTCACTCAGGCTGCCTTTCTGCAAGCAGGAGAGGAGGAAGGGGAAAAAGCTTTAGTGTGTCTGCTGAAATTCAGTTTGAAAAATAAAACATGTGCTGCCAATAGCTGTTCTGCACCCTCAGAGCTGTGTGCATAGTCAGGCAGCTATTTGGTGTGAGCATCAGAGCCCTTCTCCCCTGCATATATTATCACTCCACTGTTCCTAAAAATATTCTTACATTTTTCATTATTTCTTCTGGTGCTGTGAAAGGGGCTGGTTCAGGAACATTAATCAACTTCCCATATACATGAAGCCATTATTTTTAGTCCTATGATGCTTTTCTCATTCCTCTTCCCTAATAATAATCCTACTCTAGCCACCCCTGATCAGTGAGTGAGACCAAAATCTGCTGCTGTTTGTTCTGGCTCCATTCCCCGTTGCCCCAGGTAGCTCCTGTCAGCATGTGCTTTGGGCAGTGCTGGTGTTTATATTGTTCTGTGGGATTTCTCAGATTTCTCAGCAAAAAATATTGCTCTCCATAAATTTTGGAGTCAATTAACTTTCATGGTTAAACTTTGCCTATTGATCATAAGCGATTGTTCTCCTTTTCTTGATCTCGCACACATAGGGAGGAATGGAGATGAGGGGGTAAGGAAATAATTAATAACAAAGAGAAATCAAAGAAAATTTTCATCATCTTTTGTCATTGGAGAACTTTGAACCTATTATTTTTAGGTTCAGTTGTATTGCTGACAAACTAGAGTGAAAAATGGCAGTGTTGCTTCTTCAGAGGTTCTGGTTTGTGAAATCCTTTGTCTTGATGCCAGAAAATAAGGCTGTTTTTGTGTCCTATGTGTATTACAAATACAGCTGCTAGAATTCAGTCTCAATAGGGTGTTTTGCTCATGTATATTTGTAGTTTGCTCTTTCTATGAGTTCACAGTTCATGTTTCATTCTATTTTGCAAATTGGTGGAACATGCTGGCTTTAAAGGAGAAGGAAGTGAAAACTTTGACAAACACTGAACTCGGATAACATCAATTAAGCAGAAGTAATTGCTGGTTGCTGTTAATGGAAAAATTGAGATTTGTATTAGAACAACTTACCTTTAGTTAATAGAACAACCATTTTTTAAGGAATATATTTTATTGGGGAACCCTCAGTGCCATCAGTAGCATGTAATTGTTGAATAGGATTTCTGTAATGGATCGTTATCTCTTAAGGTTGGTTGTTTTTTTTTTTCTGATACACTTTTGATTCTGCAAAGTGACAATTGGCTAAATCAGCCTGAAGGGAAGAAAAAAGTGATTCAATTTAATGGAAGGACATATCTTCTTCCAAGAAAGATGAAGGCCATTAGCCCCCACATTAATGTGGTTGTGCCAAAATCCTTTTAACTAAAGGTTCAGAAGATTTTTGTCCAAAGATGCCCAAAGAGCTGATAGCAGCCTAAGAATGAAGTCTGAAGGCAAAGCCTTTGAATCCACCTTTTCTTGGACTTCTGTTGAGGTAACAACAGCTGAATTCATACCCACAACTTATAGATGGGAACATCAGCTTATTCTGCATAATGTTTGTTTGCAAATGTCTATGATGTTGTGCTTGGCTGTATTTTTGACATATTCTTTGTAAAAAGTAACAAACACTTGCTTCCTCAGTACGATCATTCCACCAGGGGAAGAATGATGATTTTGATGTGCTTTATTGAGCATGCAGAAAATAGCTGTGGGTTTGTCCTTTGCATATGCTCACACAGGAGAGAAAAGGCATTGCTCTGAGCCTCTCTGGTCTCTCAGTAGCACAGTACTGTTAGATCAAAAGTGGATTCTTAGCCCTGCAACCTTTTTGCTAACATTACACAATGAAAGCATCTGAGTTGACATGGCTAAAATGCCTTGATGGGTTTTCTTCTCTTATCATAGATCTCCATACACATTTAATTAATATACTCTATCACTGTTCTGAATTAAATGCTAGCATGTGATGTCGCCTCTGCTTTGCAATACACAACATTTCATCTGTCAATTGGCAAAAAGTAAAGGTGTTCTCTAAAAATTTCATAGTAAAAAATACAATGAACTGCGTAGCACCGCTGTCTTCAGATTACCCTTTCAATCAACTGCTTTTGAGAAGCAAAGTCTTTAGGACAGGTTTTCTGTTTCAAAGTCCTAATTCTGATACAAGTTTTATATTTTTGACTTTGAGTTCAGTGGAAGAGAGGGCAGGAGGGGTGGGAAACAGAATGGGAGAAAATTATGTAGCAGTCCTCCAAGGAGCTAGTAGGGAACAGTCTTGGATAGCAGTGTTTAAAAGCTTATGATGGTTAATAACAATGAGAAGGGAAGGTCCCTTCTTGCTGACATGGCTAAGTGCTTGATTGTCACCCTGGTTCTTTCCTTTGGAAAAAGTAAAATCCCAGGATATCCCAGACTGAGCCCAAGCAGCTCTTGTAATATGTTATCTGCTTACCAGGGGAATCCTTGGAAGACTCTTGAGACCTGCCCATTTTTAAGGTTTACAGAAAGGGCTTTTGGATTTAAGACTAAAGACTGGATTGTTTAGATTTCATTATGCCTGTCTAAATATTCTGGAATCAATAAAAAATGTGGCATCTCAAGCTATGCTAAACTCTGTCAATATTTGGTATAAATAAATGTATAAACACCAGAAACAGACAAAGTAATCGAAGCATATCTGGAAGGGAGTGTTTATTGAGCAGTATTTTGTGTTACTTTTAAATGTTGAACCAGGGCACAAAAATATAAAACTTTTTTTACTCTGTGTGGTACAGGTAATTAATGGAAACCGTGATGCATCTGTTACTAACCTGTCCTAGAAAGGTAGTGCAGCTGTTCCTGCTAATGTGAACCTTTTGGCAAGGTTAAGGGTAGAAGTTCTTGGCAAGACTGAAGATTATCCACTCACAAAATTACCCCACTGAAGAAACAATATTATGGAGTAAACTTTCAGGGAGAAAACAGATGCTGACAATGTGTTGATACAGTGCATTTTGTGCTGTGGCCAAGAAGATAAAAAAAAAAAAAGAGTTCCTGTCTTAAATTCTGGACCTTCATTGAATTCTTTTATTTGCATAGATGAAATTCTTCAGGTTAGCTGGTGTTAGGTTGCTTCTACCAAATGCCAAAGCTAAAACTCTTAAATAAATTTTATAGATTTTTAACAAGCCCTGCAGGCCTCCCATCTCAGTCAATAAGTATGGGATCCATGGTGATATATAGTGAGTTACAGAGCCTAGGCTAGGAGAATTACATTTTGAAATCAGATCTTCCCTGAAGATTTCTACAATTGATTATTTAAAACTTTGTTATCTTTCTATATATAAAAAAGCTGCACTCAGGAGTTATTACCTTCAAGAGTACATGTTTAAAGGCAGAATGTTTGGAATTTTCAGATTCTTTTTGAAATAGCAACTATTTCTGGCTTTTCAAAACCTTTCTGAAACATTCTGCAGTAAAGACATTGGAAAATGTCTTCCAGTAGAATTCAGAAAATGTTTTTTAATGCTTTTTATTTTCTATCTGCATGGTGTTGATAAAAGTGATAGTGTGAAAAAATGAGAAACCTTAGCTCTTAACTGACCAATCTGTAAATGGAAACAGAACCAAGAGTGGGATGGAGCAGCAGTGCTCATCTACTTGCAACAGCTGCAGAGAGCCCAAGCTGCTCTTCTACTTCTCTGTATGGCAAGGCCAGATCTGGAAAGAAAATATCAATTTCTCAGTGGTTTTGTGCCTCTCTTATAGAGCCCAAAGCAACCCCTCTCTACTCAGCTACTGCAGTTTCTGTCCTGTGTGTTTTATGGAATTTATCTGCCTTTAGACTGGCAAAACCTCCTCTGTTTTGTCTGTAGAATCACAGAATATCCTGAGCAGGAAGGGACCCACAAGGACCATCAAATTCCAGCTCCTGGCCCTGCTCTGGACAACCTCAGAACCCCAACCTGTGCCTGAGCATTGTCCAAACGCTCCTTGAACTCTTGGGTTCCAGTTCTCAACCATGCTCTGGGTGAGGAACCTTTTCCTAATATCCAACCTGAACCTCCCTGAACTGCTTCATGCAGTTTTGGTTCATAGAGACTTCCTACTGAGAAAAACAAATTCTGAAGCCCACTCCTAAAAATCAGATCATTGAAGTTTACTTTCAAGAATATTACTTATTACCAACATTGCTTTTCATGCAGAAGGGGTTTTCTTCTCTGCTCTCTTTCCTAACCTGATATTAGGAAGACCTGAAGATTCAAATCTCTTTTCCAAGCAATACTGAAACTCAAAATGTATTCTTAGCCTGAAGTGTTGAGTGTAAATGGATAACTTTGGCTGTGCTAAGGTGCTCACTGAAGTCACCAGAAACTTTTTCTGAATTTTCAAAGTTTTTTTGTGTCAAGCTGAATCCAAGATAAAATGCCACAATAGTGTTTTCAGAAAATTTGAGTGATGGAGGTTGACAATGTACCTGTATTAAATATGTGTTGTATGCTGGTCCTGTGTGAAAATAATGTAAATGTAATATAATCTATTGTGAAGTATAAAGACAAAGTAAAAACTTGACCTAGGTGATCAAAAGGTGATCAAAATCACTCTTTTCATCCAAATGATTGTTTCCTCATCATAGTACAGAGTTCCCTCATTTCACAGTTCATCTATAGAACATCTGTCTGTGACCTGCACAACCAGGGTTTACTGTGAGCTCAGCACACCTTTCTGGGACATATCATCTTTGGTGTATTATCTCTAATTCCACAGATGATGTGAAATGTGGAATAATTAATATTTGATCTTTGCTGATCATGATAACGCATTTATTTCTACAAAGATGTACAAAGATCTGAATAGATGATTTTTCACAATTCTTGCAGAACCCTTTATTGTGAGTCTGAGGTTGAAGATATCTATCACCCAGCCAAAAAGATGACTGCACTCTAGTTGGTGAGGATCTGGCCATCCCTGCAGTAGCTTGCTTAAGACAATCATAATTTTATATGAAGGTGCTTGCAAGGGCAGTGAAATACTGAAAAAAAATCTTCAGGAGTTTGCTAGGGCTGTTGTTTACTTTGTCCTCCCTTCTGAGTGGGTTGGTGAAATAAAATTGTGAGTTTGTTAATCCACTGCAGTAGTTCTTGTGCAGATAGTACATCTCTCATCAGGGCTACTAAACTCATTTCCAAACCTCTGCACTATTGCTAAGCACATAATAGGTATTGCCCTTGCCCACAGCTTTCTACTGCCACTTTGGGATACTTGGAATATAAATGCACTGAATGAAAACTGATACTTAATATTTAAGATGCTTTAAAGAAAGGAACTACAGGAATGTTAAGCATCATTATTAAGCAATAACAACTGAGTTGCAGGCCATTAACCCAGTCAGTCATTAATCCCAGAGAAGTCTTCTATGCTGAATTTCTGCTGTTAATGTTTTAAGCACGGTGCAGAGCAAATAATCCATGTCACAGGTATATTGACTCCTTAGTGGGTGCTGCTGTTATTGTATTGCTTGCTATAATTGAGGTGAATATTATCTTCTCACTGCAGCACTAGTGCTAGCCAGTAAAGGAAGGAAAGAAATGTTTTCTAAGTGTTAAATCACAATATGAGGAATATCTGCAGTCCCCATGCTCTAAGGAAAGGTACATCAAAAGAGTGTCTCTCCCCAAAGATGGGGGCTTGGGCAAAATACCAAAGAGGTTCTTTGTCTGCAAAGCATTTCTCTGTCAGGAATGCTCTCCTGCCTCACAGTTCTCTCTTCCTGCCAGCACAAGGAATTTACTCTCTACCCTGCTCTAAAGGCATGGAAGGTAAGCATCCTTAATGACCTTTCCAGCAGCAGGACTTCCCAGCTTGAGGAGAGGGGGCCAGAGTGTCACATGCACTTCCCAGACATCTGGACAGATGTCCACACCTCTGTCTCTGAGTCAGGACTAGAAAGTTCCAGGTGATGAGGTACAGCAGGCAAGCTCTCATTTTGGATGAGGCTGCAGGCAGAGTTTTATTGTTAAGGACGAGACTTATGTAGCAGAAAGGGAGAAAAGAGGAGGCAGCTTCAGCACGATTACCTGCCAAGGATCTTCCATGAACATCTAGAGTTCAGAGAACTGTATCTCCTCTGCTGTTTTCAGTGCTAGCTGTAACTGAGCTTGTGCACACTGCAGCTTTCCTGACTATGCATTACTTTAAACCACTCCTCTATTTCTTTGGGATATTCTTTCATCTCTCTCTCCCCACTAAACTACCAATTTCAGTTGCAATATGTTTATAAAATCTCTGGTTCTTTGGGAAGAAATGTTCTCAAAGGCAATCTTGAAATAAGTTTGTTCAATCTTTAAAATTATTTTTTTATGTCAATATTTAAAAATGAGGCAGGCAAAACACTTTACTTGCCATTTCTCATTTTCATGAAAAGAAGATCAGTTTGTGCCATTCTTTGTGCTGCAGTGAAAGCAAGATGATTTTTATTTCCTCAGCCTTTCATTAAAGGGCTTGACAGGAGCTCCTTTGGAGTCTCACACTGACAGCAGGGTGGGACTTTTCCCTGACAATCTCCTTGACCCAATATAGTTCAGCTGAGGAAAGGAGTGAGTTATTCAAAGACAGAACCCTTATTTTCACGTTTTTAAGCTTCAGGGCTGACAGAAGCCCGGGGAGGTTTGGAGAGGAGCTGGCAGGGCAGGTCAGTCACTGGCCAGGGGTCACTGATGCTCTCACTGGTCCCTGGACGTGTCCAGGGTCACTTCCCACAAAGGACAGAGACTGGGAGCTGTCCAAAAGGCACAGCCATCCACGAACACTGCATTGTACACATTCACTTACCTAATTCTCCCAATAAAATTCCTGTCTTTTGTCAAAGACGCCAATGCTCATTTAACAATTGGTGCCACAATTACAAAGATCTCACTAGTAGTTTTAAATACTGAAAAAAAAAATGGTGAAATGTTTTGAACAGGTTCAACTATTATCTTTAGCACAATTTTAAATGTCATTGTATAATGTTATTTTTCCTTTAAACCAACTTGTGACTAGGAATTTGGTTACGAAATACTCTATTTTGTGAAAACTGAATGAATATCAGCTAACTGTCATGTACTTTTATTTCCTTGATCACCAAAGTATCTTTATAGATTTGAAGTGTATTACTTGTGTTAGAAATCAAAGAATAGCCTCATTAATCCCAGTAAACTTTTAAATTTTGACTGACAAATAAAGCATCAATTGTTTAAGGTCTATCCAAACTTCAATGGCATGACTATAGAATGTGATGATTTATTATGAGCTTGTTGAGGATAATAATTGGTGCATTTTCTGATGAGATTATTGATTTTTCAAGATTGTTCTCAGGAGCCTCATTGAAAATCTTTCAAGGCCAGTGGTGTTAGCAGTGATGGGCTACAATGAGTTTCAATTTAATGTATTCCTTAACTCACTTGGTACTTTACACTTGAGCAGATATGACAGATCTTCTGGCAACATTTATGTGAATATAAGATATATTAAATAATATGTAACATTTCAAACCTCCTTGGATCAGTTTCCATGGAGACTAAAGGCATCCACTGGAAATTAAAATATGGAGAATCTCAGCTTATGGGATGGTAATATTTACTATGAAGCTTTGAAATCTTGTTTCAGGAGGGAGGCAGGATTTCATAGTTTTGGTTAATTAGAGAAATATTAACTGTGTATGCATTGTGTTCTGAAAAAATTAAGAAGCAAATTAAACACTTTTTATAAATAATATGTTATTGTTTGAGATTTGTGCTAAAAGGTTAAATTCATCCTGTTGCTGAACAATGAGCAAATAACCAGGCTTAATGCAGGGATTTTTATAAAAAAGGGATGGAATGAGATCCAGTTTTCATTGGTTTCTTGGACAGTATGGAAGAGAGGGAGCATCCTGCACAAACTCCAGCTGAGATGTTCCTGATGGCAGCTGAGTGAGCACAGCCTGCCCAAGGGGTGCAGATGTACAAACTCCTTCCTTTGGTCCTTCCTCCCCTCTGTTCATTTTATTCCTGTAACAAGGGAATGATTTCTACTATGGGAGACAGCTCTACTCCAGTTTTACTCTGTTATCCAGCCATACACTGCCCCAAATTATCTCATGCTGAAGTGATGCCCTGGAAATCCTGGCATGGACAAATTTGTCCTGAATGGAACATATATTAACAGAAGAAAAAAAAAATCACCCAAAAAAAACCCACCAAAAAACCCCCATAGCCTGACATACATGAAATAATGTTATTAACTAGTGAGAGGAATTTAGGCCCAGGGTTTTTTGTTTAGAATGAATATATTTTGCTTAGACTGCTGTGCAGAGAATTGCCTTAAAGGGGACATATCTCCCAGGAGCAGATTTCCATTTTGTCAGTCAGCTGCTGAAGCCTGAAATGCCCAATCTAATCTCTGATATTAAGTTTGTGTTTGTATTACTTTAGATCACATTTAGATATCAGAAATGATGTGTCACCAGCAGTGGACCTGAATAGAACAATATACAAACACTCCCATTCTTGGTTTTGGATTAACAGGAAGATGTGAGGAAAGTACTATAAGAACAAGAAAAAGAGAATAAATTAACTTTTTTTTTTTCTGATATGGATGAGGAGTTTACCTGGTGGGGAGGAGGAAAATCTATCTTATTTTTTTTTTTATCAAGAATAATAGACATAACAACTATGATGTCTGGGCCACAGTGGAAATACTGTGTAATCACCAGAATATGATTCTGTGGTCAGGAGATCAAATAAGGACAAACTGATAGTGATAATGATAGTCATTTATTTCATTCTTTGAAAGATTGCTGCAAGAAGGAAAGCAACACTAATTAAATATAAAAAAACCAGATGGCAAAGAGACCTTTGCAAAGGTCAACACTGGAAAAATCTTAGCTCTGAATTATCTAAGTGGATTAGACACATGTAATTTATTTGAGAGAATTAAAAAATAAAAATAAAACCCACTTGATATTCAAAAGAAGATAATGAACAACATTGCTAAAAGGAAGCAAATGGTACTAAAAGCAGGAGATGAAAGATCACTTAGTTTGGCTTCTAATTACTGACTCATTAAATTCTAGGCTGATTCAGAAAGTACATGTGTGTGTAGAATCTGTTTTATGGAGATACAATTTTGATAGAATCTATATTTGATTAGCTAGGAGAGAAAATACATTTGGCCCTTTCACCCCAGAGTTGCCTTTTAGGTTCCAAAAGCCTGAACTCAGTTACAGAGGTTTGGGTCAAAGCATCTCACCTCATTTCAGTCTCCTTCAGCAAAATTCCAGGTTTTTTTGTCTTCTGTCTACACAGATCATCCTTGTCAGTATATTTATTGAAACATTTGTGCCTCCTTCTGAATGAAATTATAAAAAAGCAAACCAAATCAGAAATCTAAGTGGGTGATTGCAATGTCTTCCATCTCTAATGCTTTAAATTACTGAAGTTCACTGCCAGATAAAAGGTTTCCTGGTTAATGGCATTAATATTGATAGCACCATTTTTTTTTATCTGCACAGCAGAATGTAGAAAATTTTGAGTTAAAAAAGAAAAATTTTCTTAGTGATAAACAGAAGGAAAAGAAATCTTGATTTGTCAATATGTCCTGAGATCTTAGGAAATTCACTGAACCTTCATGTTATGTTTGTATAGAATTTTCAAGGTTTTTCCAGTTTTATGAAGACTGGAAATTTCTGCCTCTTCAGTTTGATTTTATTTTTAAAGAATTTGATTGTCTAATATTTTTTTTTCTGCAAATGCCACTAAAGGCCATGAGGAAAAAGAAGATAAATATTGCAAAAATTCTTATGAGGATATGGGTATTTGCCACGCTAGCTTTGTATTTTATGGACCCCAAATGCATTAGTAGAAGCTTCAGCAGGCTGGTGCAAGTGCAGCTGGCTGCTGTTTTGCACTTTAAAGTCTCTCTTTTTGCTTTTGTAGGGATTATTCAAACAGTTGCATAATAAATACAGGCAGGTATGTTTCATTAAAATTATAGGAACAAGCAGCAACCTCTTGTTTCATAACCATGAGGGGCTTTGAGCTGCTTTATGTCCTCATTAAGAAAAGGGCTTTTTCCTCCCAAAAACTTCTCTTATCTGTGACTCAATCCCTGAATTTTAAAGAAATGGCAGATGTGAAAATGTTGTCCATATATTGTAAAGAAACAAATATTCCAGATATTCTGATTTTCTCTGATATTGCAGATGTCTCATCTATTATAAGGGAGGACAGCAGCAGGAGAATCTCTTATGCTTTTTAAGGATTGCATGGACTTTTTGCATAAAATATAATTCCAATTAACAATTAATACTGGAAACGGAGTTCTCATTTATCTTATTCAAAAGTAGCCCAAAAAGAATTGATTTCATATTTTTCACACGTTGATAGTAGTCTTCCAGCACCATCTGAAAGGAATTATGTTGCTAGGAGTGTGGTTTTGAAAGTCAGATAATATCAAACGTCAACCTCTTTTATCTCAGCAGCAGCACTGGGAAAACAACTGGATTGTATCTAACTTCTGTGACTGAGCTTGGCCAACCCTCAGCAGCAGCTGATGTCATTTGTGTTGCTGTAAATGTAAAGGGTTTTTTGTATGTATGAAAAAATTAAATGATGATATGTGGAGATAAGAGGAAAGAGTAATACATTTTTGCTGATGTATATTTGTTAAGTAACACAGTTTGAAATGAAGGGTGTATCACTCTTTGTCACATCTAAATATTAGAGGAAAAAGCAGTGGAAGAGTGGAAGCAATCTGAGGAAGATTGGTTTGGTTTTGCTTTAAGATAAGTAATTATAGAGCTTGGATTTATTTTCAGAAAAGTAAGAAAAGGAAAAAGAAAAGGAAATCTGCATCTTATTTCATTCATTTGGAAATAATAAGTCAAATTCCACTGTCCAAGTCAACCTAATATATGTGGTCAGTGCCACAGAGCTTTATTGAGACCTCTGAAGTCGTCTATAGGAAATAATTTGTATAATCAGTGTCTTAGACCTCTGCTTTTCTCTTGATATTGAATACAAGGGTTCAAGATGAAGATTTACATTACCAAACACTACTTTTTGCCTTCATTTATTGTAATACATGATATAACTTTCTAGTCTCCAGCTAGTATGCTAGCTGGTTTTTAACATAGATCTGTGTTTCTAAAATATGCCTGAAAAGGACTATGGCTTGGCTCTATTTAGCAAATGTGTAGGAGCAAAGCAAGGATTATGCAAATATCAAAAAGAGAACTTGTTGTAGTCTAGGAAAACACTTATTAAATTCAACAGGAGTCTTGTCAGCCTTATTCAGAGCAACAGTTCTTACACTGAAAGAGGAATGGTTGTACAGGAAAATATTTAAGAAGGCTTACACTTAGAATGGAATAGTTTTCTGTCAAGAATTGTTGCTCTGTTGAAGGATGTTGTAGGAGCAGTTTTGCTTCAGCATGATGCAGAAACAAAGTATATTAATTTCAAGTGTATTGAGCCTGAAATACCCAACAGTATTGAAATCCCTGTTTCCAAGCCATGAGGTTGGGGAATCGGCACAGCAGAGTTAAAAAAAAAAAGCATTCAAAGGGCCTAATTTATTCAAATTTGATTTTAGAAGCTACACCTCTCTCTTGCTGCTCAAAGTTATTGGTTCCTTTCTCTTATTCTGCTCCATTTAGGAAAAGCAGCAATTTATTTTGGCCTCCCTGAAGTGGCTGAGGGTGCAGCCTCCAGCCTGGGGCTGCTGAGAGTGCCCAGCACTGCTCCCTCCTCCACTGGCACCTGGGATGGTCTGAGCCACTCAGTTTCCTGACGTTCCCCATGTCCTAAGGGCAGGTAATTTCTTGGCTATTGCTCTAAAGCTGCCTTTTGCTCTTCTCCCTGCAAACACTCTGGCAGTAACTTCCAAAGACTTTGCTGCATTCTGATTTCAGGCTGTGCTTTGAGGCCCTGCAGACCAAGGTCCCTTCTCTGGACACAGACACTTGGGTCTAAATTACAGACAGGCTTTGGGCCACCTTCTGCTTTTTCATTTTCACCTATAGCACAGCTTCTCTTACTTTCTTCCTGCCTTTCTATTCCTGCCCCTATCTCTTCTGCCCTTCTTCCCTCCTTTCCCTTCCCTTCTGTCACATATTCTGTGACTTTGAGCTAGGTCTTAGATATTTTAAAAGCCTCTGAGTTTAGGAGCACTTTGCTCAATGGGGCCAGAAATTTACCCCAGGATGCAGAACTAACCCAAAGTCTTTCTTTTCCATTTTTATTTTCCTTTTATTATACCTAGAGGTCACTTTCTGACAGCCAAATCCCAGACCATGGACTGATGCATGAGGATTTTAAGGTACAAGTGATTGTTGTGTGAAAAGTGAAAAATGGATATGAGATTATTTTGAAAGATGACTTAAAATTAAATAAAATTACACCAAATAGTTTCTAGGGAAAAAACTGGGGGGTGAGAGGGAAGGACCATGTTCTCAGGTGATTTCAGAAGTTTCTGCATGTTAACATTCAGAGTGACTGCAAAAAGTAGTGCCCCACTGAAAAGATATTTTCTTGGGTAGTGCACATGAAAGACAGGTTTCAGTAAATATAATTCTGCTCTGGATCAGAACCATTCCTCAAGGACACAACTCAGATGGGTGCTGCAAACTGATCTGATTTGCATGGAAATCAGTATATGCTTGTTGGTTGTGGTGGTCTTTAGCTTTTTATAAACAGTACCAGAAATCAAATGCCTGCATTGATATGCTTAGTCAAAATAGGTTTTAGAAATATTACTAAAACAGCAGACAACATAGAAAAAAACCCCACAACCTACATTGTACAGACATAAAAATAAACATGTTCAAATGTGATTTTGTTCTGAGGAATTAAAAATGAAAAAAGTGAAAATGAGAAGCAAATGAAATTTTTCATATTTTTGATATTGAATTATTTATTTCACATCTCATTTTCTTTATGAATTTTCTGTTTCTTTTTTTTAGTGTGGTTGTTTTGTTTGTTTGGTTTGGTTTTTTGAGTTGTATGACAACAACAGGTCTTTTCTTTTTAAGAAAACTTTAAAATTGCAGACATTTAAAAAAACGAATGTTGATAATAGACACCTAAAAGCAACTTGTATGAGCAGTAGCTTTGGGAAACCCAAAAAAATGCCTAACTGTTGTGCTGAAAATATCATGGAAGTTTAGGTCCTTGGTGGATTTAAAAAAAAAATCTTGATTCGAATATTGATGAAAATAAACATTGGAATACTCTTCCAATCTAAAATTATCTTTTACAAACAAACCTCAGGCAGGACAGTACACAGAGTGTTTTAAATATATGGATCTCTCTGCCTGATCTATCTAATATAAAAGTATAGAAAAGGTATGAATGAAAAAGAAAATGTTTCAAGACAAAAATACCCCACGTGATGGAGAAAGACATTTGCAATGCTCAGCCAACAAATGTTGGACTGCTCATACAAAAATCCCTTTATGGACCATTCTTGGTCCCCTGCCTGAAGTAATCCTGCATCTCTCTTGAAACGAGTATTGTTCTTTAATGTGACCGTGGTACTTGGGTGCCTGGGCGGATGGGGCAGTGAGATTTTTCCCTTTATGGTGCTTTCCAAACTGCAATTCTTGGGATTAGCTTTGGCCTGTACATAGAAACCATACCACTATGCTCTTTTTTTAAAAAACTCTTCTTTAGCAAGTAAATTTACAGTAAAGTCAAATAATATCTACTCAATGGGGACATTAGTTAGTGCTCCGTTTATCTCTTTGTGAGGTCTCAGATGTCTCCACTGAGGTGTTGAAATGAGACAGGAAAGTGGTGCTTACTACCAGTCCTTTTCTGAAGGACATGCAATAGCTGTCAGAATACATTCTCACTGAGCAGCTGGAATTTTTATTTTTCCTTGTCTGTCCATGTACTTTCCAAAGGGTTTTGGATTTATGTGCCTTGGCATGGTTCCTTGGACACAGCCAGCTATGTTGAATCATAATGTTGATGTGGAAATGGAACTTGCACTCATGAAAGATCCTGCATAAATATCAGAGTAAGGAATAAGCGTCACATGAGGTAAAACCTCCCTAAAATGGGCTGGTTGAGCAGTCAAAAGGGAAAATCTGACAAATATCACCTGAAGTGAAGGACATAGGCATAATTCAGCCTGCTGTCATAAGCACTTCTAAAATTTACTGCGGAAGCTACAATTTTCTGAGACAATATCCTCACCTCTGTTTTCCTGGGGCACCCATATTGTCATCAATTAGAATTGAACTCATATATGCCAAAATATAATTGCTAGTGTGAGCTGTGGAAAAATGATGATAGTGGCAGATTTGCTGTTGCGGTTCTGGAATATTGCCCATTTTCTAATCAAAGAAGCTTACTGACCTAAAGCTGTATTAAAAACAACAAGTTTCCTATATGCCTTTCCCACAGTGTGGCAGCTAAATTGATGTTTGAGCAAAATCATCCCTAGTCTAAAAGCTTGGTTTTTGTTTTTTTCCCTAGACAAACAAACAAACAAAAAACAACAAAAAAACAAACAAACAAAAAAATAGAACCCAAATCTGCAGGAGGAGACAATAACTTCTCTTAGAATGAATGCAGAATTCTTGGTGCATGCAGTGTCATATTGACACATGCATTGTCACATTGTCATTTTTCATCTCATTTATGTGGGATTTTATGTATATGGCAGGGAGTCTCAAACTCAGCATGTCCAGAAAATATTTAATAAGCAATATATAGCATGGTTTTTGGGTACCATTAGCATGGATTAGTGGCATGGCTAGGTTTTTGGGGATTGTTTCCTAAGCCTTATCATATGCAATATTAATCATTAACATTCACTCTTTAATCTGCTTTACCAAATCTAAGTAACTCTCTTTCTTCTTGTAATGTTTTTTCTCACTGTTATCTTAACTCTCTTGATTTTTAGTACTGTATAAATGCCAGATTTGAAGTGGATCTCACTCCATTCTGACTCTTGGTTTTACCTTTGAAGGGGGGCTTGGGTGACAGAGGACCCAAGTGGGCTCAAGAAGCTTGTTTGCAGCTCAGTGAATGTCACTTCTTAATGCCTCAATCTGCTGAAGTTAGAGGAAGAATTTTGCCATTTGTTGTGCTAAGTTTATATACTTCCTAATGAAATGTGCTAAACTAGAGTTAAATATTATAAACTTATTATCAGGAACTGCAATTAGCAGGAATGTATGCTTGGAGGTTCAAATATACTTAGTATTTATATTGAATATCACTCTGCATCTGTTCAAAGACTCTCTGTAGTAACAGGGAGCTCTTTCCATAGAAATGCAGATTGGAATCCTGAAATAACAGATGATAACAAATGTTGAATTATGCTGTAGCTTCAGTGTACATAATTCATCTTTGCTGATCAATTTTCATTCCCTCCATGAAATTAGAAACATGAATTCATCTGAAGGACTAAAGGAGCTTCAATATCCAACATCACATTGATATACTCTGCACCACATGGTGAGAGATTTCAACACAGTTTCTCTAGTGAACAACCAGTAAAATATTCCTTTAATGCACATGGTTTTTACATTGCTTCCATCCCAGCTCTACTCTCCTTTCCACCCACTCCCATCAGCACCTGGATTAAAAATATTTCTCTTCTGTCATTTTTAGTGGTTTATATTTGTAGATCATCAGCTAAATATGAGGATAAAAGCATCCTCATGGAATCTGTCACCACTGCTGCTGTGTGTGTGTCACGCTGGTACGAGTGTGTGAGAACAGGTTCTGTCGTGACCGAGGACTAAAAGGGACATTAAAGAAGCTGCCAGCACCTATTTTTGTACACTTTCATTTGTGTACACTTGCAAAGTTTTCATAGGTCTTAGAGTACTTCTGGGGCATAAGAAATAATATTCCAGTCCAGTTTTATGCTGAAAGAATCCAAAGCACAGTCATGCTTCAGATCGTTCTGCAGCTAAGTGGCAGAACTGGGAATAGTTAGATGAAAGCAGATTGTTTGCTCTGAATGTGCTACCAGAGACTTGGTTGTTGCAATAAGAAATTTCTTAAAACAAACCATATGATAAGATCTCTGTAGGTTGAAGCCCTGTTTTTTTTTAAAAATGACTCGCAAGTCTGTGCTACAAATCATGATAGGAGTGTTTAAAATCGCTGGGGCATGTACTGATAGTAATGTAGTGACAAAAGCTCAGAGCAGAGTGGGATTCACAGCAGCTCTTGGTACTCTGCTGTGAGCTGTCCTTGGTGGTCGTAACTACATGGGAATACACATCTGAGTCTAAACTTGCACTGTATCTGCCTCAAGATTAACATGCCCTTTTAGATGTACAGGCTTCCCTTTAGGAACTCTGGGCACAAAATATGATTAACTCTTTCAATGGATTTATATTCTTAAATCCCATCATATTTGACTTTTGGCTCTTCACCTAATGGGCTCTCCAAATATCAAAATAGGTGCCCATGTCTCTTGTACCACCAAAACTGAAAACCTCAGTCTACCAACATCTAGTAAGCTCCTTCCTAGAGTAGGAGTTCATGGCATGTACATTTGTTTTTCAGCCTTCTGAAATTCTGCCCTGATATCTCATCATGTTAAAGACCAACTTGGAGTCTCTTCCCAGTCTTGTCAGAATCAATAACATAGATCTTTCATACTTTTGCTGTGAGGGTTTGAAATGAGGAAATATGCCCTTAGTGGGAGTTATGGATAAGCTGGTGTAAAATGCAAGGAAAGAGAAACTATTACTTGCTTAAAACTTTGGATATTTACAAACTTATTGGAAGATTTGTACTGCAGTTCCTCCTCAAATGACTGTTTTGGGAAAACTTGTATAAAAGTCAAAAGTCAAGAAATCAAACTGCACCATAACACCAAAATTTTGTAGTCAATAAAATAGAAATGGATGTGTGGTATTTACAAAGTTTAAATAAATGTCTTTACCAGAATTGATCAATCTAATCTTCTGAGAGACAGTTCAGGATAAGTCTGATTTGTTATCTTGGAAGGGTGACATTTCTGTCTTTTTTGTAGAGTCTTGATCCTACGGAGTCAATAGATTTTGGCTCCTTTCTGTTTCTGCACTTAGCCCAGCATTTCCCATTCTAACACAATATTAAAAATGTGTGGAAAGAGGACATCCAAATCCAATTACCTTGTGAAATTATTACATTTCCCACAAACTTGCTGTGTCTTCTCCTTTGTCTATTTATTTTATATTGGTTCACAAATAAACCAAGATAATTATAATAGCATATTTGAATTAAATAGAAAACATATATCTATTTTGGCATTATTAATACATTTAATTGAATAAACCAAAACTGCATTTGCCAAACTGATGATAGCTTTTGTTTTAGGGAGGATTTCTGGCCTAATTCTTTAAGGACCCTGTATTCATTAATAAAATATAACACTACAAATATAGAAATTTTCTGGAGAGCAGTAGACTGCTTTTGCAACTAAGTTATCTGCACATAATACTGAAGAAATTGGTTCATGGTTCTTTCTAGTGCTTCAAAAAATCAAACCTACAGATGATTACATCTTGTACCCTTCTGCAGAGGTTTCATATAAATTCAAGTCCCCTAATTTTGAATGACATTTGAGGGGGCCAGTGCAGGAAGAGGAATATTTCTTGTTTGGTTCCACAGTTATTTTCAGGTTTTCAAATGTTGTACCTACGACAAATTAAAGGAAATTAATTCTATGTTGCTTTTAATTGTTTGGTTTTTGTGGATGTTAATTATATTATTTAATACACAACTAAGAAGGGCTTAGATGACCTCACAATGAGGACTTGATTCAAAACTACTCAGTCCAGTATGGTATTTGTAATTCAGAATGCTGCCTTCATTATTAGCTTTGATACCTAATTCATGATCATTCTTGCTTTCCATCCTTTTGATGCCCACTACTGGAATGTCTCCCTGGAACTGATGTCATTTTGGAAGACATATGGTATTTCTGCCCCACCCCTTTGATTAGGGCTCTGACCTGTCAGTTGTTCTCCAAGGAAATATAAATAATCAACATTGTTCTCAGTTTGTTAAAAGACCTCCCCATATGCTCCTTTGTGGCTGTCTGTTGAATTTCAGCAGCACTGCAGTGCTTTGAGCTGGCAATCCAAACACCTTCATTTAGAAACAAAACACCATACGGTATAATCAACTCCCCATACTAATTTTCTCCACTGCAGTATCATTAAAGAAATATTGTAGCATAAAGAATAAACTGAAATATTCTTGGCCAATGAGAAGGCCAACAGCCTTCTGCAGTTGAAGATATTTTTACTTATTTTGCTACTGTAATGTCTGAATTCTTCACAGTCTTAATATATTCTCCCAACACATTCCTGTCTCCCTTTGAGCAGGATCTGAGTTACGGAAATTCATGTCTGAGGAATCAAGCACTGCAGACTCTCATCACTGCCCCAGAGGGCTCTAACTCTCTAGAGGAGCTGGAAACTGAACCTGAAGACTGAAACTTCCAGCCCAGAGCAGATAGCCAGAGGATTGCCATCCCTGCTATGGAGTCAGTTGTTACATCCTGGAACCATTTTTCTTTTGAAAAGCTTCTGTTGTGCTAAGGCTTGAACAGAAGCCGATGATTTGGACGATGCACAAGGTGGAAGATAAAGCTTGACTAAGCATAATCTGGTAATTAATGTCATATTAATGCTTTCAACACTTCCTCTGTGATTGGGATTTCTTCCCTTTCAAGAATAATTTGAAGCTTGGAAGCAGCTGAAACATTGGGGTTTTTTTGTGACTTGTTACTATTTAATATCTTCACAAATTTGAGGATTAGGGAGTCCTTAAAGCTCATGCTCAGAATAGGGAGTTCTTTTTCTATTTGTCTTTAATTAAATGTTACTAAATCCCCCAAAAAGTGGGTGAGAAGGAGGCCCTCTTCAAAAATTGGCTGATGCAGACCAGCACAACCAATACTGAAAGTACTTGTCATGAGAACTTTGTTAAAATAGCTCAATCAAAAGTTGTTGAGTTCTTTGCTTTTTGAGCAACATAGTAAATCTCACTAGTTGTGAGGGATTCCCCCTCTCTCTCACTGTAAGCCAACATAGGAAAAATGCACCAAAGTCACGTAGGACATTAACGTGGCTTTTTAATGTCTCCCTCTGTCAAACATTGCTAGCATCAGAAGCAAAAAAAAACAGGATGGTGTTTCTACTTTGGGAAGCTTAGCTGAGATTTTGCTGAACAGAGGCTACAGAAATGGTTTTTGGAGAAAGGCATGCTCTAAAATAGTCTGAAAGCTAAATTAATAAGTCAATTCTTACAACCTTTCCAATATAATTGCTATTTATATTTCCTGCCAGACGCTGTATAGACAAAGAGAAAATGATCAAAGTCATTCTTGCTGGTGCCAGACTGCTGTTAATGTCGTTAATTTTTTCTCAACATTACACAAGTCACTGCCTCAGCTAGGGTCAAATTAAGAGAAAGCAGGATGGAAACCCCTTTTTATTTATTGATCACTTACTGTTGGCATCTGTAGAAGAATGGAAGCTCTTTAAAAGAAAGAAAAGCTTAAATGACAGTCTCTGAATGATTGCTGCAAGCAAAATTGAAAATAGCTTTGATGTAATAATTTGCTTATTACTCAAGCACTGCTCAACTCGATAATTTCAAAAGACTTACACATATAGCTCTCAGGTCTACAGGAGAGAAGGAAACACCTCATGCTCTTTATAAATAAATCAGGAAAACAAAGAGGTATAAATCCTCAAAATGCTGAAGCTCCAGACATCTGAAAGTCAAGCTGAACACCACTGAGATCTGTATGCAATCGAAAATTTAAATGTGTTATATAGACAAGTGTTGGGGAAGATATAAAAAATAAGTGGGTAGGGATTGGTTTTGGTTTTATTTGGTCTTGGTTTTGCACGACAAGTTGTCAGAGATTGTTCTGAATAGTTTTGTCACTGAATTTGTTTTTGAAGTTGGAATAGTGTCTGTAAATGTTGGGAATCACTGGTTCCCAGTCCAGTATTTAGTCCCACAGTAGAAATATGTATTAAAGCTCTCTGAAAGAATTGACTGGCTAAGAAAATAGAAATTAAACATATCCTGTATGTGTTTTGCACAAACCAGTGAAACTTTTGAAAGGACAGAACAATGTGTTTTTCAGTAAAAAAAAAATAAATAAAAAGAGAGAAGTTTCTTTTGCCATCCAGAAATTGCTAGAAGAGAAAGAAGCAGTGATATATTAGGAAAAATGTACTTTGTATCATGTATTTTCAAGCCTACAGAGACTGTAGTTGTGACATTTCACAGGCTTCTCATAGTTAATTTTCACTGGGAGAAGAGATGGTTAATGGATGATGTTGCACCATAGTTACTTTTGTACTTTTGTTTTTATATAGACAAAAGATTATTTTTCTTTGTCCAGTCTCTGAGAATACAATAACACCAGGGTAGAGTCAAAGACCAAAAACTTCAAGCTACCCTTTGGAATTTCAGCTAAACCAAAAGTGTGTTCTGGTTTTTTAATCCAAATGTCACCCAAATATTACCTGGATTTGCAGTAATGTCTATCCATTCAAAACCAGTGGAAGGCCTTTGAAGCTCATTCATTAAAAAGAATCCTTGTAGCACATCATGGGACAAGGAAAGATAAGAAAACAAGTGGGAATAAATTTTTTGCCTTTCCTGTCAGTTTGTTGACTATATTCCACTTTTCTAACTTGCAAAACATGCTGTTGCCCCTAATGGTAATGTTTTTTTCATAACAAGAGCATAAAGCCTGTGTTCACTTTATTGATCTGTCTAAGGTTTCAGATATGGACGTATAATGAGTTCATTATATCAAACTGATTCCAAGTAAGTATCACTAATGTGTTTCTGAGAATACTTTCCATGTGGTATTTTCTTCTGACAAGATTCATTCCTTTTAATTTTGTAGCAAGAGTATACAAAAGATCTGTAGTGGCACTGGTGTTTGTGAAACAATAATTTCTAAATTACAAGCTTCAAATATGGCAAAGCACATCTGTGTAATTTGCCAGCAAGCAAGCTGATACAACCATGGCATGTTCCTTACCTGGCAAATCAGAGAAAAGAGAAGTATGTATGTTTTTAATATCAACTGGTATCTACTTAGGAATAACTCCTTATTTGTTTCATATTAAAATTGTAACGCAAATTGAATTAACCATTCACACATTTCAGAAAAGATGCCTGCTTACAGGAAAAACTTTTTAATTATGTGTTTCTTTGTCAGGGGATAGATTGTAAGAAAATAAAGATCGTGCAGAAGGCAATGTCACCCCTGAGGAGGTGCAGCTGTGCCAACCACCAAAGATCAGGAACAGGCCTGCCCTTAACAGGCCACAGCTGTGTCCAATGAGGATGGGTGCTACAAAAGCTGGTGGAGAAGAGAGTTGGGGTTTATTGGTTGTGCTGTAAAGAGGAAGGAGTCAGTGCTGTGAGGAGATGGTGGAGAAGAGAGTTGGGGTTTGTTGGTTGTGCTGTAAAGAAGAAGGAGTCAGTGCTGTGAGGAGATGACCATGAGAACTCACTAAGAAGGTATGGAGCTTTTGTAATAAGATGGCAATATTTCTTTGCAGTTATTCATAAAGATATACTCAGGACGTTAGCACTTAAACTGGATTCACAAATCTGTACTTCCAGTCCAGTCTTCCACTGAACTTAGATACATATCAAAGATACTGGATTTTTATATTGAATGGTACCTTCTTATATAATTATTCCTCTGCCTTTATTATAGATATGCAAAGTCCAGGGGACTGTTCTTAATAATAAAAACATCTCCCACTAAATGGAGGGAGACTTGAAATTAGATATAAAATTTATTTGCAAAGAAGCACTCTGCAAGTTAATAACTACAGGTTTCATTTATGGAAATCTACAAAATTGAACTGAGTGGAAATACCTGGGTAAATATTTAAAACTACAGAAAATCTATCCAATTAAAGATGCATGTCCTAATCCCACAATCCTACAGGCAAATATATTTGCTTATTTAAATAGTCTCTATTAAATTCCAGTAAATTTAAATACCTGTTAACCTATTTATTCATTTGCCTCATTTTTTTCTGGTGTTCTAACTCTAAATTATACATATTTGGTTAAATTTGTAAAGGTTTATTGTCTCCCAGAACTGAAAATTAGTGAAATTAAGTCACCAGGTGTTTTGCATTGGTTTTGTTTAATTATTTTTTACAGTGAGAAAAATAAGAAAGCTAGCTAATAATGAAGAGTCAATCTGTGCACTGCAGGACCAGGGTATTTACCAATCCAATACTTTTAGAAGAAAATAATTACATTTTTCTTCAGGCAAAGGCGGGGGGGGGGCAGGTTTACCCAATATTTAGGACCACATTGCCTTTTCAAAATAGGGAGGGAAGTATATTTCCTGTGGCACAATTGACAACAAAACTCCTATTCCAAATTCTGAAACACTGGATGATATAAAATTTGCAGAATCAGGATGCAGCATTCCTGAGGAGTGAAAAAATCCATAATATCTTGAATATCTGTTTCCAGAAAATGTTCCATTTATTTACTTTCAAAACTCTCCCTTCCATGAAAGTTCCTAAATCAGTGATGTCTCAGAGAAAAGAAATAACTAAGAAAATAAACAAAACTACATGTAATGAACAACTGTTGTGAAAAAAAAAGACTTCAGATACTTCCTGGTTTACTCCAGTGCTTGGAGAAACTGAAATGTATCTCCCATTTATCCAGACCAGGCAGTAGGACTGGAACATGCTGACTTTTGAACGATACTGTGATTGAGTGTTAGCTGTAAAATTTCCTTATTTATCATTTAGTAAGCACCTGAGTGAAGCAATAGATGATTAAGAGTTATGTGTAGCTGTAATGGGTATTCACAGAGATATAATTTTAAAATAAAAATTTGTAGGATAGCTAGAAGTAGATGGGATGGCCAATAATGGCCAATGTTATTTCTGTTTTTCCTGAGCTATGCCCCCAAACTCTTTCTGAATATGGCTTTCCAAATGGTGTAAATAACAGAATGTAAATAATTCTTATACCTTATAATGGATAAATGTTATTTCTCAATTTTATATTTAACATGAACTAATGATAATTCATTTGTGTATGCTATTTTGAAATGAAAGTATTTCCCGGCCCATTTTCTGCTAGCTAGGCATTTTCTACAAGTGGATTTTATATAAAATGGTTTAGTTTCAACCAGATTAAATACTGATATTCTGTTATATGGATCAATACATGTAACTGTTAGAATAGAACTTTCGGGCACAACTTCTGCCAATTGTTCATTTTATTACCATCTTTCTGGGAATATATTCTATGATCTGCTTAAAATTTCTGTGGTAACCATGGCTGTGCACTTTAGCACTGCAGGAGGGGTTTGCCAAAAGGTGTAGCATGGTGTTATAAAAAAAAGGAGAATTGGCTGAGTGTGGGGAAAGCTAAATGGGTCATTTCTCTAACTGGTGCTCTGACATTACAAATGTGCTTGGAAGTGCATTTGTTTTTTTCCAGATGATCCCATCCCTTCTATCCCTCATGAGCTAAATCTGAATCTCTCTAATTTGTGGAATCTCTCTAATTTTGGATTCCCACTGGTGGGAACTTGAGCAAGGAGGAGTTAGTGGAAAGAATTAGGATTTCCTCACCTCTCAAAAAGTAGAGGGAAAATTGCCCTCTTTTTCAGCTGTAGTTTTGTACCTGTAATTCAGCTGAAGTTGGAATAATTCCCTTATTTCCTCTCTCTTTACCAGTACAATTGTGCATGTGTGTTTATTTATTATTTTGCTACTCAACATCTTCTTTTAACATCATTTTTCTTCCTTTTGCTTTAAATTTATGTTTATCTCATTTTAAAAGTACATGCAGAGCTGTCCACAATTATCTGCTTTCCTGCTTTGCTGATGAAATTGGGCATGTCTGGAAATAGAAATATAAAACTGAGTCAAAAAACAGGGGTTTTTTAGACAGCTGTGCAGGATTTCTGACAGAATATTTGCACAAAATAATGCTGTTCTAATGAAAGGTATTAGGGTTGTGATTTTAGAATATCACAAGTTCATCTCTCTGTAAAATACCATTTAAAAATTAAATGCACACTGACTGGAAAAATGCAGGCTATATTTGAAAGAGAGTGTGCTTTGTGGAGAGCAATTTCAAGTAAATTCAAGACAACTTCATGTAATTGACTATAATTTTTGGTTGTTAGAAAATAGCTATGGTAGTTACACATGATTGTAACAAAAATGTAGAGAATTCAACAATGCATTTGTAATGGAAAGTTTTTCTGTCCATCTGATACAGCATTTTACAGTCCAAAGTGAAATTACAAGCATTGACTTAAATGCAGAAGCTCAGTAAGTGACTTGACTGTCCTATTTCTTTCTGATTAAACAGAAAATTTATGTGTCTGTCATCCTATGGGTACATCCCTGTGGGGAGGTGCAGCTGCCACACAGCACAAAATGCACTTGTGTCCTTACCTGAAAATTGGCAAACTCTCAGCAGTGCATGCCCCAGAGAAGCTGAAGTTGCATTAAAGGTCAGGAAACCTCAGGAGGTAAAACTCCTACCTGTGAGCATTTGAATCCATCACTGTGTTTGGGCCCCTAAACCACTGACCTCTTCCTCTGAGGTTTTGATACATTTAATTTCTTGTGTGCCATAAAAGTTTAGGAAAATTCCCACTAAGAATTGTCATGTTATTGCAGGCCAGCTGCCACATTGCTTTTGAAAACAAGTGGTGTTTGCCAAAACTTTCTAGTATGATCTTAGTAGGTAAGATGAAGTTTTCATAATAAATAAGTGCACGCTCCAACAAGAAATATGTGTTGAAACAAACAAAAAAAGTCCCTGGATGCACATTTACTTAAAGAACATTTCCTAAATTCTCATCAAAATATCATCACGCATCAAAAATATTTCAGATTAACATTTTCAATATAAATGTGATTTGAGAGAAAATATTTTCCTCATTAAGGCCAACTTCATCAAGGAATGTACAGGCAACAGTGTAAGAATGACACCAGTGAGCTATTGCAAATCATGAAATCAACCACTTGCATTTCATGTTCTTTTGGAGAAAAAGCATGATTTAAACAGAATTTCATCCCCTGCATGATAATTATGGCCAAGTGGGAGAAAAGTTCCCATTCTCAAACTTTCAAAACAAATCCTGGTCTCAAATTCCACTGCACATGTTGCTACGGACAAAGCCCAACTCCTACTGAAACCAGCAGGAATGAGCTCAGACAGTGCAGTTGAGGGGGTTGTCTTTCCACAGAATTCAGGGGGAGGGAAATTAATGACAACAGATGTGGCTGAGCAACATTATATTATTGTCTTATAGCCATATGATTCTAGAAGTTCAGTGAATCACTCTATTAAATTACATACATGTTGTGATTTTGTCTTTATTAGTTCAATAAAGGAAGCAATCTAGGCTGCAATTAGGATGTTTTAAAGGCTGTTATTTTTTGGCTTCTTTAATAAGCAATTTTTGTCTATTAGGAATAATGACCATGTGTTTTCTAATATGAAAACATGAAATACTTTTTATATAAAGAACTGCTCTTCCTCGGGCACATAGGCACAACTTCCAGTTATGCAAATGAATGAGCAACTTCAAAACAAAAATGAGTCACGTTAGCCTAAAAAAGGAACATGGTGTATGTATAATGCACAGAGAGACACCAAATATCTTGGAAATGTGACTTTGATCTTTGAATGATGTAAGTAACTGATTGACTTTGTTTTGTATACAGGAAACATGAGAGCTTAGCCATGTACTAATATGAAAATTATAGCTTATTTTCAAATATATGTACATTTTATATGTGTGTGCATTTGTACACACACATTATGTACACGATGTGAATGTGTATCTGTCTTACCCATGTCTGTACAACTTTTCTGTAACTGAATCAAATTAAGAAAATCACTATGAAGAAAACTTGTTGTAGGTTGAAAGGAACTACCAAGTGATAGCCTGGCAAAATTCAACAGTGTGATCAGCCTAGCAGCTTAGCAAAAATGATTACAGTGGAATAGTTTAGAGATTTTCATTTGCTCAGCTCTGTGTCTCGTGATACAGAGTGCAGGGAAGGGCTGTGGACATTGGACATCTCTAGGATGTCCAGCCAAAATAAAATAAAAGATACCTAAAGTGCAAGAATTGGACAGGAGGAAAAATACCTGAAGAAACTGCTCTTCCTCAAGCCTTGTTATCTTGGATTACCCTGCCCCTGAAGTCTCCAGAGATTGTCTTAAATAAATAGTCTAATCATTAATTACCTGCCTATTTCAAACCAAGCTGAGCAGTGTTCTGATGCACACTATAGGTTTCTGACTTTAATTGAAAACAAAGGTGGGTAAACAATGAAACCACATGTTTATCAAGAGCCTATTTCCTGACAATCAAGAGATATGGTAATTGCAGCAGTACAAGGGCTGTTTGTCAAGATGCTTCATTGTTGAGTGTTTGTGTGCATCTCCTCCCATAAAACACAGGCTGTTCTGGCAACAGTAGGAAAAAATGTCCCTCCTGAGGCCAGCAAGGTGGGGCAGCAGTGGTAAAAATGTTCCTGTAGAGGCCAGCAAGACAGTCTGTTCCACAAAGCTTTACTGAAAAGATGTAGTTGGAAATATGCTCCAGACAGGTCTCAGGGAAACAGTTTCAGAGACTGGGAAAAGGACAACTGTAGTGGGAGGAAATTAGCATTTTTTTATATGTTAACAAATGCCAATACCTTCTACTAAGCAAAAATCTATGTAAAGATCCCCAAAGGACTTATGGCCATATTTTGAGACACTCAGGTGTAAACCACAAACTCAGAAGGTTCCTACAGGACATGTTTCAGGAGAATATTTTGTGTCAAAAGGAAAAGATGTCCAAGATGCATTGGGTAGGACTTTTACAGGTAGATAGCTACAATTTAAGGGAAAATGCTCTATTTTAAAGCTTGGACATTTCAATACAGGAGTTGGAGCTCTTTCCAAAATCTTATTCTGAATGCATCACTGCAGAGACATTTGCTGAAAGCAGACAAATACATGATTAGGTACCAAGAAAGCAAACTGGATGACAGGTAATGCACTTTGATAAGTGAGTGTGTCAGAAAAAATCACTGTGCATAAAGCTGGGGCAGAACTGTGTTAGGTCTTCACTAATGGCCTGTTTCTTTAAGAATTAGATTCTGTGATGATTGGAAGGTTGCAGCATTTTAGCGTCCCGTACTTAGAAGCTATGCTGCCAGATGTAGGTGTTTTTATCAATGTGCATGAAGTAAAAAATCATTATGCAGATTTGAAATGTCTTTTCTGTGGTTTAATGACATTCAGAAATGATTGTTGATCTGACATTGTTTTAAAAAGGAAAAAAAAATTACCTAGTAAAAAGAATTCTTTCTAGAAACATTCCCACTCTAGACTAGACATAACTAGTCATGTTTTTGTTCCCCCCCAATTAAAAATGTCACAATTCTCTGGTTCCTGATGTTTTCCAATTAACTTCTTTATATTCTAGATGTGGAACATCTGTTCCTTTTATTTCTTCTACCATCTTGGGAAATACATTTGGTTTACAACCAGAGAATTAATTCTGCTCTTACCTTTACAAATATCACACAATCCTTTGATGTCAAACCAGTAGCTCTCATATACAACTGACTGCAAAGCTAGAAGATGGATTGACTACTTAAAATTTCTTAGCCAATCCCATCTTTTTTTCTTTTTCTTTATTTATTTTTCAAATAATTATAGAGACCAGGTGTTCAGATGACATAAACCTATCACATTCCATTCTTCTTCCATGTTTCCTCATTATTTTATGCCTAATGAAGATTCAGCCCTGCTGTTGTGGAAGAACAAAAGCTAATGTGATTGTGTTTGTTAACCTGCTTGAGCATGCAGCAGCAGTGCTGATGGTATTAGCAGAAATGAGTTCACCTTGGGAATTGCAGTTTTTACTTAATTACTGCTATACAACCAGCTGGGAAAACTCAGTTTGTTTTTATTAAACTTCTGAAAGTTCTGTGCATGTAAGGAATGCTTAGGTGCTTGAAAACACACACAGTATAAACAGTAGATTATATTATGCAGGGGATTAAATGCACAAACACCAAAACACACAAAAAGGGTGAAAAGCAGTCTGCCAGAACCAGTGCTATGACTCCACAGCCATGGGGTACTCCAGACTTTGTACCCAGCTAAGAAGAGTTACATGAATTAAGGACTTCAGAAAACATTGTGAGATAATCCCCAATGTAAGTAACAGCCAGGTAAAAGCTGGCCATTGTCTCTGCCTGAGAGATGCTTTTGTTGGCATTTCTACAGCTTCTCTAAACTGTCTTAGGAAATACTCTTCCTTACCAAATATTTCTTGCTAATTCTTGTGCCCTGTGAAGATCACTTCTGTATGGTGCTTGTTGAGTTCTTCCGCCATCTCTGAAATACTGTGGGCAGTGTCAATTTTTCAAGACATCCAAGCATCCAGAAGCTTGCCAAAAGCAAATTCACCTAGCTCTCCCTCTCCTCCCCTAGCACACATCTGGCTGCCTGTGTGATCTACAGATCCCACAGAAATAGAAGTCAATTCTAAGAGAAACAACTATTTTCTTCTTGTTGTGGCCAGCTCCTGTGAATTTTGATGTGCTCTTCAGAGAAGGGAGTGATACTTTTCCATGGAAAAATGGATGAACAGATTCTCTTTTAGGATACTATGAGCTGAGCTCCAGTGGCTGAAATGTGCATTGTTTGCTGTTTAATGCCTCCCAAATCCAATATGACAGAGGTAACAGAGAAAAATTCTGTATTTACAAATCTCTATGTTAATCTCTAAAGTTTCACATTATGTATCTTTTCTAGAAATATCTATTACTACCTTCATTATTAGCTTTATAATTTTCATTGTTTTTCTGAAGTTTGTGGGAGAATAAATTTCTCAGATTAAAGCAATGTCAATAGAAGTTCACTTTAGTGACAGACTTATTTTTCTGTTTTTAAAAATAACTCCATTGTCTTTCCTCTGCCATCTTTGTCAAAACATTTATTTATATTTAATTTTCATTTTAGTCCCTGTTAAAAAAGCTGAATTGGTCACTTGCTACAACTATGAACAAAGACAAGGCTATCAAACCCCCACTTAACATTCTCCACAAAATTTTTTTGAAATATTTTCATGACCAGGATTGATGACATTTAAACACCATCCTTCTTGTGATCTTTCATGTGGAGAACTGCAGCCTCTCTTTGATGATAAAAAAGTTAAACTAGCTGAATTTAAAGCAGGCTTAGCTCTGGCCATGACTTACTGTAATTGTTTTCAAACACCTTGATTTAAGAACACTTGCCTGAGAGAAATGCGATATAAATGGCATTACTTTATTTTTTTAATAGTAAATTCACTTTATCTTATGACTATCTGAATAAGCTAGGTATGGTTTTATACGATCACTGAAATATGAGTGCTTAGGTGAAAGACCACAAACATGAGCAAACATCAGGTGTCAGAGCTGGGCTGAGGCTGGGAAGTTTCCTTTGCTCTGCCAGAGCTCTCATTCTCTGTGGCTTTTGCTCTGTGCAATGCTATTTCTTAATTTTGCAGAACGTACCCAGGATTTTTAAAATATTTCAAGAAACAAGAACGTAATTGATGATATTAATTTCTGAGGCAGAAGGTAAAAGCTAAGTAACTTTCTTAATGACTTAAAAGTTTTATGTTCTGTGGAGTCCATTAGGAAAGGTTCTAATAGAGACAGCTAGATCACCTCTAGTTTGTGGTCTAAGGTTCTGACAGGAAAGCACACCTGGATTTGGGGTGTCTTGCAAAGTTGTAAATTCATGAGGGGTATTTGCTCTTGTAGACTTTTTGCAAAGAATTTGTCACTTTTCAGTTATGCCAGCTGCACAGGGACGATGAGAACCTGTCCCTCTGTCCACTGCCCCTTGGAGGAGTTGTAGGTGCCTGCTGGAACACGCTCCATCTCCCAGAGATGGATATTCCTTGCCTCAGAGATTCTGCCACTCATTCATCTGAGTTTTATAGGTCCAGATATAAATCCTTGTTTTATTCTTTAACGATTGATCTGAGCTCAAGAAGCCTTTGGACAAGACTCTCAATGCTCAAGACTCTTGGGGATGTCCTGAGCAGGGCTAAGGGTTGGTTGGGCCCTGTGGTCCTTGTGGGTCCCTTCCAGCTCAGCTGATCCTGTGATTCTGTGAGGCTGCAGCAGAGGAGGATTCCATTCATATTAAATTCTGGTTCATACAAAGGAGAATACCAACAGGGGGGAAACTTGGAATTTCTGAATCAAAATTTTGCTGATTATGGCTACAAAATAGGAACAAATTAATCTGAAATTTTATTAGACGTAGAAGTATGTGGTTAAAATGGTAATAATCAGTAAAGAGAACTTACAGACTAGTGCAAAACCAAGAAAAATCATGTTCTAATGATGTTAGTTGCCAAGTTTTGCTATAGCCTGCTAATAGGTTTCTTGTTAATGTGAGAGTTTATTTCATGATATTGGGAAGCTAAGGAATTCTTGGGTAACATTTCTTTATTTTTTTCTGAGTGTAGTTTCAGTTTAAGTTCACAATCTCTTTTATTTGAAGCCTTATGAAAGAGGAGATTGCAGGATTGGCACCATTGTTTGCTGACTTTGTGCTCCCATGGCACAAGCTCTGTGGTATTTTAGGAGATGAGTGTTCAGAGGTATTCAGAAATCTCTATGTCTTGTTAACAGTTCCACTGATGACATCTCTAAATGGATTTTAGAGAATGCTACCACTTTGACAAAGCAGATCTTTCAAGTGACTTTTAGAGCACCATTAGAAAGAATTGTCATTAAACAAAAACCAGCAACAGTTTCTGGCTTAGTTTTACATTCTGAAGCTTATGAACAAGCATGGTGTCTGAAAAAGTGAATTTTGTCTTCAATCCAGGACTGGTTTTGGGGTTTACCAATCTGAATACTGAGTGACACATCCCACATTAATTCTTGCCATCAGGAAAGTGTTGTTTTGCAGTATTTTACAACAGAAAATAAAGTCAGGGACAGTTTACAGTGTCAAGTTGATCAGTTGACTATATAGAAAAAAACAAAGCTACAACTATGTCAAAATTATTAATAGAGCTACACACACCTCGGCACATCTGGTTCAGGTAAAACAGTGGCAAAATGAATAATTGGGGTTTTGTCTACCATAAAAATTCAATATGTTTAAAGTGCTGACTCCTCATTTTCCTGCAAGCATCACATTTCCTCCTAGGTGATGTAATTTGTCATTAAATAAAAAAAAGAAGACAAAGATCTGAATATATTTTTGCCATTCTAGGTCTGGTACATACACAGAATTGAAAAATTATTTTTTTTGTTTTAAGGATAATGCCAGCACTTTTTAAACAAATAAAGACTAACAAAAATGGTAATATTTTGAATCACTTTTTAGATGTATTTTTGCTTTGTGACAGTATGAAACAACAGCAGTCTTGGCTATTTTTATTGACTGAGGCTTATTTATGACGTGTTTGGGTCTTGTTTATTTCCATCTGTAAGCACATTGTCCTTCTTATACCTCTTAAAATTTGCAACCATGTTTCTTCGAGGTATAAATCAGAATATGAGACTGTTCTTTGGGAATTTAACTAACCTACAAATTCACACACTGAATTGCTTCTTCTTGAGGTGGTTTTCATGGAGTTTTAAAAAATATATTCAATAAGGGACAATCTAATTTGTTGCAGAGTAACAAATGTATTTATTTATTTATCGCAATGCACCCTACTAACTCTGAAAGTCTTCTCAAGGTTCAAAAACTTTGTTTTGCTGAAATCCTAATCATTTATTGGGATATTTTCATAGTCTCAAGAGATTAAGAGAACAGAATCTATTTAAGAGTCTCAGTCACTGTGCTCTTTTAAAGTGTTTCCTTTTTTGAGCTTGAGGTTGGTTACTTTTTTTCCATCTTATTTCCTTTATTCCTTTTTATTTTTTAAACAACCATTTCTACTGCATGCTAGCATTGCTGTCATAGATGTTAAAGACTTCAAAGTGTGATTTTGCTCCTGGAAGTGCTTTCTGACATTTGCAGGTTGGAATGCTGTGCTGTTTTTGATGCTGAGCATGTTCTGAAAAGCAATCACAGGAAAAGTATTTGCCAAATGGCGTGTTGGAACTACAAATCTTAAAGCACCTTGTGCCCGTGAGAACTTGCCAAAACCTTTCTGATTAATTTGCTGAAGCATTTTGCTCCTGCTATCTCAGCAAATATTTACCTTGCAGGAGTCCCTGGTGTCCTGGCACAGCTGTTGGGGATCTCTGTGAAGTTTGAATGCTTTTCCACTTTTACTTCTGCAAATGCTGCAGAGTAAGCAGGCACTTAGATACTGTGAGATGATGTATTTTTGAAAGTTTTTCTCTGTTTCTCCAAGTTTTATGAGGTTTGTTGTTTGGGTTTTGTATAAACCAGTTTCAGGCTCAGCTGCGAAGTATCAGAGGAGCTGAATTCCTGATTCAGGATGGTTCCATACCTGCTGAGTGGAGGTGTCCTGAAAATTGCTGATAAAGGTTAGCCATTTGCAATAGTGGTACCTAGTAACATCTTATTAATTATTGGTTTGCCTTTTCTTCTGAGAAAGCTTGCTTATCTCTTGTTCTCGCTTTCCAAAAATAATAGCCTGCATGAGGAAATCAAGTGGCTTAACAAGTAGCTCTTCTGTGGAATAAACTAATTACCATTGTAATTGATTGCTGCAATTGCCTGAGACAGTTGAGGTGCACTCAGGTCCACGTGGTGTGCAGGGCTTGGCGCAGGTGTGGGGTCAGCACTCTCAGCATGGTGAGCTGGATTCCATTCCCTGGCACTGGATTTCCACTGGGTTCTCTGCAGACACTGCCCTGAGGGCTCAGTTTCATAGGGATGCTCTTCTGAAACATTTGTCATGATGCAAAAACCACTGGTCATTGATATCACTGTGCCATCACTGAATGGGGAGCATGTCAGAATCTTTCTTCCCAAGGAACGTTGGCAACTTGATTGTTGTGAACCAGGAATGACATAACAGCCAGGCAAGTTCCTTTAAAGGTTTCACTTTCGATTTTTGAAAAAAAAAGGAAAAAATCCATATTGTGATATAAAGACAGTATCACAAATTGTCCTTAAAAACACCTCAGAAAAAAGAAAAAAAAAAAACCACCAACTTTTTTTTTCTTATACACCTTCAAAAATATTTTTAATAAGAGTGGAAAAACTTTTTTGAATCAACGTTTCTTACATTGGCCAGAAAATAAAAACTCAGGAAAAAAAAAAAAACCAACCAAACTAAACAAAAAAAAAACCCACAAAAACTCAGAAAAAAACCTCTCAGAAAATTTTTGCAATGCAGTACATTTCTTTTATTATCAAAATCTGGACACTTAGTGAAATTGTAGTTTGAAAGGGACAAAGAACTCCAGAATGTGATTCCACATGTACCTCACACATAAATATCTGCCTTTGGTTCCTCAAAACCATGCTATATTTGAGGGTTTTAGTTTTATTTATTAACGTGTAGGAGTAATTATAACTATATATACAACTGCAAAAATTAGCTTTCATTGATATTATTGCCTACTCTTGTATTTCTTCCCTTGATAGTAAAAAAGAGATTTTATGTTGTTTTATCATCTTTATGTTGAGCAACCTTTCAGCTGAGTTTAAGGGCAGCTTTATGTTTGATCCATGTGGCACAGTTTCAGGATGTGTAAAGCAATAGGTGAGAGCATTACCAGAACAAAAGTAAGGCTGAACTGTGTGGAAGTCATTTTCTCACTCATTGAAAGCAAATTTTTAGAAGTGCATTTATGTGTGTGTTTGTGTGTGCATAGGCTGAAATTCACATGTAACTACAATCCAGTTACAAGAGTGGAATTCTGAGGGGTCAAGCTCCTTGGGACAGGTGAAATGTGGAGCATTCTGACCACATGAATGATAAAACCAAACTCTGGAATGAGGTCACAGACAAAAACATCTCAGCCCTTTGATGTTTTCACCAGGTTTTTTGGTAGTTTGCATCCCTAAAGTATTGCAATTTTCTTCTGAGCTTCTTCTGGCTAAGACAATTTTGTCCTAATTACAGGCCAGAATTTGGACTCCCAGCTGTGATTGAGACACAACTGTAAGATTAATTTTATATAATTGCTTCTAATCTTTTCTCAGTGTGGTCAACACACACACAACAAAATCTTTTTGCAGCTGACTAGCAAAATAGTGCAATGTGAGTACAGTTTCAATACTTAGGGGTCTTTCAAATTATGGTTAATAAATATTGTGGAAAAACCCTTAACAAGTCTTTTTCTGAGTCTATTTTCAGACTGGAAGGAGTTCTGGTACTTGATTTTTTGTGATTTCTCAAATTCGTACAAAAGGGAAGGACTCAGTTTTTATATTCCTACAGTTTTGCAGAGATAAGACTTTTTTTTTTTTTTGCCTGTGTGCTGGATGCACAAGTGATCCACAATATAAATTCATGCTTCCTCTCAGTCCATACAGAAACAAAACACCGAGTGCTGTGTGTTAAACACAAGACTGAAGAGGCTGCTTGGATGTTTCCCCAAGAAAATAATAATTGCCTTCAAACTGTAGCAGCTCAGGCAGGGTGTCCATTAGGCTTAAAACAGCTCGTTTGGAAGTTTTTTTATTTTGTCCTAAGGAATTTGAAGGGTTGACAGATTTATAAAGTGCCAGGATGCAGCCAATGCCACAAATTTGTTCAACTCACAGCAAGCCCGTGCTTGACTATGGCAGCAAGTCAAAGGGATAGAAATTTCTGGTAATGTTTATTATTTGTATTACAGGAGGGCCTGCAGGCTCTGATTGGGGATGGCATCCTTTATGCTGGAGGCTGTGCATAGCTACATGAACTAATCTCTGCTTGGGAGAGCATGCAGTATGAGCAATAAACAAAATAAATAGAAACAAGGGTATATAGAATTTTAAAGGATTAGGAGCTGGGAAACAATAATTACATGTGTCTGTACGGGATCTCTATACAGTAACTCTTATTTATCCTGCAATCATAATTGTATCAAAGCAGCATGCTGTGGGGAAAAAATATTGTTTCTGAACCAACATGAATGTAAGAAATAATTTAACTCCTCATTCTGCTACAGTCTTGCTGTTGTGCTTTGGAAGACAGAGAATTTGAACTGTAATGGGAAGAAAACACAGATAACTATCCCACAGGAAGTAAAAATTACTTTCAGAATGTCACATTCTTCAGAGTTGGATAGTAAAGAATTATAGTAACTTTGATGTAGTTGCTATGAGTAATAAGTTTATTTTACTTTTAATCAGTCTTCAGTGGGTGAATTGAAAAGTATGGTGCATGATGGGATTAGCAAAACTGGATTTGAAAATGAAATTCCACTCACTGTGAGAGAGAAGTTATAGGCAAAGAAAGAAATGAAAAATAGCAATGATGGGAAGACCAATATTGTAACATTAATTTAAAGTGTGGTGAGTGGAAATGAAATGTATTCAATATGAATTTTCTGAGTTTCTGTTTAGCAAAAGGAGAGTTCTGTACCTCCTGTAATAAAGATTTATACAGATTGAAAAACACAAGAATTCTTATAAAAATAAAAGATATATTGTGATCAGGCAAGAGTGAAGGGACACAACAATTGACTCATAAGACTAAATTTAAAAGTAATTAGTCATTTAAAGAGAAATGATAATGTGAAAATATTCTAAAATCAATGAGTATTTTTAATTTCAAAGAATGCATATTTATAATTGCTTTTAATGGGGAAGTGAATTTATTTATAAATATGAATCTATCTGTCTATCCGTCCATCTAACCATACAGGAAAGTTGAACTCAAGAAAATTACTCCAGTTGATAAAAATAACTGTTGGGAATACCTGTCAAGCAGACAAATGTTTCTACTGAAGAGGCCAAAAATATTTTCCCACAACACTATCTACGAGGAGGAGTAATGAGGTAGTAAAATGTGGTATAAAACAGAAAGTCACAGCACACTCCTTACAGAAATTTTACTCTCATTTCAGGGTTCAAAGAATTTTAAAGAGAAATATAGTTTTGGAAACACATGAAAAATGTTAGAAAATAATTAATTAACTTAGCATTCTGTACCCTAGGATTAACGACCTGGTTCTTGACAGACTTATGTTGATGTGATAGATGTGGGAAGTTGTAATTTCTGCCACTGAGTTTACAATGTAGACCTTTGTGGAATAGTGTAAGTGGTTTGTCCTGTATCTGAGGGAGAGACAGAGGCTCTAAATGCCTAAAGTTTGCCCTTCTTTAATAGCCAGAATAGATGTTTGGTTGCCATTATGGACAACTGCCTGAGTTTGAAAAGTCAGATCTCTTCAAAAAGCAATTACATTCCTAAAGCAACTATTTGATATTACTGGGATGAATCAAAATATAAGTGTGTGATTTTTTTTTTTAAACATATGTGGTGATTTGTAGTTCATGTTTTGTAACTGACCAGCAGTGGGATTCTATCTTTACCTGCTACATAAAGTCAGAATTAGTTATCCTTTATTTACTGCTTAATTTAGGTAATGTAGGATAAGAGCCATTGTGAATTTTTATTCATGCCCTGAAAAAGTTTGGGATAGTGAGACAATACTCCTATGTACATTTATATTTGTTTGTCTGTATTTTCCCAATAGTTTTAATCAAGGCCTGCTATGGATATTTCACAAAACCAAGAGCAGCACTGAGGAGGATATTTCACAGAGACTCCTTTCCCTCTTCTCTCCCTGAGGAGATAAACAGCCACGTGGTTGCAGTAAATGTCAGAGGGAGTTTTGTAATGTATTCCCTCTGTGTCCTTCAAGGAGCATTACCAGCTCCCAAGATACTCCAAAACCACTACAATTTATAAACTCATTGCTGCAATTTTAGATTTCAGTGTAGTTTTGAGCACTAAAAATTCAATGAGTTCACCTAAAGTCCTCTGTTGTCACCACAGTGGGAAATGTGCCCTGCTGGGAAGGATTGCCCACCTGCACTTGTATTATATTGTAAGATGGATTGTTGCTGAAGCTCTTTCTTACTTGACGTATCAGGAAACCCCTGCTGAACTCTGCTGGCTGGAGTGGGAGTGTTTGTATATTGCTGGAAATTAACACATAGTGAGATCATACAAATTTACACAAGCTTTCCTGTGTACTATCTTCCTAAACTTCTGAATCTTTGGATGCTATCTTGGTCCTATCTCGTGGGGTTCAGAGATTAATTTCTCCCTCCAGTGACCCCATGTGACCAATTGGAGCTCTCTCTATTGAAGACAGCTGTTGCACTCCTTTGTATTCTTGGCAAGCAGATGGCAGGGTGATGGTACAGGAGAGTTAATAACTCCTTCAAACCAATCTAGTGCTTACTCTGATCCAAGAATTAATGTCTGTTTGTGAGGGCTCTCTGTGTGCTGAAACACCCTCTGGTCACTTCCCAAAACTTTTCTGTTATTGCGACAGAGAGTGACATTCACATCTTCCATGACTTGGCTCTTTATTGTGGAGATGGGTCATTTTTCTTCCTCTGGCTAGATTATGTTAATGAATTTTCTAAACATGGCCCTTGCTGTCACCATCTGCGCCCTGGAGGCACTTGGGGTGGCTGCAGTGGCTTATTACCAAGGAGATGCAGAAAATCACATTGGAGTGCTTTGGCTAAAGCTGAAAACTCATGCCACTTTCCTGTTTTATTTATGCTCCTTCATTGCAGAGTGAGGATTAGTTGCATTTGCCACTTCCTTCAGCTGCACATGAAAATCGCAAACAATTTTTATCACATGCACAAGGCAACAACTTGGTGTGTGACTGACCCACAGCTTCAGAGCAGTGGTGGCTCTTTTTATGGAATATCCTCATTATCCTTCCTCCATAAATATATGCCAGCCATAACCATTATGTTCTGATCTTTGCTTCTTAAATTTCAAAACTGAAAACAGTGGCTTTCTTAGGAGTTTGATTTTAGGGGTTTTTTTTGTAGTGATTTGTTTTTTATGGGAACATAACAAATGGAAGAGATGAGATTTCTGTCATTGTCTCTTGTACTACCTCACTGTAATACACAGAAGAACAGAGTGCAAACAGGTTTTTGAACTTCCTTTGCCCCTGGCAATTGGGCTACAAGTGCCTGATCCTCTCACTTTATAAGGGCAAGGCATCATATTCTGTGATGGTCCTCTGAGTAACAAGAAGGGAAATAGCTCTTCAGAAGTGGACACAGAAATGCACCATGCCAGAGCCCAGGGAAATAAAAACATGATGATATACTTTAGATGCACCTCCAGTGCATAACAGACCATTATCTAAACCATTTAATAAAGGGTGATGAAATGATGACCCTCAGCTCCTACCACTGTCTTCTACATCTCCAGTTAAATAACTAACAAATTCATTTGAAAGCCATTGGATTAGCAATTCAGATTACACTTTGCAGCAAATGAAAATACTGGCATTTAGACACATCTAGTAACAGGCAGTATTACTGCCTTAAGTTCTACAAATAAATTGCAGACTTCCACATAATTAATAGCACTTACACCTAGAAAATTTCCCTTGTAGAAGGATACTGTTTTGATTTACCAGCTCTGTAACTCAGTTCTGGACATGGGAAATGGGAATGACCCCTCAGGTCGCCTGAGTTCCTCTGTGCTGCTGGAGCAGGTTTTATAGCAGGATCCCTTCACACATCACTGAGCTGCAGCCACTTAGGCTGTCACTGGGCAATTAATCTGCCATGCACCCACCCATCATATCACTAGCCTAAAAAAGGCACATTCAAGTGTGGGAAAATCAGCATGTCCTTGGAAATTACCTCTGACCTTGGCAGTTTGATAGGCAGATAACCTGCTGAGAGAAGCCACTTTATAATTGCTTTCATGCACTCTACATGAGCTGAGAATCCAGGTAAGAGAATTTAGGGGGTTTTAGGACAACCAGAGGTCATTTTTACTAGAGGAAAACAAATGGGAAGTGCTTTCAACAACAATTAGTGTATTTGGCTTGTTCATTTTTAGGCTAATACATTCACTCTTTAGTCCAAAAAAGAATTGCCAAGCCTGTACAAGCTGTTTGATAGTAAGTTATCAACTTCTGAGTTATCTCTCTTTATTCATAACAGACAACAGCAAAATTAAGTTGATCACAATTTTTGCAAAATACTATAGGAAATTATGAGATAGTCTATAAATATTTATTATCAGTACATTATAGCTAGGATTTTTCATTGAGATGG
Organism: Ammospiza nelsoni; assembly: GCF_027579445.1. Classification (NCBI taxonomy): domain Eukaryota; kingdom Metazoa; phylum Chordata; class Aves; order Passeriformes; family Passerellidae; genus Ammospiza; species Ammospiza nelsoni. The sequence continues at coordinate 13,888,992 of NC_080647.1, read as the reverse complement.
AATAAAAAGTGAGTGAACAGCCAGGCCCAGAGTATGGTGATCCTTGGTAGAAAAGTCTTTGTTACTGCCAGGTTCTTGTCTTTTGGGTTTTTTTCTATTTCACAGGGTGTGTGTTTGATTTTTTTTTTTTTTAATTTTTAAGATCAGAATAATAAAAGACTGTGTGTGGTGTAGCATAGTATATAAATGTCATGGGAATATTTTTAATTAATGCAATATGGTTTTGCTCTTCCTGTGATCATTGACCATTTTTCTGGGATTTCTGCAGTCCCATCAGAACTTGCTCCTGCTCTCAGTACACTCTTGACAACTCAGGAAACTTGGGCAAATGACCAAATTCTTCTAATTCCATCTGGCACCATTTGTGAAGAGAAAAGTGGAGTTAAAAGCCCACATATATGGTAACCCTAAAATCCCTAAATTAAGTGGAGCACAAGTTAAAGCAAGAATGATTTTTAGGATTATTAGTCACTGCTCCTTAAAAATCTGGGCTTTCACATTTTTTAAAACTTGCCTAGTGGAGATAACAGATGAAAACAGAACAGAAGTTATTGTCTATCTCATTTGCAATTACACTTTATTAAAACAATAGGAATCCCAATGGGGAATTAACAATGCATTTCATTAAAATATTATCACTTCAGAATTCTGAGATAAAGTATTCTCTAATATTCAGTGATATAAAATATAATTTTCTGCTATTTTTTTTTTTTTGTTTTAAGATGAACAATACATCCTTTCCAATTTTAATGTTTACTGATGGATGTCAAGGACTAACAATTATTCCTGATGAAGGAAGGCTTTCTTGGGGAAATGTGTAGAAGACATGGAGGAAATGTGAAGGATATTACTGAGCACAGGAGGCTGTTTAAGCCCTGTTTAGGCAGTGTGTAGTGACTTGCCAGCAGTGCTGTTCTTGCTGTGCTGCTGGGGATGGCAGTGAAGGTGCTTCATCATTGGGTTCCAATTAACCTTCATCCTCAATCAAAATAGAATGAATGTTTCATACCTGCTACACATGTGGAAACAAAACCACAAAAACAAGAGAAAGAGAGCAAGACATCCTCATTTAGTGCAATAAAAAGGGATGGGGAGATTTGGGCATGTTCTGGGCTACTTTGCTAATAATGCTTTTAAATTAAGAATGGAAAAAAGTGGTTTAACTAGGTAAGCACTGTTCTCAGAGGAAAGATGAGCAACAGGGTCTGGAGTCTCCTGAGCAGTCTCCAGGGTAACATTTCAGCGCATGTTTCTGAAGCAGGAACTCAAAATCAGTTCTTGAAGTCAGAGGAGTGGAAGAGAGGATGTGAGCTTTCATCTCTGAGAGGGACCTCTACAAAAGAGAGGAAAGCCAGTGATAGCATTTAATTTCTGTGAATGACAAGGTTTCTATTCCTTACTTTTCACTGAGTTGGCTGCTTGGCAGGACCTGAGAGCCAGAAGATGTAATCTGTCCTAAAGGCACAGTAACCCTGATGCACCTGCTCTGGGGTACTTTGGAAATTCACAGTTGTGCTTTTTTCAAGCCTCCCTCACAGCACTTGCAGTGAGCAGTTCTTTGCCAGCTGCTGGTCTGTCACTGCTTTGTGCCTCTTCATATTCCATTGCAATCACATTTCAAGGTCTTATGTTCTTTAAAAACACATTGTTTTTAAAGATCACATCCCCTCCAGGTTAAACCTCTAGGCCTGTACTTCTCTCTGCTTCTGACAACGCATTCTTTTTGCTCTGAGAAGTGCAGGATGACACAGTTGATCTAAACACAATGTAATCCTTTGATTTCATGAAACTTGAGCAGTATTAGAAGTGCCCACACGATCCCTCATGGGATTGCAGTCAAGAGGGGAAATTGCAAGGGACAATTGTGTGCAGCTCAGGCCTTTGACTGATCATGGCAGGCCACTGCAGAGTCTGCTGTTTGCCTTGACCTCACAGCCCTGCTGCTCTTCCATCAAGGCTGAAAACTTGCTAGTTCCCAGGTTCCACACCATAATTCTAAATTTAGCCACCTGGCTGTGAACCTAAATGGGAGGCAGGAGCAGCTGTGCATGAAGTGGGAGGCTTCATGATGGGGGTGCTCGTGGCAGGCTAATAGAGTCATGATGGAACACCTGCACTAAAAGTCGCACAGGCTACACAGCAACAAAAAGGCATTATTTAATCTCTAAGAAAAGTAGTCTGTCCAAAATAGCACCAAAAGTGTGCTTTGATCTCTTCCCTGGGAAGCAGCTGTGGTGATTCTTGTATGTGCTTCTATCCCTTTTTATTTGTAATGGATCAATAATGCAGCAGGATTCCACTGGCCATTCTGCTGGCCTGAAAGCCATTCTTCAGGTGAGAGACTTGAAGAATTTGTGTCCCATTTACAAAAGAGGGAGAGCTAAATTTCTAGGCCATCATTCTGTCTTCCAAATTTCATGCTCTTCTCCTCTTGTTTAAACTTCACATAGTATTAGTTGAGATTTTATGCTAAACTCTTCTGATTTTGTTACAGATATGGCAAAACAGCTGCAGTTCTGCTTTCTGGAGGCAAGTGCATTTCATTAGTGATAGAGTGACCCAAATAGATCTACTTGCTGTCACACAGGAGCTTAAAAAGTTTCTTGTGTAGTGATTAAGAAACTGCCTGCCCCTTCATCTTCTTTTTCTAAAGAGTTTTTAAATAATGTATTCCTCAAAAACTTGTTTATCAATAACAGGTTTAAAGCAATTTGAGGAAAAATGTGAGACCTTTCAGCAATCACCAAAGCTTTTTATAACTTACATGAATTTTTTTCCAATTTAAATATATGGGAAAATCTCCTTTACTTTTGCTATTTTGACAGTGCTGAAAATCAATTGCTCCTAATAATTTCTAATTTGCACTTAAAAGCACTTACACTTAAAAGCAATTTTAAGTGTGATCCAAACCTGCTGGGATGTTAGTAATATGTTGCCTCTGAATACAGCCAGCCTGCTGTTGAGTATAAATCTGTTAGATGCTTGTGTGGGCCTTACTGCTGAAGTTCCCAATTACAGCTGTCCCTGAGTTATCTCCCCCAGACACCTGCACAGGTCACAGATTTATCAGATACTGGAAAGCCAAGGTGAACAAAGCTGAACAAAGCATCTGCAACACATCAAGAAATGTCCCCGTGCCCAGTGTTAGCCTTTAAGTACTAGTTAGTCTTACTTCAAATAACAGTGTGCTTGGTTTGTTGCAAGGTGCAATTAAATTTTCTAAAGACTTCCAGGATTCTTCAAAGAGCACCCACTCATTTGTAATTCAAAACATCTTTGAGTAGTAGCTTAAAACATATCATAACTATTTCTTAAAGAAGATAAACATTTGTGGAATGTCTTTCTTCAAGAAATTTACAGTACAGAGCATTGAATGTGTTTGCCTTCTGGTGACTTAAAGTGAGGGTGTTTGATTATGTAGAATTTAATGATCACATCTCATTCAAACAGGAATATATTTCAAAAAGGACTTTAGAGGCAACATATATGCAGACATGGGTGGTGACAAAGAATCCCTTAGAACAACTGCTAAAGACTGAATTTAAGGAAGACCAAGAAATTATGTTGATAAACCACTGAGGAGCATCCCAGCATCAGAAACCCTACAGAGAAATGTTGCTTCCCCTCTAACACACTGGGATCTGATACTGTATGACACAAAAAGTAGCCTCTAAGGAATACTGCATTCTAAATATATTCTTGACACCAATGCACAACTACTTCAATCTGTAAATTTAGTTTTGGGTTTGTTTTTTTTTTTTTTTTTTTTTTCTGTGCTAGAGGACATGATTGTGCTTGAATGGGAATTGAAGTCACTTCTACAGCTTCAATTCATGTGTGCTGCTGCTATCTTTTTCACTACCACAATCTAGTAATAGACTTTTATCTTTTATTGGTTATTGTTTGTAGTAGCTTCATATTTGCATTTTGTATTTTCACTTCAAACAATCAAAAGCAATAAGAAAAATCTTGTATCTGAATTTAATTTCCTCTTCTCGCCTATTAATATTCATGTTTCATGCCATGCATGAGCATTAAAGAGAAAATCCTCTTGGCTATGTGCAGTGAGACTTAAAGAAAGATCAAGGAAGATTCACTTCATGGGATTCTGCTTGGGTCACACAGAAGGGCAAAGTTAAGAAGGCAGCAGCATGGCTTTCTGGCAGGAAGTCTGATTTAAATTGTGTGAAATGCTATTCCAATACAAAAATGGCTCCATACTGCCGTTGCTAATTAAAAAAAAAATAAAAAATGTGGGTTACTGGCAATCCTGCTGATCAAGGGGAAAACCAGACAGGACTGCAAGGAGCAGAAGAGCTATTTAGTGAGTTCCATGGTTAGGAAAATAATGTTGGCACTTGGGTAATGCAGGAGGCAGCACCTCAGCCAAGGCAGGAGGAGAGAGCAGCCAGGAGGGGCGGCCAAAGGGACCAGACAGTTTGCTGCAGCCCAGAGCTGCAGTCACTGAGCTGGCTGAAGCATCTGTATTGCACAGATGTGCAGGCAGAAAAGCATTTTTATATAACTATTTTTTTAATTTATGTTCTGTCTTCCCCAGTAATTGTCTGTTGTCCGATTAAGAAGTTAATTATTCGGTTTTATATTTGAAAAAAAACTGTTGGTGTTTTCTTTCAAATGCAGAAGCTTTCTGCCCTCTGGGGAGCTCCTCTGCCTAGACTTAGAGGAGAAGGTCTGGGCAGATCCACTGCAAAGCTCTGACTGCTTCAAAGCCTTATCAAAGAGATTTTGCAGCTCTTTTACTGAGCCAGGCAGTAGCAGTGAACTCTCTCGGGTATATTATCATGGAGGTTCTTCTATATTTCTGGTCTAAATATGTTAATGATTCTGGTGACAGTTATCTGTCAGAATACCTGCATTAGGAACACAGGTATTAAGTTTCTTAAGGTCTCTGATATTATATTTGAATAGCAGAATACTCAACAAAATCATTGTGGAGAAAGTGAAGATTTCCCTGCTCTACCCTTCCCGAATATGCTTCCATTCTGCTCTTATTCAACATGATGCCTGCTGCTATTACTTCATTTGAACTCTCTTCAGCAAATTCCATTAGTTTCACCAGCTGTGACAAAGCCAAGGTGAGGTGCAAGCATTATTCTGACATCTTATCCTAAAGCAATTTCCTCTTTGTCATCCCTTTTCTCTAATTCACAAGGTTTCCTTTTCTGAGGCACACACTGGTGAGCCAGTCCTTGCATAATACTTAGCACAGCTAACTGCACACAAACTGCCTAATCTTAGGGCCTGTTTCTTTTGAAATAAATGTGCTCATTTTAGATAGAGTTTTCTGACTGGGAAATAAAATAACAACTGATTTTTTTTACCCCTTATTCCATGCTCCCTCCATGGAGGGGTTGGTGTGCCCCTAACTTTCTTTCTTTTGGTGTTCTCAGGGTCTGTGTGTGTGCCTGCCATGCATCACTGTGTTAGGTGAGGCAGAAAATAGTGCAGCCCCTAAAGTACAGAAGGAGGATGTTCATCTGGGGAGATCTGAATAGCCTGAAAAGTCAGGACAGCCATCTACTCCGATTTTTAGATTATAGCAGATAATTCTCAGCTTAAACACTAAAAATACACTACAAAGGGCTATAATTCAAGCGCTGGACTTCTAGTTGATTTTGTTAAATCAGTCTTTTCATTGCAGCGTTTCTGAAAGCACTTGGAGAAAACAGATTGAGGATTTCTTGTTAGGGATTGCCCCCTACAGATAAACTGGGTGATGGCAACAACCCGAGTGTGGAAGGGGAGAACATGTGACTGTACTGCAGACCAGCACCAGTTCAGGTTTCATTGATTTAAAAGTTACTTTCCGAAAAAACCATGTTGTCTGGTTAATGAGGTTTTAGCTTAGTTTTTTTTTTTTTTATTTTTAAATTTAAGCCTGGTCATACAAAAAAGCAAAACTTGAAAAGAAGGAAAAAAAAAGCAAAGCATCATATAAGACTGTAATGATTTTCAGTATAGCAATGGCAAAGCAATTTGAATGCTGCCAAGTTTCTTAAAAACTTTTCCTGCACCACAATAGAAAATATTAAATCATGTCTTCAACTTCTCATGAAATCTATGCAAACCAATATCCATCAACATTTTATTCTAACATAAAGGAGAATTGAAAACAAATAAATAAAACTGGACAGGGAAAATTTTCATGCACGAAAATTTATCATTGAGACAAATTTAAAATTCTTGTTGTCTATTCCTATTGTATGAATATAAAGGAATAAATTAAGCACATGAATGTGGACACTCACAGATGCTCATATATATAGAAACCCTCTTTTCATAAACCTGATGAAGACCCAATGAAAGTATTTTGTTTTCAGTGAGCTAAAAGTTTGATGAAATTACATCAAAGAGTTGCTTCTTTCTTTCTTTCTTTCTTTCTTTCTTTCTTTCTTTCTTTCTTTCTTTCTTTCTTTCTTTCTTTCTTTCTTTCTTTCTTTCTTTCTTTCTTTCTTTCTTTCTTTCTTTCTTTCTTTCTTCCTTCCTTCCTTCCTTCCTTCCTTCCTTCCTTCCTTCCTTCCTTCCTTCCTTCCTTCCTTCCTTCCTTCCTTCCTTCCTTCCTTCCTTCCTTCCTTCCTTCCTTCCTTCCTTCCTTCCTTCCTTCCTTCCTTCCTTCCTTCCTTCCTTCCTTCCTTCCTTCCTTCCTTCCTTCCTTCCTTCCTTCCTTCCTTCCTTTCCTCTCTTTCCATTTCTTTTCTTTCTTATACCATCCATTTATGAGACGTTCAGCAGGTGGGCTGTGAATTGACACCAGCATCACTTTCAAAAGGTAACATTGAATCACAGAAAATGTCCCATAAGTGACAATCACTGAGTGGGATAATCAACCTCCCTTTAAAACCCCTTGGCAGTTTGGAGGGTAAGGATCCAGAATTCCTTGTGGAATTACTACAAATAGTGTCTCTGCTGTAGTGTATGAGCTATTCAGATAGGAAAAATGCAGAGTGTCAAGCCCCAGATGAGACTGGGTAGGAGGAGGAGAGTTAATGACAGGTTTTGAAAATCCCAGCCTTGAAGCAATCTGCAATCACAAGAACTCTATTTGTCTAAATTAAAGACCTACTTATGCAGTCTCCTGTTCATGGAAATTGCTTTATGCACATGATTTTCTCTCTGGAAAATGTTGAAAAGAGCCTGACATACAGACTGCTGTAATGAAACCAGGAATTTTAACAAAAAAAAAAAAAAAAAGGAAAATATAACAAGTAATTCTTCCATGTTCCCGGCAACCTGTTAACTAATTACCAGTTACCAATAAATACAAATCTGGCTTCTGGTTACTACAAAACAATTTGAAAGACACATCCCTCCTCATTTGAAATTCATTAGATGAATTTTGTATCACATTAGAAATTATCTTTAATGCATTCATCATATACCATCATAAAATACATAACCATGGGAAGGATTACTGAGTGTTTTACTTGGTCTGTACTCTTTTAAAGGGGTAAAAGGATTATGCTTAATTCCATTGAGATATTTTTCTCTCTGAAAGGATGCATTTGAAACTTCTATTAACATGAATAATGTTTTTTCTCATTACAGAGGGAAGACAAAGGGCATGGGTGGTAATCTTGCAAGGAGAAGGCAAGAAACACTGGCCCTACTTCATTTTACTGGAGGCATCATTGCTCTGAGGCCCTTCTGGATTATCTGCAATGACTGCTAAACAGCATCACTCCAGGCCTATTTACCTTTTTCTGTAATTTCCAGGAAATTCACAGGCTGCAGATATCCTAAACCATCAGGCAGTGTGCTATATGGTATGTATGAAACACAGAATACTATGATACAAAAGATCCTTTTTTTAATCTGCTAAATTTTGGTGCCTGTGAAAAGAATTAGACTCTCATTGATTATCTTTAGACTGAGCATTCTGTATGGCAGCTGTCAATAGTTACAATAAGTGATTCAGAAAGGAAAATTCTATCTGGTAAAATTAAATGGAAATTTTGTTGTAGAAGTGATCACACCTATTATTTCTGGGTTGAAAATGATTGTGAGGATGAGAGTAAGAGAGGATATAACCCTGCCAGAGGGATAAATCTGCACCTACTCCACAATAGGTGGGGTAGGAATTAGTTGCACAAACTGTGAGACACACAAAAAAGGCTGCAAGTCAAATCTGGTTTAGATCTCCTTTGCATCAATTTGTGTAGCTATTAATTTTGTACTGGAGAAATGTAATGACAAAGAAAATTTGGCTCCTATTCTCTTTGAGGGTCTTTATTTATTCTGCAGGAACTCCATCCTTTCTACCCTGTTTTCTCATGCTATGTTTGTCTTATCTATGGAAGTGGTAAAAAGCTGCAGAAGTTTTGCTTCCCACTTCTCACAGAAAGAAGCACAGAGGGCAAGAGAGCCTCTAGGTGGTACTGTGCTATAAAAAACAATTAGGAACAGTGAGAAAAAAACATGCTCACTTCTTATTTGCAGTTCAAGATTTCACTTGGATCGCAAAGATAATATTTACAGAAGAGAGGCCTTTTTCTGTTGGGTGAAATTCACTCCAGCAACTCCAAATTCTTCTGTGTTTTATCTCTGTCAAACCTCATTGGTTTGCTATTTCCACCTTTCTAACAGAGCTCTGCAGGATCCTACTTTATAGCCATTTTCACAGAGTTTATATGCTTAACACTACTAGATCATAATTTCATTGAAGACTGATTCTTGCCTGGGTACAGCAGAAAGCCCTCTGCCAAATTTGATCAATTGCTTTCACATTAGCTAGGATATAGCCAAACATCTTACAGGAGAAGCAGAACACTAGATTTCTTGTAGGGGTCTTTCCAGAACATATAAATCAGACCCAAAATGCAGTGCAAATCTTTGTGTAGAACAAGATAAACATTTGAGGTGACATGAAATTTGCAGTCAACACCAAAGGGAAGAACAAGCCATTCTATAAGAACTGAGTTCTTTTTCAGGAAATAATTACAAATTAAAATGGATGAAAATAAAATAGATAAAACTTAAAGTACTTTATTTTTGAAGAGGAAAAGAGGCCAAGGTTTTGATACAAGAAACTGTATCCCTTAGCTGCCTGGTGGATGCACGCAGGCTCAAATCTCACCCTAGGATAAGTGCATTGCTGCTTCTTTCCTACAAGTGAAGAGTCATTCCATTCATGACACATGGCAAGGATCTGCTGCTCCTGACACATCCTGGTCCTTTTTTTTCAGCTCTTTCCATTTGTTTTATTCCTTTCTCTTCCTCTGCACTGTGAGATCTCTTCTCCTCCCCTTTTTTTTCACCCTTTCAATGTGTTCTGCCCCTCCTGACCCTGATGCCAGTCTGTCTTTTGTGCCAGAGGCTGCAGTGATAGAGCTGAACACTGATTGTGGATCCTATCTTCTTTATTCTTCTCAGAATTCCTGTCAGAAGCAGTGGATTAAGATAAAGTCAGGGTGGATTATTACACTACAGGCAAAGAGGTACCACAGAAATATTTTCTCATTTTGTTGAGTCTGCTATGGAATTAAATCTGAAACACCTACCAGGTTTGTATTCTCCTACCCAGAAAGCCATTTGCTGTTCTCCTTATGCAAAGTAAAAAGAAGAGATGAAGAGCATGATCAGTGAAAATTTCTAGCCTGTTCACCAAGAGTCCCCAACAGACAGATTGTAGGAAAGCTTCTTTTGCTTTTTGAACTTTGCTTTTACCAGTAAAATCAAACAGAAGTAAAAAAAAAAACTTTTCCATACTTCAACTTTTTTGGCAGTAGAATTTCTTACATAAAACTCTGCAGTCCTATGTTCTATATTCCTCTGCACAGAATATTTGTTCTGTTAAATAGTCTGATCAGACCTATTATAATAATTATACTTATTAATATGTACCTTAGACTAGATTGATTAGCGTGTGATTCCAGGTACAGGGTCTGTTTCACAGCACTAATGTATTATGTGACCTATTATTTTAATCACAGTTTTAGTGATCCCATCTATCAGGTAAAATGTGGCTTTGAAAGCTGTGAAATGGAATGCAAAAACCCCACCATTTAGATTATATAATTCATTCTGGCAAGGCCAAAGAATTTATGTACAAATGTCATTTCAAAGCAAGTAATTAACTTAATCCAGTCATCCTATTTCATTACTTAATAACTTATCCTCAGAACAACAGGTCACTGCGTTAACTGAATGGCAGAGGAACAATTTATGAAGAGCATTTATATGTGCATGGGTGAAATGCTGATAAGTTTTTGTCTAAGTTTTTGGCCTCAACTTTATAAACAGTGTAGATCAAAATTCACAAAGACAAGAGATCTGCCTCACCTGGGGAGTGTAGAGTCTAAAACAAAGATTGTGTAAATGAAAATGGCATTTTTTCTCATAAATGCTTTTTTTTTTGCAACTTTTATTCCTGTGTGCCTGTAATTGAAGTAGATTTGCATGTTTTGTCTGATGGATATTTGTTGCTGTAGTGACAGTAATTCAGTCAAGCATTATGAAGAGAATACTTTTTAACTTGTGCAAAGAACAGATCGAAAGGCTGGCTGCCCCATCAGAGAGCGGCTATCAGAAAAAAGGCTGCCACTGTTAAAATAAACTGGATTTGTGTGACCTCCCAACCTTATTTCTCAATTGGCTACAAGTTTTCACAAATGCTGGTGAACTGACAATATCCAATTAGGGCACCTTCAGGCCACAAAGGTGATTAAAGGGTTGGAGCATCTCTGCTTCAAGGAAAGACTGAGGGAGCTGGAATTGCTCATCCTGGAGAAGAAAAGGCTTTTCAGTGCCTAAAGGGAGCCTACAGGAAAGATGGAGAGAGACTTTTTACATGAATATGGAGTGACAGGACCAGGGGGAATGGTTTCAGACTGACAGAGGGCAGGTTTAGATGGATGTTGGGAAGAAATTCTTTACTGTGAGGGTGGAGAGACAATGGCACAGGTTGCCCAGAGCATTCCCCATTTTTGGAAATGTTCTAGCTCTGGTGGCATGGGGATTTGAAGTAGTTTAGGACTTTTTTGCCCCAAACAAAATGGAAAAATTGATCAGCTTGGGAAACAAAGGATTATTTCAGGTTCCCAAAATGTATTTCAGGCTTTGTTTTAAACATGTTCACTTTAAAAGATTTAGAGGTTTTGAGCTATTACATGTAATGAGGGCCAGCAATCAGTGATTAATCCAAAATTACATAGAAATACCCCTTTACATCAAAAAATAAGTTTAAAAAAAAAGTATGCCATTTGAAACAAACCTATATAACCAGCAGACAGTTTTGCCTTTAAAAAGATAAAAAACCTCTTTACAAATCCACATAAATACAGACCAAATAGTTTCCATTTATTTAATAAAGTTCAAATTTGAGAGAAAATACTTAGGTAATATAATAAAAAAAATAAAATTAAATTACTAGGTTATGATATAACGTAGTACTAGTTACTATGATTTTTTTTTATTTTCATTTGAGGAAAAACATTGCACTTTTCTTCTAAATGTTTTAATTACAACATGGCAGTAGACAGCAGACCTGTGCCCAAATTGTTTTGTTTTTTAGCTCGTTGATTCTTCTGTCGGCCATTCAGAAAGATGCAGTGATTGGCAGTGGGTTGCAGTCCTGCAGTCCGTTTGTCCCGTGCTGTCTGTCCACCCACGCCCTGCTGGCGCTGGCTCGGCAGTGAGCTGCCTGCCCCACGAGAGGGCAGAGCAGGAGCACAGAAAAACTCAGTGCGAGCCCATCGCAGCCCGTTCCTGTACGGCGCTGCCCTCCCGGGTTAAGGCTGTTTTGCAAAGAACAGAAACGTCCAGTTATTTTAGAATTTTTCATTCGATTCTAAGTGACTGGCTTGCAGACAGCCTCCCTGTATTTTTAGCACTAAACATCTGGAAAATTTTGAGTTGCTAATGATTTTTCTGTGTAGGGCTGTGTAAGAAGCACTGGTTTGCTGTAGTTCAAAAGTCAATTTTTTGTGAGTAGCTCATGTTTTGGGGGCTTTTGCTAGGCTTCAGTACTATTGTGAAACAGTTAATGCAATAGGGAAAAAAAAAAGAATTGATGAAACTTAAAGCCCGTGGTTTAAATGTTTGGTCCTCCTCATGTCTAAAACTGTATCACGTCAGAGCTTCATATGTTGTTCTACATAAATATATACATTTATATAATCTAGGCAACTCTATAGGTTTGTCTGGGGATAATGAAGTCTCATTTGAAAGACTTTCTGTTTTCCAGAGTAAAAAATTACTTCTCCACAGAGCAGTCGTGTTTAGGTTGGTCAGCACATGCACAGATATAATGAAGGAAGTTGGGACCCCATATCCAAGCCAATGCCCATTCTGCATTGTTGGTGGCAGAAAATGATAAAATAGAAGATAACTCAGCAGACTTGGCAAAATAAAAAAAGAGAGTGAACAGAAATTCTTGCATATCTGAGATCCCCTTACCTGTATACAGCACATGGGGCAATCCACACAGACACTTAGAAAGGCACTTTGACGCTCATTCTGTCAAGATACTTTGGGTCAAATTTCCCTTTCTCTTAATTGTTTTTCAAGGAATAAAACCCTCTGACCACAATGTATTTATTCTGTGTTTCCTGGTAGCAAAGTTAACTGTAGCCTTTGAATTTATGCCTTATAAATTAGCCAAGAGTCACGGACAGATAACTGAGGGGGTGGAGGGGGTTATTGCTGCAATCTGCTCCATGCCATAGACTCTGTGCATATTCATTTGTGGAGGTCAATGTGCTGAGCTGGGAAAAGGCCCTTTAAAAGAAATACAGCCCTTACTAATGAAACCCACATAATCAATAATGGTTCTTGACTTGTTTGTTTTGATTATCCTCTCCCTTGCTGATTACTCACTTGAAGCTTCACCAAGTCTGTGTGTTTAAATCTCAGATATGTATGCACTACCCAGTGAAACATATCCCAGGATGTCCTGAGCAGGAGGAGTTCAGGTAAGACACTGCATGTGCTCGTGGTGCAGCTTGAGCGTTTCTGTGATACTTCATTGAGCCACGCTGACATCTTGTCTGTTGCCTGAATGAATTAATTCATGAATGCATGAATTTCATCTCAGTACTGTATTTATTCACACTTCAGGCCAAAGTTGTAAGTACACTGTGCATTTCCTAACATGCTTCTTATAAAACCTATCTGCTGGAGCTCTGTCTAACAACCTAAAGAATTCATGAATGAATTAATCACTGTACAGTGAATAGCCCATTACTTGTTTGGCTGGTCTGAGGCCAGCGTGCTCAGTCATGTGCAGGATAAAGCATTACTGATAAATGTCACCTTGTTATATATCTTGGTCTAATTTACATGGATTTGCAGGCCATTTGTCTTACCAAGAGAGGTATTTTTCTCCTGGATACCAAACAAATAGGTTTTAAAAGCAACATTACTGCACTAAACTCTTGGGATGTTTCTAATGAAACCTGCAAGTGATAAATAACATTAAAATATGATCTCAGAAATTAAATTACCAGAAATAATAGTTCATAAATTTGTCTTCAGGAGGAAAGTTAACTCCTAAAAGTCTTGAAAATATATTATTTTTAGTGTATTTAAATGCAAAATATTTAAAGATATAAAAATATTTGATTTTTAGGTGGTTGAAAAGGCAAAGCCCATGGGGTTTTTTTATTTGAAATTATCTTCTGTGTTGAGCTGAGAAGCACATATAAATAAAAGACAACTGTTCATATTATAATGAAACATTTCAGCATTAAAAATATATATGGCTCCTTCTATACAGATTAGATTTCAGGGGGAGTTGTTTTTGCACCTTTAAATGTTTTGAAGTTTAAAATTGTATTGTAATTTTACATGAACTTTTACTGCAAAAAACCTCAAAAAGTTTGATAAGAACACAGTTTTCTGTTAAGATACATTTAAGTTCATTTTTCCAAGAAAAGCTGTAGAACTATAGAATACAGAATATAGCATTATACATAAGGATGATAATTTAGAAGAATCTTTATAAAGATGGGAATAATTAAAGGGTAAATTAAAAATAAATAGAAAATTAATATTTTTTATTGAAGTTCAATGCTCTTTCAGAAAACCTATTCCATCCATTTCATTATAATTTACATTTATTTCCACTAGATTTTTTCTTTAAGAGTATGAAAAAAAATTCAACCATATATCAACTCATCACACAAAAGTACCAAAGTAACACCTAACCACGCTTCATAGCCAAAAAAATTGCCAGAGCCAAGGTTAACCCTTAAAATTGATCTTCTGCAGCACAGTCCCACCATAAAGGCATCCTTAAAGTAGTAAAAAGTACAATCAATAACACATAACAAGAAAGGTCATTCTTAGTTGTCAGCATTTCTAAGTTTTATGTGCCATTCAATGAAGAAAGTCAGTTTGGGCTGTGCATGTCCCTGTATTAAATTTGTTGCACAGATTTCATGGCATGAGGTTTGACTGCAGAGTTCCTGCACACAAGGGCCTGAAAGCTGTGGTATATTTTTAATATACACTCAGGCATCATGTGTACTGTGACAGCTGTTCAGCTGACAGAGCTGGGCAGCATCTTCTTCACAGTATTGTACTTTATATTAACAATTCACTCTAGATTTGTATAGCTTTAGGCAGGTGTTTTCAATTCTTATTCACATTAATGGGAAAGATGTTGGGTATACTGATGAAATACTTAAATTTTGTTTAAAAAATGCACAGGAATAGTTGAAGACAGGAGGATATTTTCCAGTCAAAATGTAATAATTATCTAATACTCTCTAGACAGTAATAGATTAATCAGATTATACAAAAAAAAAAAAATCTACTCTGTTTCACATTTAAATTTTGCCTGTTTCCCAGGAGGACTAGCCAATTTCTGACTTGTCATCAATTTTTAAGAGTTCACTAGGAAGAAATAGAGTTGATAATGAGATTATGAATAGTTACTTAATGATAGATTCCATAAAAAATGGGTATGGGAAGTTAGATGACAAACTGTTGAGACCAAGCTCTAATCAATATGCACACAGTGAGCTTGAGAACGTGACTTACATGGCTGAGCACCTGGAGACTGCAACCCCATGATTGTGATGTGCTGGTCTCTGATCACTGCCTTTAATAAACTTGGATTCAGGTCATGACAAATCCTCAGGGCTAAAGTTCCCAAGGAGTCCGTGCAAGAATCTCTGCAGCTTCATGGGCAGAGTTCACTTTGCTCTGGCTGTGAAAAGCATCCACTGCATGGCCTTCAGCAGCTGCAAAGATCACCTTCACTCCAAAAATTCCTCTTGACCTATAGATACAAGGTTGTAAGGCAAAAATTATTATGGTCAGACTCTTCCTTTGTGCATCTAATTGCTTCTGAGGATGCATGACTTCTCTGAAAGTGCAGGCCTGGCTGCAAAACTAAGAGTGAGTGGCTGGGGACACAAAGGAAACAGTAATTCTTATGCAAGCAGTATTTTGGACAAGAAGTGAGTATTTGGATAGGCCAGTTTCAAGAAGGTCTGTCAGCACTCTGTTTTTTGTGCATCTGCCTAAATATCTTTTCATGAAAAGTGTATTTAAACCCTTTGTTGAGCTGGCATATCAACAACAAAATGTTTTCTTGGAATTGAAAACTAAGGGGGCCAAAATTCTCTAGGAACACAAGCAAAATTCCATCTTCCTGCCTTAGACAAACCTGTAGAGCTCCCCAGTTTAGGGGTTCTGAATTCCAATTATGTAATACTAGATTTTGTGTTGTAGAAGTTGCACTGCCATGGGACAAACAAATGGCCCAAACTCTGAGTACTTTGCACAACTTAGGGCCCTGGACACTGAGCTGACTGTGGCCACATCATCTCTGATGGAAAAATGAGTCTGTATGGGGCTGCAGCAGCTGTAATTAGCAGGACTGTCTGTAATTACTGGGAGTACCTGGTGTCAGCAGCAATTACCAGTCACATCTTCAAGGATCTCTCCCTGGCTCCATTACTGTTCCCCTGGCTTCCTTTTACAGCTACTAGATTAATTTCTTAGTCTGTCTCCTTTTATCTTTGGAGAAGGAAAACTTTGTCTTGCCCAGAGAACTGAGTTGCCTTGAGATGAATATGACCTGACAACTATTACTTGAATGTTGTAAAATCTAAATGTACAATGCCCAAGATGAGTGGGTATTATTAGATGATAAGTATTGTGTGTGGAAATGCTAATAACTGGGCTGAGTATTTAAAAATCATAACTAGGGATGAAACGCTGGATTCAGGAGCATAATTTACTGCTGAGTGGAACATCATCTGTGCTCCATTCTAATTAGCTGGATTACACAACAACAGTTTGCATGGCAAGGATGAAATACTGGTAATGACTCCATGTAAACCTTCAGTACAATCAGCACTCATGAAAGCCAACAAGTGGCCAATAAAGTTGTTGAATTTATTATTATGGGGTTTGGTGGTGATGTTTTTGTTTGTTTGGGGCTTTGTTTGTTTGTTTGTTGGTTTTGTTGTTTGTTTTTTTTTTTTTAATAAGACGTGTAGGAAGGACTACAAGTTAGAATCCTTTTAGACCTCTTCAGTCTCAGCTATTGAGCCCTGCCCTGATATTTACCCCTCATTCTTGTGTGCTCTGCAGACTGAACCACATGGGCATACAAATGTGCAGATATATATGAGACCATTGCTCAAAATAAGTATAAATAGGTGATACAGTCCCTGCAGTAGATGAACAAGTCCCAGGAGCATTATTGCTAAGATTGTGCAATGAAAATAAAATCAGAATATCTGCTTAGCCTCCCTGTTTATTCATGCTGGGCAGTTTATGCAGTAAAATGCAGATACATTTCTACAGCTATAAGTAGCAGAAATGGGAAAGCACTCTGGTAGTCACTGTTTCATACAAAGCAACTATCTAAAACTAAGATAAAAATCATAAAATTCTAAAACTGTGTAAGGGCAGAGCATCATAGTCAGTGAACTGTGAATTGTACAAAGCCGGTGATTCTGTCTGTATGGTAGGAAAACTATCATAACTATTAGCCTAAAATAAATTTGTGTAAGACAAGGAAAGTTTCTGACCAATTTTCTGCTGCTTATCTGCACACCTTGGCTCTGTCAAACCCACCTATAGGTTTGTGTATGTTTGGATATTTCTGAGTTTTCTTTTCCAGAATCTTCATTCCCAAATTCAGTTTCTTGTTCAGTTGTTTTTTTTCCTAAAACCTTCATCTATCTTTACTTATTTTTTTTTTTTACTCTAAAGGTGTAAGTTTGATCTTTATCCCTTAAAGAGTTGGATATCAAAGGAACTTCTATTCAGTTTGATATATATGAAAAAGACCAAGATGCCTTCCAGGCAAGTGGTCATATCAGCAAGCTATCAGAGGCCAGTTCCTGGTGGTGGGCAGGATATCTGAAAGAAAATCTTTCCACATGGATTTCACTCAGCTTCTGTAAACCAAGGCAGTGCAAGTACAAAAAGAGAACAAACTATGGGCTCAAGTATGTAATTTCTGCAAGTTTCAATTGCAGAATGCTAATAACTGCATCCTTTACCATGCTGGGCAATAAAGTTATGATTTATTGGACAATCATAACTTCTTTGCTAGATTTCCTTGATGTCTTCTCTTAGGTTTTATTGAAATTTATTTTAGACACTGCACTTTGCATAAGTTTGGTGGCAAATTCAGAAACTTATTATTGGGTCCCTAACAATCAAGCTAAAACCACTTTTTCTTGCAAAATATCTCATGTTAGGATCCACAGAAAATATAAAAATCTAAATATAGTTAAACTTTTTTAACATGGTAAAATATTGGCATTCTCTTAAGTATAATTTTATTGCTAGATGCCTGAAAGTGGTTTTATTGAGTGACTATTTGAAAATATAGTGATTGACAAATCTGCAGTTGTGTGATGAAAATTCTTTGGATGGGGAGCATTCTGCTTTTCTCATAGTCATTGAATTTATACCGGAGTCAGTGTGGTCAAAACTGGATCCCAATTAACAGCATCAGAGGTATTTTATCAGAGGGATGGGGTAGGAAGGGTCAGCTGAGTCCTATTGACTGTGGCCTGTTAAATGGACGGAGATTTTTGCTGAATGAATGTTTCACACCCTATACCGCACATCGTTAATGAATGGCTCAGCATGTGCTGAGTGAGAGTAACAGCTCTGCACTGGATGCTCAGAAAACAAGATTTATTTTCAAGTACCTGAGGGAGGATTCAAACCACAGCCCAAGAGAACAACTTCACCTCTACTCCACGAGTGGGGTTTTTCCTGACAGTGGATTTAAATAACTATTTCTCATGTTCCATATAACCCTCCCTGACCTTTGGCCTCAGGCTTCAGTACAGAACCCATGCATGTTCTCCAGGGATGCTTTCCCTGCACAAACCTGAACTCATTTTCCTCAAAGATTCCCTTTTTCCCAGCCATTTCTTGCACTCCATGAAACATGTTCCAATTGTTTTTATTGTAGTAAATTCAGCAGTAACTGCAGCCTATTTAAAATCATTTTAGCTAAACATATATTACTGCTTCTACAAGCTGAGCCTGAAATTTTCAGAAGTGCTCTCCTCTCTTTTCAGTGCCAGGGGAAACGGAAGGTAAAATATAGTGCTTTAAAAGTAAGCCTCTTCCATCTGGTTAGCTATCCTTAGACCTACTTCAGTCTGCCAGGAATAGCCTGAAATTGTTTCTATTTTTCATCTGTAGTTAAAACACTAACAGGCATAATGAGAACAGGAGCTTTTATAAAATTACTGACTGCCAAGACGATGAATTTATTCTCTTCTCTTAAAATGAGGCTGGTTTTTAGGTTTGATGTCATCCTATGTGGTTTGGCTATTACTCTGCCTTAAAAGTAACTAAATGAACTTTTTCTTAATACTAAAGAGCACTATGCCTGCTGCTATATTTCAGGTTCTCACAGAATTTTCATTACAATACTTTATTTTCAAGAGCCTGTGACTTCACTGAAAAAATCCTGCAGGCAAAACAAATGGATCACAGAGTCTCATCTTGGGAGTAAGTCAAGAATGGCTTATTTAAGTTGATTTAAAAAACATGATATGAATTTTGATGAATTTTTTTCAAGGTATTATTTTTACACATTTTAAAAAAATGCCTTTCAGAATTATTTTTACGACTAGATCAGCTCTCAGTCTTTAAGCAAGCATGAAAGTTTTGATTTGTGTTTACCAGTACAATCCAGAGCTATTAAATCAGTTCATGTTGAACGTGGAGTTCTCTAAACTCATGATCTTTTCATGGTGACGGGTTTCGGGATTTGGATTTCTTTTATAGGTTTTTTTTTGTTTGGTATTTATTTATTTATTTATTTATTTATTTATGGGATATTTAAATGTATCCATGTGATTATATAGTTCACCATATTGTTTCATAAACTGTAGGTCTATTTATATTGTACCAAATCACAGCACAGCAGGTGCATGACCTCACAGCTACAATTCCCATTAAAACCGGGATACCTAAGCAGGCTGCATCTCCTGTCCCCTCCTCCCATTTCCAGGAATGGTGATGACAGGACATGTTAGGGGCTCTGGTACTTGTGGGGGAGGGATGATATTTTGCTTTGGAAGAGAAGGAGATCTCAGTGGTTACACATTACCCCAGTGGCAGCCAGACAGGAGCAGCTTTGATGCCTTTTCCTGCATGGGTTTGCTTCATCATCTCTCCTTGACAACATAAATTTTTCCATGGTTTGTTTCCCCATCTCTGTATTAGTATCTGCTCTGGGGAGTTCTCTGGCTAATATTAAATAATTGTTGTTTTTAACTGGAGCTCTGAGGATGTAGTGGTGTGCAGCCATGCCAGCACTGGAGAGATGCTGTGTGATGCTGCTGATCTGCAGCAGTTCAGGGGCAGAGGACAGGATATAACTTGCTTCAGTTTCCCAGCCCCAGGGCCTTAAAGGGTTAGTGAAGATGAATGGAGTTGTCTTGCTAAGCCATTTTCTCCTTTTTCTTTCACTTAAGGGGTGAAGCCATGTTTTCTAATGGAATGCAATTGTTCTTTCCTTGAACTGTGAATATTCCTCAGGCTTACTCTTGTGTAGGACACGTTAATCTTACTGAGGTCCACGTGGGCAGTGTGGAACATTGCTGGGTTAAACACATTAACACTCATATCATATTCATATAAATTTGTTGGGATTTAAAGTGTTGTGCCTGCTTACATGTGTGCTCTCACTTTAAAACCACAGGCAGCTGCATATGCAGACTGTGCAGGCTTCTATCAGTGGCTCTGGGAAGGTCAATGATGCATAACCTAAGGAATAATCATTCAGTGTAATGACTTTACCATGAAGCTTCACCACCGTTTATCATCCTTACAGCAAATCTATTTATAGGTACTGAAGCCCGACGTGAGGATTTTCAGGATTAATTTAGGCAATGAAAATAAGTGCATGTGTTTACATTGCTGAACAATATTCCAGTTCCAAAAACTGACAGTAGATTAAATTAAGAATATTCTTGTTATGGGTCAAATTCTGCATTTAACGATCAGGTGACGAGGCAGCTAAAATCCATTTTATTTACTGTGCTTTTTTGAGTTCTAGAGTAGATGAATATGTCCATGTAAACACTGCAGTTGGGTACTTCATGAAATTGTTCTGCTGATAAACATCAAAGGTCACAAGGCTGTCCACTATCACCTTAACACCAGGCCTGATGGAGTTACTTAAATCTATCACTGTCCTTCTGCACAGTTTGGGGAAATTGATTCATAAACAGAATATGTTAAAATAGAATTCTTTCTCCCAGTCCTCAGAGTGATATTTTGTTTTAAAGTTATATTTGTGAGAATCAAATAGTTCAATTGTTGCATTTCATGTAATTTAACTTCCCTAACACTGATAGAAGCTCACCTTATATAGAATCTTAAATTCTTGAATAGAAAAAAAATGTGACAAAAGTGAAGCTACTT
This sequence comes from Ammospiza nelsoni, assembly GCF_027579445.1. NCBI lineage: Eukaryota > Metazoa > Chordata > Aves > Passeriformes > Passerellidae > Ammospiza > Ammospiza nelsoni. The sequence goes on along the minus strand of NC_080647.1, from coordinate 13,868,109 downwards.
CCTTCTTCTTACTTCAAATTTCAAAGTACTGAAGAGTCAACAGTATTGGATGAAAACCTGGCTCTTGAATATCCTCATCTGTTAGTAAGACTGTGGACTTCTTGCTATGGGCATATCAGCCTCACAGTAATGACTTGTACTGTTAATAACTCTGGATAAATGAAGGGACAAATGGAAAGGGAACTCCAGGATCACTTGGAGGGCCAAATCTACAAAGTCACATGGATGCAGCCCCCCAGTACCTCAACATCTCTCTGTTCATCACTGCTGTGATTAGTATCCCACAACCATTTCATTTAAACAGACAGAGTTTGATTGCCTCTGCCCCATTTATCCATTTTGTTCTCAGATGTTCTGAGGTTTTTGTAGCTTAATACAGGCAGCATGGCCAACATATAAAAATTTGAGTATCATTTTAGGAATGTCCTTTTACTTCATACAGAATAAACATTAATTTTAGCAAGGAAATTTTTATTTCGTAAAATAATATGCAGACTTTATAATCTCTGTTTTGCATATTGAAGTGTTAAAAAAAATTAGATTGAAAATTGTAGGGGAATAGAATATAAGGGAATAAAGATGGTGTAGAAAGTAATCTCACCCCTAAGGAGTTGCAGCTGGATCAATTATCAAAGATTAGGAACAGGCCTGACTTTAACAGGCCACAGCTGTACCCAATGAGAAGAAGAGTGCTGTAAAAGAGTGGGGTGGCTGGGTGAGAGGGGAACTGGAGTCAGTGGCTGCTTTGTGGAGAAGAAAGAGTCAGTGCTGGGAGGAGCTGGCCATGAGAAACACCAAGAAGGTATGGAACTCTTGCAATAGGATGACAACAGAAAACATGCAGAAGCCTAGTTGAAGCTGGATAATACAGGCAAGAAGAATGGAAGTGGCCCAAGATTCAATTCAATTCAGATACTTTTCGCTGGAAAAATTGTCTGTTGTGTTGGCAAGGGGTAGACAGACAGTTAACTGGTAGCATTTTCAAATCAGAAACGTTGCACAATTTGTGTTTAGGAGAGAGTGATGAGCAAAATGACATAATAAATAAGGGTATCTTTTGTTGGCCAAGACAAGCTTTGCAGGGACTGGTGTAGGACTCAGGGTCTCAAATCATAATCAGAGTAAATTAAATAAGAAATAATGTGGATATGCTTCATGCAGTTGCAGCAGCAAATTCAATTAAATTTAAAGTTTAAAATCAAAGTTGCAGTTTTCAGTGGGTAGATCTAATGGAAATGTAGGCTTCCTGAGTGATAGCCTTCCTTTGCTAGTGAAGGGCATTGTGATGTAAGAATACTAGCTTTTCATTTTTTTTCATTATTGTTATTTTAAAGCTTCCAAGATTACAAATTTGTACAGTGCTTGGGGTTATTTTCACTTAGTTGATAAAATATTAGAGATACATAATTTTTATCCATATTGACAATGTCTGAAGGAAATGAATTTCTGGAGGTGATGACATTGCTTGAGTCTAAAAGACAGATGAGAGGAAAAGGAAGGAGGGCATTTGAATTGGAACTGAGGATATAATTGTACACAATAGACCTGGAAGATTCTACTCTAAAGGGATCATTATCACTATTATTTTCTTATGTGCTTTATTATGCTTTGCTGTCTAAAGGATTTAGAGTCCTCATCTTCAAAGTACTTATATTTGCCTCAGTTTTTAAAATTTTAAAGATTACCCATGGAAATTTTTGATATCTGTTTCTTTAAGAATAAAATTAGATTTTGAATTTTCCATGAAATGGGAAAAAATCAGTCTGAAAGAACTGAAACATTAAATATTTTTTCCAATTTCCTGGTTTTGAATATTTTTATTTGAACACTGTACTCTGGTGTTTAGGGTTAGGCTTTATTTCAGTTTTGAATATTGTATTCAGACATAATGTGATGAAATGCATTGTCCTGAAATATCATTTTACAAAACTAATATGATTTTTATATTTGACAGTAAGCTTACTGAAATAAAGCCTGTGAACTTTCAGATTTAATTTCTGCATGTCTGCTAAAATAGTCTTAAATGAATATTTGAAAGACAACTGTGCAAGATCAGGTGCTATCAATTATTGCCTAGGTGTGGGAGCAAAGTAATTCACCTGAGTTTTGGGGAGGTCTCCAATTAAGTTCCTTAAAAGAGACTATTCCTTGCTAAATTTCTGAAGGCAGTTTCAGTAGGCAGGTTGCCTACATTGCCCCTTTTTATTTAGTTTTTTTTTCCCCCCTGTATCTGTGTATAATGCTTTTTGTTGCCCCTGGATGTAGTTCTCTTAGAATGAGTCAGTATTTCAAACACTAAACCTGTCTGCTGGAAATAGGATATGCAGAAGAGATAAACCATCTCAGGCCTACTTTATTGCAGGTTAACGATAGTAATTTGTGTGCATCCTCACAGTCCTCAGTCTTCAAAGGACTCCCTCCTGGTAAGTAAAATATAAATGACTTGCATGATATTATTTGATGTGTTTTGACACTGCCTGTTTAAAGCGTCATATGGTGATTGATAAGTTAGGTAATACAAGACAACACTTGCAAAGTAAATTTCTAGGCTTGCCTTTTTAGGTTGTTTTACATTGCTGATATTTTCTAAGCTCTTTTTAGCATAGTCTACAGAAGCTGTTTCTTCTCTTAGGTTTAATGTGTGTTCCAGAGAAATATGCTAAAGAAGTAACTTTTTATGGATACATGCCTTGTAAAACCTTAAATACAAAAAAATTCCAAAAACTTGACTTTACTAGAATTTATGGGGTCTGTTTTCTCACTTTAAAGTGTCTGCTCTGAGATGAATTAGCTGTGAAAAAGGCTGAGTCCTGTGCATGGCTTATCTGCATTTCAAAAGTGACCTTAAGTATGCAGTTTAGCATTATTTAAACTTCTCCTTAGTATCCTACTTCTGATTCAGACTCTCCAGTTATGGTCCAAATCTACTTTAGGCAAAAAAGCACCAAAACCCCTAAAAGTACAGATTTTGAGGTAGGGCAAGTCCATCATACTTTGCCAATATTCAACATTCGTGTTTTAAATTATTACCCTTAAAGATATTTTTTAAGTGATGGAATTTTATTTGTCAAGTACTGAAATGTCATTTTTGTAAATAAGTGACCAATTCTTGCTTTTCTTGCTTCTTCTGTTGCCAGGTTGTGATTGCACCTACTTCCATTCTTTGCACCCAACTTGGTCTTTTGTTTCAGCAATTTAAACACTTTCAAAGTCAATTTGAAGGCAAAAGTAATATACAAAAATAGTTGAGCAGTATTGTGATCTTTTGTGGCACTACAACTAACAAAGTCTGTTGTGGATATTCTTTTAATTAGGAGAAAAGGAAATCTCTTAGGTTTTCATTGTGCTTATTTGCCACGTAACTGATAGCCATTTTAAATTGAGACAGAGTCTGTAGGCTTATTCTGGGGAAACAAATGAGGATTTTTGAGGGGTAGGATTTTGAACCTTAGTGAAAAGAGTTGGAAAATGCTATGGAGCAGAGCGAATTATTGAAACATGTAATAGGCAAAAATTTTCTGATGGGAAGCAATTGCTTAAAATCTAAGAAGCAGGTAGTACCACAAACCAGTTATTTTTCCTAATTTTTTTGCAATCATATTAATTGTAATTGCTGCTGTATAAAGAATGATTCCTGTTATAAGGAGTTCCTAATGCTTCTTGATTATTAATCAATCCATTAGGTATCATTGTTAGGTAGTCCAAAGAATGTATTCTCCTTGAGAGTCTGCATTAGAATTTTCAAATCATTAATACTATTTAGCTGCTGCAGGCCTCTCTGACTTCCCACTGAGGCAGGTTCTCTGTCAGGCGAGTCTTTTCTGATTTATTCTTTTATTTGTGCTGGTGACTTAAAAGTGCCCTTGTGTCTGAGACTGTTATATTGTGTGTTTAGAGAATTTTCAGGATGTTAAAGGATAAGTAAATACCAAAGAAAGCAGCTCCTATTTTTCTCTACGAGATCCTTTACTCTTGATTGGATGTTGGCATATTTTTGCATTCTGTGGTCTAGGTTGTCTGTTCTTCCATGACTAGACAGCTTTTCATCTATGAAGTCACTGTTAAGAAACATCATTAATAAGAAAAAGCAGTGGTATTTTTTTTTAAATTTCTTTTGGTAAGGCACTAGAAAAAATACTGAAAAATTTACTTTTTTCTTCTACAGAGAAGTGGAAGAACATTTTCTCACTGACTTGCAGCTGAATATGAACTAATGCACCTAAGGTGGAACTGATTAGGAAAAACTTCATTAAATATTTGTAAGGAATATATTCCATTAGCTGTGTAATAAAGGGAGATGAGACAGTAGAAAAGGCCTTAACTACAGCAGTGTATTAGATAATCAAACATTGGGAAGGTAATCAGTGTACTGGGAAGGGAAAGAAGCACAAGAGACAAGTAATTGCAAAACTTAAGTTGTCTTAACAACCCTAGTTGCTTTTGTTTTCACTAAGATATAATTTCATCTTTATGTTGATGAAATTTCAATATGTAAGTCAAATCTTATTTCTGTCAAATGCAGATTACATAATGGACTCAGAAAAGAGCCAGAAGGCAAGTATTATGTCAATGTGAAATCTTAATGGTAGGAAATTGATAATTTGGAATTGAATAAAAATGTTTTTTGTTTCTGTTCATTTTATTGTCTTGTAAATGATCACTACAAATGCCCTTCACTAAAATTTTAAATTAATTGTTCTCAGGAACGTTTAATGTTCTAATTCTTCTAGCTTACTTTGTAAGTAAAAATATGCTTATGACTTGTGGGGAGCTAAAAGCCTCATTTTCATTCTTAAATGAAATTAACCAAATCTATTTGAATTGTAAACTACTTACTGTGCTTATTTTGAAATGGCCACATTTTAGCTTACTGAAATGTTAATAACGCACATGAACAAAAAATAATTAAATTAACATTTGACAAATGTTGAAGACTTGCCAAGGGTTCATCTTGTAAGAACGATTCTGACAGTATTTCAAAATACTGCTTATCCAAATTATGAAGTCACTGGTGGGAAACTATAGTCAATTTTTGATTTGTCATGTTGAAATTTATTGTCAATATATAAAATTGTAAAATGTTTGCACATATGAGGAGGACCAGCTGTTCATAGAGTGTAGTCTTTGTGGCTTGCTTAAGGTGTGGACGGATGGTGATTAATGGCAGCTTTGGGTGTGACAGTATTTTATCTAGATGCATTAGAACAAGGACCCCTTACCTTCCCTTACAATCAGGCTGAAGGACAAATGAATTTGCCTGGTTTATATCCTTCTGGAAAATGATCTAGTCCAAACATAAAGTAAGGACCTGCTAGGGCTCTGAAAACTTGAAAGCCCAGAGCTTCAGCCACACTGGTGCTGCAAAAGGCATGAGATGGGAACGGAGACTGCCACAACATTGCTTCCTCCAGAGCCTTTCCTTGGAACCAGCCTTGGCCCAAGGCTGCGTTTGCTAACTAGAGTTAGGGTTGGGGTTACACCTAGGGTTGGGGTTACACCTAGGGTTGGGGTTACACCTAGGGTTGGGGTTACACCTAGGGTTGGGGCTGGGGCTACGCCTAGGGTTAGGGTTGGGGCTACACCTAGGGTTAGGGTTTTGGGAACCACAAAGCCCAGGGAGCACCAGGCGCGCTGCAGGTGCAGAAGGCGTGCCAAGGGGAAGACTAAAGAGGATCCTTCCCAGAAAGAACTGCCATCACTACCAACTCTGGCTGCTTTCACTGCGCTAAGCCCCTCATGCAAACTGATATCAGGAACCTGGGCTGGTCAGTTTTTTTTCACATGGAAAATGGTCCACTATTGTGAAAATTGAGTTTTAGTTTCTACTTTAGCATATATATTATGTTTTTTCTTTTATCCTCTTATAACTTTTACAGAGTTTTGTAAGGTATTGTTTATAATTTACCTTTACGAGACCTTCATTTCAGGCATTTGACTGAATGTATAGTTTCTTAATCTTTCATATTTTTCCAGCTTTTTTGAAACACATTGTTCTTCATTCTGCCTTGCATTTCATAGGGCTCTAAGAACAGAATTTGGTCTACATGGAAATATGTAATTGTCCATATCAGCTAAGAAGGGCAATTGCATTGAATTTCTTTAGAAGCCTTTCCTTAGGTGAGCAATAAGATGCTGGACAATAATTCTCCCAGAGGTTTCAAGCAGCATGCAATCAAACCTTTAATAATGCTTTAAAATGAGCACCCAAAGACACACAAACCAGTGGGAGAGTTGTTAAAAAATGATGCCAGTCAGACTTATCTTTGTTTTACAGACATTCAAGACAGCTGCAGTATGCATGTTTTAATAATTTTTCTTCATTTAGCAAGCTGCAGATTCTATGGGTGTGAACTAAGATGATGAGTTGTTCTGTACACTTGGAGGGGGTAGAAATTTATAAGGTCATAGGCAGAAGATGAATTCAAGCAGACAACAGATGCAGTGGGCCAGGAACAGGTAGCATGGGAGAGCTCTCTATTAGAATCTAATGTATCCAATAAGTTCTGTGGTTTTGTGCTGACTGACACAATGGCGGAAAAGTTAATGGGGCTTGAAAGCAAACTAGTAATATATCAAATCTGCCTAGTTCTAGTATTAGGTAATAATCTGGCAATATGATTGCAGTGCTCAAGTTTGAATGAATATGCTGTTCTCTTAAGGGTGAAATTATCTTTGTGCAGTGTGGAGTTACAGAGAAAATGAAAGGATAGAACTTTTGCTACAGTTGGTCCTCTGGCACCACATTTTGATGTATTGTTCATCATAATACCACACCTGATAAATGGTTTCATAGAAATCAAATAGGCTTTTTCTGTGGAGTGTCATGACTAATTTGTCTCTGACTAATTTGGCAGAACACACTATAAAATATTGATGTGGATAGCCTAGCTCCTTCCTCATAAATAGAGCAAGGTTTTAAAGTGAATTATTTTGAATTAAAAAATGTTATTTTACCTATGAATTTTACAGATCAAAATATGTGTCAGGGAAGGTTTTGCTGATTGACAGATTGGAAGGTCATGGAAAGCAGGGAAGTAAGAAAGGGGATATATCCATTAAAGCAGGAGGCAGAGGAAGTGGGCAATAAAAAGGACTGTGGTGGGTTGACCATGGCTGAACACCAAACTACCGTGTCTCTCTTCCTCAGCTGAGCAGAGGAGAGAAAATTTGCTGAAATGTATTTGGTTTTGTCCTTATATTGTGTATCTGTGGCAAGGTTTTGTACTGGAGACAGCGTAGACATGAACACAGACTGGGGGAGGAATTAATTGGGAGCAGCATGAACAGGAGCTGGGGGTGCTGCTGGACAGGGGGCTGGACACGAGCCATCAGTGAGGGCTGGTTTCCCAGGGAAGCAGCCTTTCCTGGGCTGCATCCAAAGCAGGGGCTTGAGAGGGTCCTGAGAGGGGATTCTGCCCTGTCCTCTGCTCTGCTGGGGCACCACCTGCAGTGCTGCCTCAGCCTGGGCATCCCCAGCATTAGGAGGACATGGATCTGTTGCCATAGGCTCTGTTTTTCTCTTGTTTTTCAGTGTAAACAAAGGCAAGAGAGGAAGCAGAAGAGCTGTTCCCTTTTTTTAGTCAGAAGCTCCACCACAGAGGTAATGAAGTGTGAGCTCTTACTCTCGGTGTGATCTCAGGTTCCTACTTACTCTGAGCTACATTTTCCTTTATCTAGAGCCTGATGTCTTGCTTTTCTATCACTCTCATTTAGCTCTATTGTGTGCTTTAAACACCCACAAGGTGTGCTTGTTCACCTTTCCTCACATGTAGCATCAGGTGAACACCGGAGAGCTCTGCTCACTGCAGGTACCAAAGCAGCCAGGTAACACACATGAATTTCCAGTTTTCCTGTGAGCATTCTGGGTCAGAATTTGAAAATTGCCTACTACATCTCCTAATTACCAGGTGCTGTTACAAACATGAGTGGTGACTGGGTGGATAACGTGGAGAGTGCTTTCAGAAAAAGTACACTAAAACGTTACTGCTCCAGATATTCTTCAGGTTTGGGGTGATATCTGAAAATGCAAAACCTGCGAGTGGAAATCAGAACAATTATATTCTGTGCTGTGCATCTCCAAAGGCCATACAATTTCTCTGTTTTCTTTTTTTCTGTTCCTTTAGGCTATGAAGGCCCTTATAAGTACAGATTGCACTGTAATATTAGTGTTTATCTGCCAAATGTGATGTCTATTTTGAGTCCAAGCACCATGGACCCAAATTTTCCAATCCCATTTCCAGCACTGTTAAAGTGAATAAAAAATAAGCAACAGAGTTTGTGTCTTGTTGCACAGCTGCAAGTGACTAAACAGAAGTCAAACTGCAACCAGTTTGGGACCAATCTCTGACCTCCAAGTAATTCCATTTTATGACAAATAGTCTATGTGGTTAATTTTCAATTATGTAGTTTATTTGCTTTTTATGTAATGTAATCATAGACATGCAGTGTATTTTTCAAATCTGAATAAATTATTTCAAATGAGACACTAAAATCCATGATTAATTACATTATAATGCTCAAATCAGATTCTACTTTGTGGCTGGTCAAAAGTACAGTTTCATTATAAGATTACAAACCTTTTAAAATTAAGTAGCAACAGGCATCCATCGATGCACAAGCTAACACTAATGCAGTTAAAGATGTATGATTATTAAACAATATCTTCAGAGGATTCTACCTCGACCACAAAGCTCTTTTGTTATATTCCATAGAACTGAACCTTAACCACAAGATGAACTTAGTTGGTTTGGTCTTTTTTTGGTTCTTTTTTTTACGAAATAGGGAGTACATTTTCCAGAATTTTATCCTTTAGTTTGAAGACTTGAACTTGCAAATATTTGGCTCATGTCTTCTTGTTGAACTATCTTAACTTTTTCTTTCTCCTGTCAGTTTTAGTGATTAGTATGAGGAGATCCAAAATGAGCCAGGACATAATGAAATTCTGTTCTGGCTTCTGAACTTTGCATCTGTCTATTATTGTTTCAGATGAAGACTTTAGTATTGTTCTCTTTTAGGAATATTGAAAAAAGGCTTCCTGTTGTCAATAGGAAAATCAATGACATTCATGCAGAGATGTCGCTTAATTTTCCTTTTGTCTTTCCAATAATACTTTAATATTAAAGTGATTAAATAATACTAGCACAAATCTTGGTTGTTTTATTTTTTGCTTCATTTAATTATATGATACCTGATCTGAACAAAAGGTTTGTATTCTCTACAGGCAATGACTTTGATATAACATTTACTATGACTCTCTCAAGACGATGCAGTAGAATCTGGATTTGTTGCTCACACTTTACTATTGTAACTAATTTTTAAATAATTGAAAATGTGCGTGTGGCTATTACTATACTCCTTTATAAATTTTTAAGTTGCATATATCAAGAAATGTGTTAATGCAGGAGGCAAGCAAAGAACAAGTGAAAATAGCCACAATGTCAGAAATAAAGGGTAGGAGTATTAAAAGAATAATAATATTTTTAAAAATCTTTCCTAGATGGAGTTGGGTGACTGGGCTGGAAACCCAGGGATTGGATTTGTTGAATGAAGCCATAATTTGACTAAAGCAAGAAAGAAAAGACTCCTAGATTGAATTAAAAAGCTTTTCTTTTCTCTCGATAATCTTTTTAAGTTTCCAAGTAGTGTTCTGTGGTCTGCTACAATCACTAATCTCTGGCTCTGCTCATCCAGTCTGTCACAGGTTATAAATAAGGTGCTGCTGGGCCATGGGATGGTGATGCTGGGTGTCCCCTCAATGAGATCCAGGGCTGGCAGGGCAAGATCACTGCAGTGGGGAAACCACAGAGGGCTGGAGACCCTGCAGAGTTTGTCACTTTGTCAACATCCTGTGCTCTTATCCTAGACACCCTTTAGGCCTCTCAGGGAAGGCCAGTGGCGTTCCTGCCTTTCTTACCTTGTTTCCAGGTAGGTTGGGATTGTTTAGAGAATTTCCTGTGCTCTGCTTATGTTACTGAGTATTTTCCAATGCCTAGGACTTACTGAGGACAAGCTGCAAAACTCTGTCTCAGGTAAAATCATGCCTGTTCTTGAATGATTTAGGAAGGCAGTGCAAGGGTCATTGGCTAATCTTATCCCCATTTCCCCCTAATAAAATGCCTGAGCAGTGATCTCTTGCTGTTGTGCCACTTGGACTGCACTAAGAATTTTATCAAGTACTAACACTTTGTTTTGTCTATTATTCATCAGCTCCTGACAAAAATTATTACTGACTTGGCGAAGGGGATTAAAACCCCTTCAAACAAAATGAACTTTTAGGCAGTGTCCCTGTGCTGTACCAACCTCCAGCTCCCTCAAATGACACAAAACATCATCTGGTGCATCTGTGTTCCCTCCATGCTGCAGTGGACCAGGCTACTTTAACCCAAGGAGAAGACACATTACTGGGACTGCTTTGGAACCTGCTTGTTCCACCTCAGCCATGAGGCAATCTTAGCCCTTTTATGGATACTTAATTTTCCCTGACAATAAACACTGGGAGGTTACTTTGTTCTATGGCACAATTTTCCTTTCTTCTCCACCAAATTTCTTAAAGTAACAGCTTAGCTTAAACTTTTCACTAAAATGAAAATTTGGGAATATTCTAAAAAAGTTCCTGTTGTCTAAAGGTTTGCTAAGTTTTATTTACTTTCTGTGAAGTTTTATTTACTTCCTGTGAGATAAAGTCAGCAAAAGAGAATTTTTGGAGCTACCTAAAGAACTACTCTCTTAGAAGTGCAGCTGTGACCAAGGTAGAATGTTTTCTCTTGATATAATTATTGATTATTTCTCTCTTCCCAACTGGAAAAAGCAACTTGAAAGTTGAAAGACATGACATATTCTAGGAGTAAGAGGAAAAAACAAATACACAGCCTTAATTGATGTCCATCTAAAGAGCCCAGCTAGAGCACTTTGTTGTCTATATCCTGGATAGCTTTAAATTTAATATAACAAGATTTACAGGAATTGTCTTGCCTCCAATTTACCGAACATGTCACCCTTCCTAATGCATTTTTGATTCTTTTCAGATCTCTCCTCCTGATAGAGAAATCATATCTTGAACCTGTTTAGTCTTTTTTTTTTTTTTTCCGAATTTCTTAACATTGACAGAGCTGGTGTAACCATATTATCTGTCATTATGCTATTGTGGGTTTTTTTAAAACATGTAATAAATAAATGGGGAGAGCATAGAAGTAAAGTTCCTGTTTCTCTGACTATGGTTATTATTTTTATGCATGGACTAAAATTCGGACTTATAAGCCGAGATGATTGCTGTTCAAAAAACAAACCAAAACCAAGATTAGTCAAGTTAAAAAAAAGAAATGGCCTAGTTTTGGGGCAAAGTGTTTGAATTCAGAAGCATCTGCTGCTGCCTGAATATATTTATTCTTGATGGTATTTTAGTTTTATTTTTTTGTTTTTTAATCAGATCATTTAAAGGCAGTTTTCACTGAGCATGAGTAGGAGAATGTGGCCAAATGACCTGAAGGCAGAAAGTCTTCTCTTGAGCTTTTTAGGTTTTTAGATCTCTGAGTTTTTTTCCTAAGGTAAAGATTTGGGGTAACAATTCTTTTTCCCCTTTGGAATTTAAAGACTCTGGGATGCATTTAGAGGATCTACAGCTGTTAAATGAGTGTATCAAACTTTTGAAACATAAAGAAAGAAAAGGAATAAGAGAAGGAAAGGAGGAGGAAAAATAAGAACTCACAGAAAAACGGTCCAAGTTTAGGAAGACATCTCACTTAGAGGATTTCTTTAAAATCTTTCCTAGGTTTTATAGATCTTTGAATGTCTTTGAAAAACCCCAGCCTTCATTGACTGAGGAATATTGAAGACAGTAATCAAGGGGGGGAAACACTTGCCAGGAGCTACTTTGTCTGTATATAGGCAAAGGTTCCAATGTGTGTGTCCTGCCTTGAGATCCCTCATGGACCATATGGAGAACAGAGAGGGATTTTTGCTTGCATGGTCTTTAGTAATCTTAGCAGATCAAGATACTGAAGCAGTTTTCCAGGTTGTCAATGTAAGATCTGCTCCCAGGTTTCTCCATCTTTATGGCTCTGGTTATCCCAGCTGCCACAAAAACCCCAAAATCACTTAGAAGTTAATGATGAAGGCAGAAACTTGAGTTAACTTTCCCAGTACTCAGCGGGGTTTGGGGGCATTTTTTTGTGCATATCAAAAAGGTCTTTCTCATACAGTCAAACTTCTCTTTTTTTTTTTCTTTTTTTTTTTTTTTTTTTTGAGGGCTGAGGGTGGGGTGTATGTTTTTTGCCTCTGGCTTCTCAAGGCTATGTACTGAAATCAGGATTCCTGAGGAAATTGCCATCCCCTGAGGGTGAGGTGTGAATCACTGGGACTGTATGGAAGGCACTGAAGTGATCCTGAGCACATGTATTTTGTTGGTCTGGGCAGAGCATCTCATCATTTCAGAGACGCTGTTTTGAACCTAATTTCATGTTCAAAGCTGGCTGGGGTGGTTTTCAGTGACCTCGTATTTCATCAGAGAGCAAGTTTCAGCAATCATTTCCACACTGGGAGAAGGATCATTGTGTCTCATTTGGCACATAATCTTTTATCCTTTCTGTTGTATACCTGCTGAGTGCACTGAATAAACCTAAAAGCAATTTAATAGCTATTCATGATGTGATGTCAAGCAGGCCTCAGGGAAAAAGGCTTCTATTTTCCAGGCTAACCAACTTGCCATCGTGCCACTTTGCAGCACATGTACCATGTGGCATGTCACATTTCCAAACTCTGGGTGGCAGATCTAGCTGTGCTCCTCCTGCAGTCCAGTCAGCCCTCCTTGTCTGAGTCCACACTGCATTAGGTATGATAGCCCTGACGAGCCATTTCACAAAAAGTAATTTTCTTCCAGCTGCGATAACAAATTCGTGGGTGTGTGGTAACCATCTACAGCACTTGAGATAACAATACCCCCCACCTGAACAAATTATCCAGCCTTCAAACCTTTACCTGTAACAAAAAACTCAGGTTGTGGCTTTTTTAGACCTGCTGTGTTGAGGTGTAAGGGGATTCTACACTGCCCAACTCCTCTGAAAGCATCACAGTAAGAGCACTTTGTCAGCTGGCTTACAGTAAAGAGCATTCCATTAAAAATGAAAAAAAAATGGATGTGTACATACCTATGTCTTTGTGAAGAATAATGTGCTACAAAATGAATGGCCTGGAACAACTGTTGTTCTGGTACATGATTGAAAAGCCAGAAGACTGAACTGGGTGGTTCTTGCTGATCAGCCCTCTGTTCCAATATACATTCATTCCATGGTTGTATTCAGCCCAGAAATTGAAAAAGGTTTTGGAACAGAGCAGTGATGGACTTGAAAATTGGAATTTCATTGTATTTTTCTAGGTCATACAAAGAATGTGGCTAATGAACCTGCGACTCACTTGCTTTTATTGGAAGGTCACTGCAAAATTGAGTCTCCTGAACTGACAAGGTGGTAACCCATTTTGTGAGACAGATTATTTTTCATTCCTTGAGTATGCATTAGACTATTAATCATGATAAAATCTTTGTGTATTAATGGAGCTGTGCTGCATAATTTTGAAAGGTTTTCAATTTTTTCTAACATTTAACATCCACCATAAAGTATCTCAGCTAATGTTAGTGACTTCTGTACACAGAAGATTCAGCAATATTTCTGCTTTGATTATAAAATAAACTGTATTTTTACAAAGATAAAATAATATGCTACTTATTATTTTAGGATAAAACTATAGCCAGAAGCATGAATAATATACCACTGAAAGATTGGAATAATTCAGTACAGTCAAATGAACTTTATATGGATAGTAATTTTCCATTTCCTTCTAACTAGGAATTTTTTCATTTTCAATACCCTGTACTGTTTTTCATTTTTATTTTATTTTTTACAACTTTGAAACATTCTCTAGATAGCTGCAAAGGTTGCAGATTAAATGTTCCTAATTAAAAAAAAAAATTTGAACAGCCTTCTGAGGGAGGTAAGATCTAGTATCTTAGGTTTTTTCCTATTAGAAGGTCAGAATTTCTCCACACATCTTGCAGTAGATTATCAGGTGTGTTTCTGTTCTTTTGGATGTTAATTTCTTTTGAATACATAGTCAAATAGTGTTGTCATAGGATGCCACAGTGTGGTAGCTGCTGGTAAATGCTGCAGGTTTAATAATAAATTTTTGAAATGTGTTTTAATGTGTTTGTTTTTGAATATTTTTGAATATTACTGTCCTTTCTCCAAAATAGACCTTTTTTTTTTTTTCCCTGAGAGTGAGTTTTAAGACTTTTCATTATGCTTATTTGGTTTTTTTCCGAATATTGCTAGGCTGCCTTTCCATGGTCCTCAAATTGTGTTATTTACAGACAGAAGTTGAGCATAAAATGCTGCAGAGTTCAGCTATATCCTAAAACAGACTCTCTCCCACACCAGGTGTCACTCTGAAATGGATTATAGATTGTAAATTATAGATTGCAATTCCTTAGTTTTTTGGGGTTTTTTTTTTCAGTCTGAATGATGTTTAAGCAGTCAATAAGGAGCCTGTTGTAGGCACAGTGGATGTCGCAGTGCTTAAAGCAGTTGAGGCACAGCAGGGACAGTACCAGCTACATCAGACCTCTGCATCTGGTTTATAGGGAACAGTATACAAATATATTACTGCACTTGTGGGAACTTAAAACTGAAAAAGTTACAGTGCAAGTAACTAGCAAGGAGCTTGCAAGAGTCTGGGGTCTCCTTGTCTTTGTTTCCCCACAAAGATTTTCTGCTGTGGTTGTATTGATGCTGATATTTTTTTTTCTGTTGCTGAGAGATTTAAAAAAATTAGGGCAAGGAAAACCAAAGTAAGAAAGGTCTTTATATCCTTCTGGTTGATAGAGGTTTAGGGTATAGTTATTTTATTTATTAGCCTGTCAATCTGCTTTCTGTGTTTAGAACTCCTTACTTTCTGGCTGTGGTCCATTACCCTGGCTGATCACTTTGGTCTCAGGACATGGGCACTGGAGAGAAATGCAACAGTGCTTTGTCAGGAGAATCATCTCGTGCTTCTTCAGGAGATGGAGAGCATGTGATAGGCTGTGACTCAAGTGCTGCAGATGAAAATGGCACTATCTCCACCAGAACTGATGATGATAACTCAGATTTATCCTTTCTTTTATTGCTCCTCTGAAGCTGGCAGTAATACACTTTGAAAGAGCCTTTTTCACTCCCTGAGGCTCTGGCAGGGCAATAGAAACCAAATTGTGCTCTGCCTGTTGGGTTTGAGTTTGGGCAAAGATGAGTCCTGACTGTTGCAGAACCTCTGTACCTGGGACAGCACATTAATGTGTGAATCAGAGCTTTTATTGCTCTTTGTGAGCAGAACTATTTCCCTTCCAGTGAAACAACTGCAGAGACTCTGCTGGAATTAAATCTTGACATGAAACTCTACTAACTTCTTTGTTTGTTTGACTAAGATCTCACAGGGAGTTTCACCAAGGCAGACCTGTTCTGTTGCCCCCAAGATTTCAAGTCTAGTCCAAAATGTTGCCTACCTTGTGGGGTTTTTGTGAGTTTGGCTTTTTGTGGAGCGTTTTTGTTGTAGGCTTTTTTCCCCTCGTTTTCTCTCTTCTGCTTCCTACACAGCTTGTCAGTGTTTTGCAAGGAGCAAGACAAAAGAGTGGAAGAATAAACTGAATGTCTTCTGAACACAATAAAAGTGAGTGACAGCCACTGACTGAGAATTAGAACTAAAAATATTTTTCTCTATTCTGAAGGTGAATCTTTGAGATAAGAGTAATTTTGCTAATAAAAACCCCCTGATGTCTCATTTCAATAGACTTAATGCAGCACATTCTGGCAGGAGTTCCCACTCCCATGTAGGTTTTGGTTTTGCTTAGAAAAAAACATCAAGCATAGTTGAACATTGTGAGCAAAATCGTTCTGCCAGTTCACTTTTTGGTGGTTTTTTGGGGTTGTTTTTTGTTTGGTTGGTTTTTTGGGTTTTTTTTTGTTTGTTTAGTGGTTTTGGGTTTTTTAGTTTGGGGTTTTGTTTGTTTGTTTTTGGGGTCTTTTGAGGGTCTTCTGGTTTTTTTTGCCATTGCTTCAGATGAGTTGGTAATACATGGTAGAGGTGAACAACTATTTTAACAGACCAAAATGTGGTGTTTGGCTCTATTTACACTGAATAGCTTGTTCTACTGACTTACAGCTGCGACAACTAATCCAACAGGAGCCACATTCAGAGATGAACATCAGTGCCTCCTCTGAAATATGGCAGTTCTGAAGACAGGTATGCAGAGGGAGCTGTATGACAAGAGAGAAACACTCAGTTCCAGGGTCCAGCTGTTAATTTGAATAAACTTAGCCATGATCTCCAGGGGCTTGTTTATTTGTCATTCTCTTTTTATTTCCCACCCAAAAAAAAGTCCCTCAGGAGGCACTACGGTGTTTTTGTTTTCCTTTTTGTCCCAAGAAACTTTAACTTGATGCAAGAGATAGAAAAGTTGAGAAGAAGTAACTTTGGATAACAAAAGGGGGAATAGTAATTAAGGGCAAATTTCCAAGAAGTATTTAAACAGCTAGAGATGCAGTTACACATACAAAAGAAAATGTGTCAGGCTGCTTTTACTGGGATGTGCACGGCTGAGAGAAGTGGGGTGATTGCTTTCAGGAGCTTGGTGGGGTTTTTGGCTTGGTTTTTTGTTTGTTTGTTTAGTTTTGTTTTTTTTTTTTTTTTTTTGGTTGGTTTTATTTTTTGTGCTATTCAGTGCATAAATACTTTTCTGTGAGGGAAAAGAAATGTTGTGGGTTGGAAGGACTTCAGAACCTAATTCTGTTTATAGAAAGTGTTCTCAACTTGAGACACAGGCAGTCTTAGGCTAGACCCAATGTAGCCACAAGGTCAAAGGGCCTGATATAGAACAAAAGTGAAAGTTCTTTGAAATCCAATCATGTTGGCTGCCCCTTCTCAAGCCAGGCAGAGGTCTGAATGCTTTAGAAGAAAGAACCAGCCCCAGCTCTGTAGTACACAAATTGTACCACGAATATTCTTTCCCATTCACTGAGTCCCAGCCCCTCGTATTCTGTAAAGAAAACACATTGTGCTTCCACAGCTTTCTTTGAGAAACTGAACTCCCTTAGACTTTTGATTATCAATTCCCAGGTGAATATCAAGGAGAAAAGAAAATAAGTCTAAAATTCCTGCACAAATGTAATGTGTCTAAGATGTGCTGCCAGCCACACTTCCATTGTTGAAGCTGTCTATTGTTAGCAGTTGTTTAATCACATTTCAAGTTTTAGTTTATTGGGTTTTTTTGTGATGAATGGGCAAATGGTAAAGATACCAACTGGGAAAAGGATAAATTTCCAGGAGAGCTGAAACTTTTTTTTAATATCTTAAAAAAACTAATTTATTTTATTATTTAGGAACATAAATGGGAGAGAAATGCTAGGAATATTATTTATGTAAGACACTTTCCATCAAGAAAAAGAACAAAATTCAGCGACAATCTTCCAAACTAATTATATTTCGATTTGTCCCTTGGACCCTTAAAGACCCATACTTTATTTTGCTGTTGCACAAAATTTCAGCTGTAACTCTTAGCAGTGTGATTGTGATAAAATATAACAGGATGTGCTTACTGACTTCATGCAGATACCTGGATTTTCTAGCCTTAATAAGGTCTCAGGAGACTGCTTTTCCAAGGTAAAGCATTCTCATGTATGACTTTTCAATTAATTTTTTTTATTGTACCAAGTTTACAGGACTTTGTCTCACATAATCTTCTAAATAGTTTCATGTTTATTGCAGCAACAGAATGCTCTCAGTGATAAATGAGGCAAGCATTTTCCTGTCACTTATTCTAATTGTCTTATGCTCAAAAGTCACATGGGAACACATTTTATAACTTGCCTTTGATTACCTGTTTTGGATCTTTTCACCTGGATAAGCAAGCTGCTGAAAAATGTCATACAATTATTAAATTACTCATAGTTAGAATTTTTTAGCAGGTCTTGATGCTAGATGGATTTGGAGTGACTGATAATGACTAATTTGCTTTTAAAATATTCCTAATAAAAAAAACCAAACAAACATATATATAGAGAGGGAGATACAAACCTTGCCAGCAAAAATCAGAAATATGCAGAGCTCCCTAAAATCTCAATGGGGATCATATCCTATTTTAAAATAAGCACATATATGTAGTGGAGCTGTTCAGAACACAAGGCAAATTGTATCTGTGTCTGCATGAGCTGTTCCAGGCTGTGCTCAGCAAATATAAGTATCACAACACTGAGCTATCTCAAACACCAGCAGCTATGATAAAATAAAAAAAAATAAAATAACCAGTTTCATTCATTAATATTGAAAATTAGGTTTGAATTCTGAATTATGGGTGAAAATGTTCTGCAAAATATACTGGGGTTTAAATAACCTTTATAACACTCAAATTTGCTTTAATACTTTGCTACTCCTCAACAAAGAATCACATTTTTAAAATGTTATCAATTTACATTTGAGCTCTGCTCAGAGCAATAATGTTATATGGAACTGAGAGTAGACCTCATGATAGAGTTTTAAAAATTTCTTCTACTAAAGCATCTGTTCTGGAGGAACTGTAATAGATTTCACTGTGGCCAAAGTTCTCTTTCCATCCAAGGTGACAGAAATCTGTAGCTGTTTTTAATGAGGACCAAAATGTCATCTCAAGTTCATCTAGAGGTAATTTTACAAAAATATCTTTTGCTTGGAATTGAAAGAGATGTTCCTTCACTTGCAAGCTCTGGTAACCTCTTGGTAACCTCTGGTAACTTGTTGGTGCATCTCAGCTGAGAGGAGTCTGAGAAGAGGTGGGGAATGCACTGAAATGGGCGAAGCTGCTGCCAGCCCCATATGGCACAGCAGCGAACAGAGGTCCCTCCTCCTGGAGGCTGTGCAAAGTGGCAATCTCCAGAATCTGAGATGGTCTGGGATAATTTGCCATCACATCAGATGTATTTATTCTGTGACCATAGTTTTCTGTGTATGAAATGAAGTTTGCTATACTTCTAAATTCAGTTTGAAAATATTAATCCAGCAATTGCCCTGTTTCTGGGGTTTTCAGTAGAATGTTTTGAGCAAAAAAAAAGGAGTAGATTTCTTTTTAGGTTTTAATGAACTCTTTCTAATGAAATGAGAGGTCCTGTTGGCAAGGCAAGTGAGGAATCATGTATGTTTTCTCCATGGACAAGGTGTCAGGCAACAGCAAAAGAGAATCTGCAAAGGAAGATGAGGCAGGAGCCAAGGGCAGGGCCCAGACAGGCAGAGCAGAGCCATCAGCCCACAGGGATGCAGCTGGCAGAGCCAAAACAACTCAGCAAGTCCACCTGGATTGAGGCCAAGAAGCCAAAGAGAGGCAGGGAGCTGCCTCCCCCTGGGCATGGTCAGGGCATGGCTGAGGAGAGGGGGTTCCTGAGGTGCTGCAGGGAGCTTTGTGCCTCTTTTTGCTCTGACAATTGCACTCAGCTGAGCTGAGCTGAGCTGACACCACTGCTGTTCTGGAGCAGGCTTTGTGCTGCTGATCTGGGGCGGGATGGATGAGGATGGAGAATGCAGGGGCTCACATGGAAGGGGGTCACAGGTTTCAGTCTGCAGGTGAACTCCTGACATCAGCAATGTGTGTCACACCCTTGCCCTATTGGCTTGTAGCTGCATTAGTGAAAATGAGTTCAATTAGCTGGGCTGTTGATGTATATTCATCTGTTAACATTGTGGTTCTTACGGCTTGTTGCAAGTCTGCTTCTTCAGAGCACTGGGACCCTATTAAAAATAAAAAGGCACCTGCCAAAAATCACAAAAACTGTTTAACTGTGTTTTGATGGATAATGAAAAAAAAATTATGCACTGTTTATTTGAATTTGAAAATCATAAGGATTTTCTGATGAGGAAGTTTCTAAAAATGGTTTGTGAAGGTTGAGGTATAGGAATGCCAGTCTTAAAAAAAAATCAAGGTGAAGCTGCACCTCTACAAGAGGATACAGTACAGGTTAGTAAATGAGGTGGGTTAAATGCAAAAGACTGAGAAGTCTCTCAGTCATTAAATAGTGTCAGCTCCCCAGGGTGCAAGAGTTCTCTTTGGAATCCCTATTTTCATGCAGTGGAGTACTGTCTTTAATAACATACCAAAAATGGATGTACTTTTCAATCTTGGCCAGAATTGGAAAAAAAAAAAATCTGTCCTTTCCCTGATTAGATTTTTGAGGTTTACTGTTTTGTTCATGCTACTTTTTAATTTTTTTGTTGTAGACTGAAAAAAGTGGGGGAATAGTTAAATGTTTATAGTGTGTTCAGTCATTGGGTAATAACTGTGCTCAGGTTTTTCTTTAAAAGTATTAAGTATAACTATCTAAAGTTTCAAGTGGATGACAATAGAAATATTTTTCATGAGCCTTGCCAGAAATTTCTATTTTGGCACACAAATCTAAGTCAATCAGATTTGCAGGAGACATCTGTGAGAAGCTCATTTTCAGCAGGTTGCTTTCAATCAGTCTGAGTATTTCCTTGACCACATCAGACTTCTGTGGGCACTGAAGAAGAATGGCTTCTAGCAAGTGGCACACATATAGCCTTGTAAAGTTCTGGTGCCGTTGGAATAATTTAAAATTGAAATAATTAGTTTTCTAAGGCTTAAATAACTGCAAGTAATATTAAGACTAACTTTAATACCTCCTAAAACCATTGAGTTTAGCACTGGATCTAGTGAGCTGTAGTATCTTATTTTATTACAGAAGAAAAAAGATTCAGAAATTAGGTAGTCCTAATGAAAATAATACTCCTTGGGTTTTGCTTTTATGGTGTAAGTATTGCTATTTACTATTCAACTTTTTACATTTTAGAGTAAAATAAAAAGAGAAATATATCAAAGAGCATTTTGTTTTATCTGGGTAGTTAGTGGGCACTAACAGTCACTGCAGATACTACTTGAATCTGCTGTGCTGTGCATTCTATGTATGTCCTCTGCCATCTTGGGTCCTGTGAGACAATCATTCCAAAATTGAAATAATGGAGCACAATAGTCATTTGGTGTGTTCAGTTTTGATACAGCAACAGGATGCCATTGATTTTTCCCAAGATACAAATTTCATCTGATATGCAATCAGATCATCAGAAAATAACATTCTGGGAACTCTGTTATTGAGAAACGTTTGTTTCTTCCTGTTTTTTCCCCTTTCAAGAAAAAGATGCACATTTGGCCTCTAGGTGCAGCACTCGGGGGGACTTTGACTGTCTTGGACCACATGAGAGCATTGAGCAGCGTCTACAGAATATATGCTCAAAAACAAGGCCAGCAAGGTGGCATGACAGCCTGGTGTCCCTGTGAACACCAGCTAGCCCCAGAAAAAGGACAGCAAAGCTGGCTCACCAGCTTAAGTGCTGTATAAGAAATGTTCACCCACTCTTTACAGAGCATGAAGATATTAGGGGTAATACCAAGTGTGACAGAGAAGTTCCATTGCAGCCAGTTAGACTGTTTCCCTTTATAAAATATCCAAAGATGTGCCAGATTATTGCCCAAATTTAGCCAATAAACTCTCTGGCCAAAGCCATTTTTATCTCACTCTATGATGGTAGAGATCATAGCATGATATGATCTTGGTTTAGGCTCTGTCCATGTCTATCAGACAAATAATGAAGTTCTCTTCTGGAGCTATTCAGATTACTCCTAAATGCAAAGTATGGGCCAGTCTACGTGAAATTGGAGTCCAATGACTCATTTTGCCCATTATTCTATTTTAAAAAGAGAAGAGGAAGATAGAAAGGACATAAATTTTGTTACTAATGCTTCAAGTTCTCTCTAGCAGTGTCTAATAAAATCTCATAATTGTAAGTATTGTTCAATGTTTCCAAACCAAAATTTACAGTGAAAGGCAGAGGGAGGAACATTTATGTTTCTTTCTCTTTTCCTTCTGAAATAATACCTTGTTAACTCTAAGGAGAAGCTGCAGAATGAAGTGATTGTGTTATTTCATTAACCTTTGGTTGTTGCCAATCTTGCCTTAATGGCAATATGTAAATTTTCCCTCAATTTGGATGTCATTCTGCTGGCATATGGAATATTGTTCATAGGATTCTTACTGGGTCAGTAGATGTTTCTTCTGTCAGTGGTATTTGCGAAAGCAGAATCTTACTGCCAATAAAAAGTGTGCTGTAACATCTTTAATATGCAAACATATGTTCATCTTGAAACTGCCCTTGTTGCTAATAGCTGCAAGCTGACATCTGCTTCTGTTAGTGAGCCTTGTCTAGGTCTCCAATAGCTATTTGAAGAGAAAAGCCTGTGCTGAGTTGCAGAGTTCAAACTTCAGCTAGAAATTTCAGCTATACTGAAGAAAATATTATATTAATTTGCTATAGATTATATATAATATATATATATTTATACATAATATACTAATTATAATCTATAATATATTAAGAAAATATTTTTTTTCAAAGTATGAAATCTTTCTGGGACTAACTGGAGTAGCTTGAACCAGTCTTGCAACATGATAGACTAGGGAGCGCTTTCCAAATTCATTGTGCAAGTGGTTCAGTTGAACATGATTAGTCAGCTTAATAACTGGATTGCCCAATAATTTGCTTTCCTAGCATGTCAGCGTTGTGTACAGCTGTATCTCATTTGCTGCACTCACATAAATATTAGTTAATTTCTAGGGGCAGCCAGAGTGAAGCCATCAATTCACAGATATCCTTGCTGGCAGCCCTGTCACTATAACTCCAGAGCCATTGGCTCCAAAGCCTTTCCCACACTGCTTTCTCAGTCATGCAGTGCCTCAAAAGCCTGAATTAAAGTACAGTACAGCATAATAGACCAGACAAAAGCTTTCTGTTCTGCCTTTAAGGAACACCATTTTACTCTTCAACCTGCACAGTTGAGGAAGAGGCAGGGTACAGAAAGGAGGAGAAGTGACAAAGTAAGGATGATATAAAGGGTGTCTGTCTGCTAAGGGACAATAGTACTTCTCGTTTCCTTTAACATCTGCTGCTGCAGAAGTTCAGGCTAGAAATGCTGGTATGGGGATATAGTTTGGATTTGTGCTGAAAATCACTTTATTATTAAAGGGATGTTTCTGCAATATCTGAGTAGCATTTACGCTCAGAGACAAAGCCTTTTCTGCTCCTCACCCCACACACTGGGGAGCAGGCTGGAGGTGCACAAGGAGCTGGGGAAGGGGACACAGCAGACCCCAAGTGACCCAGGGGATTTCCCAGACCTTATGGTATCATGTTTAAGAAGAAACAAACCTGGGCTATAAGGAGTGAAGGGGGGACATTTGGAGTGATTGTGTTTGGCATTTCCCAAGTCACCACCAGGCAGGATGGAGCTCAGCTTTCCTGGAGGATGGCTGAGCACCTCTCCCCTCATAGGAAATGGGGAAGGGATTCCTTGTTTTGCTTTGCTTGTGCACAAAGTTCTTGCTTTACCTGCTGAACTGGCTTTATCTCAACCCATGGGTTTTGTCACTTCACCCTTCTGGTTCTGTTCCCCATCCCACTGCAGGAGGTGTGTAACCTACAGGGGTTAACCCCAGCATTACCTAAGGACAGGGAGGATTTTCCCTATTCATATTTCAGAGGTTTCTTTTCTTTATCAGCATTTCAGCTACTGTCTGATAATTCTGCTGTGACATCAGAGGAAAAAGATTCTGTCAACAGTTCAATTTGAAATTTTATTTTTTACACTTGTGAAGGAGTGCTGATAGTAATTCACCTCTTTTCTACGTTAAACTACTTAAAAGGTGTCTCTGTGGGTCCCATCTGCAAGCTGATGGATCTGAAATTCGTAGCAGCAATGCTGGGAAGAGGCTGGCTGTTCCTGACAATGAGCTGCACATTTTCTGTTTGCAGATCCAAATTCCTGCAGTTTCAAGAGTAATTTGTTGTTAAATGACATCTACTGACACTGAGGCCATTAAGGCTGCACATCCTGAAGTGGAGCATGGCTGAGGGGCAGCGTTTGCAATCCTGTGCTAGGACACAGCCTTTTGGAAGAAATAGATTATTTGGGGGAAGAAGAGACAAGATGATAAATGGACCAAGTACTAATTAGCAGTTAATTACTCCAGAGGGAGGACAGACAGCTTGAAAGCAATTTGTAGGCTCAGTCTGGGAAATGGTTTCCCTCAGAAGAGCTCCAAAGGAGAGCTGTGGCCTTGGAGAGGAGGAGGTGGGCAAGCTGCTCAGCCGGGCATGGCACTCTCTGAAGCTGAACTGCAGCTCAGGAAATGTTTTCCCTGCATCTGACTCATTTGTTACATCAGGTTAACAAACACCAAGCCAAATCTATTCAACGTTTTCCTGACTAGTACTGAATTCCTGGAATTTGCAGCAATCTGTTCGCTACTAATTAAACTTATTGCCCCAGTTCAAAGCATGCAGTAGTACAAGTCAAGTTTGTAGTCCACAAAAGTATTTTACTGCAGGCAGAATGAAGATGGCTGCATATATTCATGCTATTTTTATTTGGAGAAATAATTCTCTTTCAGCATGTTCCTGTTGCTTTGGATTTTTGCCATCCTGGTGTGTGATTACAGAGTGATTACAGGCAGAGGATGGTGTGCATGTTCCGTAACAAGGGGCCAAAGGAAGGTCCAAATACCAAATATAATGCTTCATTTTGCAGGGAATCTCTGCTACTAATATGCTTGTCTTGCTCCTGGTGGTATTTTTTTAAATAGTCATAAACTGAAAAAGTCACAGCATTTTAGTGGCTAAATAAATATGGAAGGACAATTCTACATTGTCTATCAATAGTTTCTTCACAAGGCATTACAAAATTACCACTGTTAGCTATGGTGTCCTGCTTCAACACAGCAAAACCACAACCCCTAGGGGGATCACTAGTTCAATACAGTGGAATATTACTTATATTAAATATTCCAATTTATTTCTTGTTTAAATTCTTTGCTTTTCTATCCTAGTTCCTCTTTAAAGTACTGTATGAATGTTTGTGTTTGTTCCTCCCACCCTTGCACAGATCACTGTGCTCAGATCTTTAAGCTGGTATGGCTGCTTTGGGAATAAGGCAGTAATTTCATTGCATTGTGGCCCCTATTGGCAGCATCAAATTTTCCTGGTACTTTAAGAAGGGATTTCTTAGTGAGTCTAGGAGTACCTTAAAATGAAATTGCTTGTGAAATAAGATGAGATTTTCCTAGTTATCTTGTTTCCTCTATTAATGGGACCCTCTGGTGCTCTGGATCTCCCGTGTGAAGTAACGCATTGTAAGCTCAGGACTTGTGTAAGTTATGGAATATTTCTTTCCTTCTTTGCTACTCTGGAACACTTGGTTTGACTCACTCTTCCATCAGGAGCTTAGGCTTGCCGGGCAAAGCCAATGTGCAGTGGGCATCCCTGACTGGAAAGGGGAATACACCAGTTTCTGGAAGACAAAATAAAACTGGAACCGCAGCAATGCCCAGTGACAGAAGTTCCGAAGCACCCCTAGACTTTTGTAATGCCTCTTTTATGGAAAGAAACTTTTTAAAAACTCAGTATTTTACAAGAAGTTTAGATGGGGGAAGAAAAACTCCTACAGTTTTGTGAATTTGTCCAGAAGTCAAGGACAAATAAAGAAAAAAACTTATATTTCCATAAGGGACTGAACTGCAAAAGGTCTACCTGACTGCTTTCATTAAGGACTTCTGAAATGCACTGTTGCAGAGGGAAACTGCTGTTGTTTGTATTCTTTTGTAGTTGAACATAACTAAGTAGAGGCTCAAAAATTAATTCTCAAAGAGGTAATTAAAATTAATATCTATGATGGATAGAGGAGAGGGGGAAGTATAAGAGCTTGTGGTGAAGTAAATCATAATCTTGGGGAAAAAACCATGAGCTTGTGTATGACCTGTAATTGGAGAATAGTGGGGGGAGAGGGTTGCATTCTTCTGAAGAGACAGAAGCTCACCTGATGGCTGATAAGTGGTTTTAAGTCTCTGCTCTGGAATCTAAGTTAGGTAGAAACATTCTGCTCTCAAGGTCTCTGCCTTGGGTATTCCCTTGAGCACTGAGAGTACTGTATACTCATCTGCTGTTCTCTAGTGACCCACTATGCTGCCAGCTTTCCCTGGTTATCTTTTGAAGGACAAAAATCTTTTTTTACCCCTTTCTTGTTATTTAGGGGAGTTTCTTTTTTGTCTTAAATGAATAGGACTTCCAGTAAGTCTCTGTATTAACTAGAATAAAGAAAGACTTCAAGGCCTGTGAGCAGAAGTATGGAATTTAATAGTTTTACTATAATTAAGCATGTCTTAACTTTATGTCTATATTTAATGGCATTTATTTTTCAATTATTCTATCTCAAGCATTATTTTAGTGGGAAAATTAACCTCTGTGAAGAAATTAACTTTTAGTCACATGCATCCTTTAGTTCAGAAGTTGTAGTGGGGTTCACTAGGTCAGATTTCAAGGGGAGCCTTCCTAGTGCAGGTTTGTGTTTTGCCTGAGAGAGTCCTGGCAGCAGACCATCCTTCTGGCTTGATGCATGAGATTCTGAAGGACCAAAATCTTCTTTTCATGCTTTATTCCTTGCTCCCTTCAAGGCTGGTTTCTGTGATATTGCCAGTCATTGACTGATCCCTTCATTTCTTCCAGTGGAGCTGATAAAACTCTTTTCATTTGCTAGAATTAGCAAGGTGAGCTTATTTATAAAACCTGAATCAGACCATTTAGGGGACAAGACTTTGAAATAAAGAAGCCTGGTTGTTTTGGGATTTTATAATTAATCTGACCTTCATAATTAGCATATGGACCTATAGTAATCTGAATTTAATCTCTTCAAATTCAACATCAATCTCTTTCTCAAAAAATGCTGTTTGAAGCCTCCTTTTTACTTTATTTTAATTTAAACCTTCTTATGAAGCTGATTTGTGAAAGTCCAGAATAATTTGCTTTTAAATTAAAGATAATACTTTATTCCCCTAGCCAGCAATTAATATATTTGAGATCTCCTTCCAATCATCTGGGAGATGGAAGAGTGCAAAATTCTTGCCTTTTTATGTTAGCTTCCTAGATGGCATTGTTTTTCTAAGAAAATGCCTGCAAAGCAACTTGTTGTTGTTCCATAGAGGACATATACATGCTGGGTTTCACTTAAAAAAGAGCAGCTATGAATGTCAAAACAAAACAATTAGGGAAAGATTAATTGCATTTTTCAGGTAGCTAATCTTTGTGTAAAAAAAAAAAACCAAAAAAAAAAAAAAAACCCAAAACAACTTTGCAAGATTTTTCCTCTTTCTAAGCATTTATTTTTGCTTAGTTTATGTTTTGTTGTGAGGCCTTTGGTTTTAGGGTGGGTTTTTTTCATATTCTGCCATCTCTCTTGCAGAAAGTAGAAGATAGATTGTGCATGCAGTAGGGACTGTAGAAGGAAGAAAAGGGAGTGCTATGATTAAGATAATAAAATTATATAGAGATTTTTCTTTTTCTTTCCTCTGCAGATTTCCTTCTTATGCTAGATGGCCTTGTTAGGAGCAGTCCTGTGTGTAGGCTCTCTATAACTCTTATTTTCAGAACACATTAACACTGTGCTGTGCCTGCTAAAGCATCTCCCTTGAAGAAGAAGGGAGATGTGCCATCTCTTAGCATGGGCACACTGCTGCACCAGGGCTGCTGACAGACACCAAAGCTTTTGCCTGCCAGATGACCCTGGCTCTCTCTGCATTTGCCTAAAAAACAGGATAAAAAGCCCATCTTTCCCTCTTTTTTTCTTTTTTTTTTTTTTTTTTTTTTCTGGCAAAGATATCTTTTGCAGCTCAAGCTATTGATTATTTCAAAGCCAATAAACACTTAACACTCCTTGCCTCGGTCTTGCATCCTTAAAATATGCAAGTAGCATCATCCTTTATCTTTCCAATGTGTGAAATTAAAAGGGGGAAGGGAGATTTTCACCCTTGAGAAATTCAGAGGCTCTCCTCAGCATTGAAATAAGTTCTGTGGCTACACCACGGGCAAAGGGGAGATCTTAAGAAATTCAAAAAATGACTGGTAATTATTTACACTAGCTGGACCTTGTTCTATGCCTGTGGTGACCAATGATAGGACACAAGAAAATGGACTGAGATTGTGTCAGGAGAGGTTCAGATTGCATATTAGGAAAAGGTTCTTTGCCCAGAGAGTGGCTGGTCACTGGAACACGTTCCCCAGGGATGTGGGTTTAGCAGTTTAGATTTATGTAGTCCTGCAGGAACCAGAGACTTGGAGCCAATGATCCTTATGGGCCCCTTCCAGCTTGAGATTCTCTTTGATTCATGACAGATTTCAATATCTGCAGTGTATGGAAATTCACCCCTGGTCCTTGAACTCGTGACCCTGAGCAGTAAGGCTGAGTAGCTTCACTCTGGGAAGGAACAGACCCTCCCTGGGCTTTCCAAGGTGATAATGCTCAAAGGACATGCTGTATAGAGGGAACAAAAAGTAGAAAGCGCTGGCTGTGCTTTGTTTTGTTTTTCCTCTAGGAAAGAACGATTTAATTTACAAAGGTAAAAAAATTAGTATGCAAAAGGTGAAAAAAACCTTCTTACTGCAGAGCATACATTTTCGTTCTTCCTATTCATTAAAAATTCCCCAACACTTCTTTATGGCAGATATTCAAAGAGAGCCTGTTTACTTGACTTTAACTGGATACAAAATTTTGCAAATTATAGTGATTCAAACGTGTCCTGTTCATCAGTTCTGATGGAGGCAGACCCTCCATGCTATTCTGGTATCCTGTGGCAGTCAATTGAAACACTATTTCAAAGTAACAGGATTCTCCAGAGACACAGCCCTCCAATGTCCTGCATCTAATTGCAGAATCCAGTGCTTGAGGATTTCTGTCCATCTAATGAATTTCCCTGTGATCTCATTTTCCAAAGCAGCAACAGTTTATTTCTCTTTATTTCTTGCCAATAAGAACTGGGCTAAAGGAAAGTTACTCGCAAGACTTTGAAGTATTGAGTCATTCATTTATTCACAGAAATAATTAAGGGCTGTAGTTTTACATTAACTGTTTTTCTGTTGCACTAGATAGCAATTTAATCTAGGTTTTAAATCATCTGCAATCATTAACAACAACAACAACAAAAAAATCCAACCAACCAAAAATAAAATAGTCTTTCTTCTTTGCATTGAAAGCTAATTTCTCTTTTGTGCTTGATGACTAAATACTTACCACCAGAAATAAAAGGGAGTATGAAAGAGCTAAGCATAATTATAAAGAATAGATAGTTAAATATGGAAAGGGCCAAAAAAAACCTCAAATAAAAACCCCAAAACCAAACAAACAAACCTCCTCACTGGTGGGATTACAACTGGGACACTATCCCAGGAGTTACGAGACTTCTGCAGCACCAGCCTGGTGCAGAGGGATTTCAAAGAATCCCAAAACATTGCTCCCAGCCTTTGACAAAAATGTCAGAAGGTTTTAAAAAATACCAATAACTTCTAGCTTGGCACACTTCTATTACATTTCATGTAGGAGATTAATTACATACCATTAACACATATAAGAAAAGATGCAAGAGTTCAAATTTGCAGCCTTGATTTAGCCTGACTTCCATTTTGCGGTCACCCCATATCTGGATCCAACAGCTTTGCAGCTAAAACGGAGATTAGTGTCAATAAAGTTGCTCTAAAGATGCAGAAGTACATAATATCATCTCTAGAAAAAAGGACTGAAGGATATTTAGGAACAATGCCTTCTACATATTCGGTGAACGCAGGGCTACCAGACTGTTACTTTGCCTTGATATGGGGAAAGACAACACACAGGGAATTCAGCATTTCTGAATTCAGCATTTCTTTCTGTCCACAGCAAGAGGCTGTTCTCCAAGGTCTGTCTTACAGTGGGTCAGCCCTGCTGGGTGATCCTTTACTTCCCCCTCTAAAGGGGCTGGGTGAAGGGGGTGAGACCCTGTCTGGGAGGGTGCAGCCCTTTGAAACAAACATCCCAGAGCCTGCAGGCTCCCAAAGAACATTTGTAAAACAAAGTTTTAATTTCACTGGTTCGCCTCTTAAGCTTTATGGTGTTCGAGTTTTAAAAAGCTTTGAGAGGTTTTATGCAAATTGTAAAACGCTTAAAAGGTTGTTTCATTTTTTCAGGGTGTATTGTAAAGTAAGCATCCTAATGGAGGATTTTATCCTTGAATTGTTATGTTATCTGGGCATAGCAGAGAGCTTGAGTTTCTTTTTAAATTACCCTCTGATTGGTGGTTTTCTTTTGTGTTTTGTTGGGTTTTTTCTTTTTCTGGGGTGGTTTGGGGTGATTGGCAGTGGTTTTTGGGAAGTTTTGGGGTTGGTGATTGGTTGGTTGGGGGTGCTAGGGGGATTTTGTTGGTGTTAGCTTGTTGTTTTGGGTTTGTTTTAAAGGTAGTAAGGTTTGATTGATTTCAGAATGCAATTAAAACAATGCTTTCCATAGCAGGTGCATAGACTTGCTCATGCAGAGTTTAATGCCCAGGTCTCACTACATTTCAGCTAGACTGCACATGAATTAGCTTTTATACTGACACTAGAAAAAGCCCCACACTGGTTTATAAAAATATTTCCTCCTCAGTAATGGGTGCAAGAGAAACTTATTGCTTGAGACTTTTAGATAACTCTGTCTCTAATTGTTATTACTGCCTGTGATGCTTTGAAACTCAGCTCTAAGTTTATCATATAACATTTGGTATCAGCTGTAAAATTCTCCAATGTTTGATTGAATGGCAAATGTTATTATCCTCCCAAAAGGTTTTAATTAAGATGTTTGGAGGCCAAACAGCTGTGCATGGAAATGCTTACTTCAGCTGAAAACATCAAACTTTGGAACCCATAGTTTCAAATACTTCATTTATATGCCTTATCTTCTGCTTATTATAGAAATCTAAATTAATGGAACTAGTGGAAATTGCAGACACACTTCTGCTGGTACAAATTGGGGAGCTGGGAATGAAAATGAGAACAGGGTTCATCTCTTTGTGTTGGCAGAACATCTGATTGCTACACCTTGGCACAAGCATTTCTACCAGAGAGGACTGAGCCTGGGGGGGATGAGGCTGAAAATTCAGGAAGATTTGAAGTACTGCATGGCTCTGAGAGTTTCTCTAAATTAAAGATAGAAAATTCCAAGAAAATCAGTCTTAAATCCACAGTACCAAAGTATCGGGCATGTAGTGATCCCTTATGCCAAAATTTTTGCAATGTGGATAATTTTTTTGTAATGGTTGTGTCTGTCTCTCACTCAGTTTTTATTTATGACTGAAGTCGATAGGGGTATGGTATCAAACTTTAGGAACTTATTTGTTTATGGAGGGGCAGAGAGGAACTTTGTTTCTGTGGGATTTTTTGGTGTTTGTTTGTTGTTTGTTTGGTTTTTTAAAATCTCAGCAAATTCTACTGCCTTCCCCAAAAATGCACTGTACAGTGTGCATGTTATGGGGCTCTAGTTTGTTTAGAATTCAAGTTTTCAGGGGGGTTTATGGAGGTGGTTTTTTTTTTGCAAAAATTCCCTAGTATATAATTCTTGCAGCATAAAAAATGGGACTAAAAACATTTTCAAAGCAGAACAATCTTCTGCCTGCACTATAAACCAAAGCAGACTGAGGGGCTCCTAGAAGCCCTGCAACTGGTCTTCTTTTTCAATTGGATGAAATTACTTGAATTTTTTCTATATTGCTGATTGAATGGGTCTGAAATTTGGGAATAACCTTGAAGACTGAGCAGAGAAATTCAGCATTCTGTGCCCACCAAAGGAGATAGAGATGTCCAAGGGCCAGGGACTGAGCTGCCTTTGAGCAGACGCCTCGTTGTACAGGCAGATCCTTGTTGTAGATCCTGCCAGGGTGTGACAGTGAAAGTAGATACTGAAATAGTCATGAGCACCCCTTCCCTGTGCTTTCATCCTCTCTGCTCCTGTCTCACCTCTTTCCAGAAACAAATTAACCGAACTGTGTATGCTACCTCTGTAAATTAAAAAAAAAAAAAATAATAGCTGGGCCATTTTAAGAGCCTCTTTCCTGGCAGGCACATCTCGTTTGTCATAGGAGTGTAATTCAGAGGCACAGCAGGTATCCAGCCATTAGCAGATATTGTAGGTTACATTCCATTCACTACCCTTGGAAAAAACACCCAGCATGTATTCTAACAAAGGAGAACTGTGCCTCTTGGGAAGAGGCTTGCCATGCTATAGAACTCCTGCTTTAAAATGTTTTCCAAAAAGGAAGAGATGCAAGAATTCTTTGTGTACTGGGAGGGCAGGAAAGCAAATGTTCACACCATGTTCACTTTCCAATATGCAAGAGCAACTTCCCAAAGTAAAAGAAAAATGAGATCAGAGCAGAACTCCAGTGTCAATAAAATATTACCCTTTTTGTGCCAGTGCCTTTCAACTGAATTTCAGGGGATGCTTGCTTTCTTCCCTGCTGTGCTCCCCCACAACTCATACAGCACCGGCTCTTATCTTGGGAGATGGAACAGAAATCAAATTCATGGGGATATTCTCTCCTCATCTTTCCTCTCTTCTGTAGTGCTGATGTGATCCCTAGAAGATGGAGGAGAGGATTTCCCCTTCAGTTCCTGTGAGTTCAGGCAGTAATGATGGCATTTAGTGCTGTGCTCAAAATCCAGCTGAATGGTCATTCCCAGCAGTCTGAGGGCACTCTGGCAGTGAAGTGTCAGCCCTCCTCTGTGCAGGGTGTAGCTGAGGGCAAAAGTGACCAGGTGTCCTGGTCATTGGTGACACCAGGGAGGGGACTGCACTGTGGCAGGTGAGCAGCTCTGTTCTCCCTTCCCAGGTGTGAGCAAGCCCCAAATAAAGCTGCCCTCACTTGCAGCATAGGGCTGAGGGTACAGTTGTTGTTTAGTATCAAGAAAAGAAGGCTCAGGGAGACCTTATTCCTCTCTACAACTATCTGAAAGATTGTGGCAAGGTGGGATCTGTCTTTTCTCTCAGGAAACCAGAGGAAATGGCCTCATGTACTAGGAAATGTTCAGCTTAGATATTAGGAAAAATGCATTCAGTGAGAGTGTAGAAAATTGGAATGGGCTGCCAGAAAAGTGGAATCCACATCCTTGGAAGTGTTTAAAGAAACCAGTAGCAGTGGGACTTCACAATATGGTTCAGTGGGCATGGCGGCATTTGGTTGAAGTGGGATGAACTTGGAGGTCTTTTCCAAACTCAATGTTTCTGTTTTTCTATAACTCCTTCCAGTTGGATCTTCCAGGTCCCCCTGCACCACTCTACTGATTTCAGGCACACAGAGGTGAGGTGAGAATAAAACCCTGTACTCTGTATGATCTGTAGCTCTGGGAAGCTTTTGGGAATTGCTGGAGGGCACACTGTACTGTTGGGGAGTCCCAGAGGAGCCTCACTAAGGTATCAGACCCCGTTATATGTCAGCTATATTTCCAAACACTTGCAGCAGAAATCTCAGTGCGGCAATAACAAGGAATTATGACCCTCGGGGTGGGAAGCAAACTGTTCTGTTGTTATGGGAGGAGGTAATGGGTGTTGTGTGAGCTGCTGTGCTCTGTGGGGCAGCTCCTCTGCCTGGACCACTGCAGTGCAGAGGAGCAGGGAGCCCTGTGCTGATGGTGTTCTTGCTGAAAGGGACGAAGGGCTCTGGCCTTGCTGCCCTTGGTAGCTCAGGTGGGGTGTTTGTGCAGCACCTTAGCTCAGTTTGTGCCTGCCCTTAGCTCAGGTGGGGTGTTTGTGCAGCACCTTGGCTCAGTTTGTGCCTGCCCTTAGCTCAGGTGGGGTGTTTGTGCAGCACCTTGGCTCAGTTTGTGCCTGCCCTTAGCTCAGGTGGGGTGTTTGTGCAGCACCTTGGCTCAGTTTGTGCCTGCCCTTAGCTCAGGTGGGGTGTTTGTGCAGCACCTTGGCTCAGTTTGTGCCTGCCCTTAGCTCAGGTGGGGTGTTTGTGCAGCACCTTAGCTCAGTTTGTGCCTGCCCTTAGCTCAGGTGAGGTGTTTGTGCAGCACCTGGCAGCAGAGAGCTGGAGACACCCTGATGTGCATTCACTCTCTCTGCCCTGTCATGCGCTCTTTTTGTAGCTTTGCAGATTTAACCATCTGGGCTTGATCTTAAGACTTCACAGTGACGTGAAGAGTGATTAGAAATTTATGTTTTTGCAAAGTTATATGATCTGCTTCGGTAGTGTTACAGTTACCACACAATATTCAGCCAAGGGTTATGCAATAAGGCACTTAACAGAACAGATTGAATGATCAGATATCCAGA
Source organism: Ammospiza nelsoni (assembly GCF_027579445.1). NCBI lineage: Eukaryota > Metazoa > Chordata > Aves > Passeriformes > Passerellidae > Ammospiza > Ammospiza nelsoni. The sequence goes on along the minus strand of NC_080647.1, from coordinate 13,833,899 downwards.
TTTCTAAAGGCTTACTGATCAGCCAAGATAATGCAGCTAAAGTACTTGAAATTAAAAATCAGCCTTCTGTTTTCTTATATTAGCAAAAGTTAAAGTGTAAATCAAAAATACACTTACAAAAAAAGTAGGATTTTTAAACCCAGAGAAAGACATTTCACTAAGAATTATTCTCATCTTGATTGTCTGGCAGACTGAATAGGAACTGCAAACTATTATTTTATCAAAGAGGTGGGACAAAGCTATTGGAATAAACTTTTCATTGCCCTCAAGTGTGTATGTGTGACTTCACTGAACTAGTCTTCCAACAGAAGATAAAGGCTGTTCATTTCTCCAAGACAATAATTTGAATTTAAAAAAAAAAAAAGAGAAATGGAAAATTAACCAAGATAATTTATAATGAATGTGACTGTGTAGTGTCCAGTAAGCAGATCATGGCAGAGCAATTTAAGCCACAGATAGCAGGTTAAATAATATGTGTGGTATTCAGCTTTCTTTCCAATTCCCAAATTTGAAGCCAATGTATGTAGATGAAAATCATATGAGACCACAATGTCTTTTTTGCTCCCTTTTTCAATGAAAATCGATTTACAATATTCAAAATCAGCTGCATATATTAGATATGGGTGATTTCTGTTTTCCTACAGAATTAATGTGTTTTGTTTTATGAATATTTGTTTTCTGAGGTTATTCAGAAGCAAAGACCTATTTTTGGTAAAAAGTTCTGCTAGACATGGGAAATATCTTTCCTGTTCTCCATTTTATCTACAGGAGAGTACTATGTTACTATGGCCGTGGCCCAATTTATAAGTAATAAGACATTTTGAGGCAGTGTGTATTTGGGATCATGTGAAGTTTAAAATTAGAGCTTAAACAGTATCCAAGGTTTTTTTTTAAGGTACATTTTTAAGAAGAAACCTCAAATATAGAATACTTTAAGGGCTAATTTTACACAATGGTCTTTGTTATCTATTTAGGCTTCTGTCCCCAGTAAGACGAAGTGTGCAAATATCCTGTATGTTACAGGAATGTGTCCCTTCTATTTATACAGCTTTTCCTCTGTGGAAGGGCCAAAATGTGCACTTGCACCACCTTTGTGCTTCAGGACCAGCACCTGGACCTCTGTGGGTACAACAGAGGGGACATTTACTGATTGTGTGGTGTTGTTCCTGTTCAAGCCCTTGCAATAAGAGGTCTAAAGGAAATTGGCATGGAAGCAGCAGGAACTCAGATTTAGCTTAGCCTGCCCAAACTATAATAATCATCATCCCGTGTCTGTTAATGTTATGCACAATTCTACTGAAAAAGCAATAATGTCTGTTCCTGACAATGCCCACTTTTATTAGAAACTGTGAAGACTGACATGCAACATGCTTGATTTGCTGACTAGCATTTTACTAATTTATTCCAATTTAAGATATAGCATAATTACAGGATATTCCCCTATTATTAATTACAATAAGAGGTATATTCTTGATGCAGTTAGTATAAGGATGACCATTTTTTACTGTTTTGAGTGCTTGCCCTCAGAATGTAACTGCTGCTCTTCCTCCTTGATGTGACATTTCTCTTGATGAGCAGAATGCTGCTGTGGATACTAAAATAGCTCATAGCCAGACAAGACCCTACAGGTTCAATAAGGAAAACACATTTTGAAAGCTGAAGCACTGGGACAAGTGCTGCCAGGTGCAAGTGTTTCCATGCTCATGATTTCTTAAGGTTAAACAAACCCATATTCTGTTCTTCAGACCCCTGTGCTGCACTCATTCCATTGTGTGACTCTCTGACAAGCTCAGCTCTGGACAAATATTCCAGCTGAAGTCTCACAAGTGCCAAACAGGAGGTAAAACCCCTAAATAAATCAGCCACTTCTTCCATTTCTGCACCATCTGCAAACTGGGTGTTCCCTTGCTCACCATGTAGATTGCTAATAAAAAAATTGAGAAATATTTGGCCTGGTATTGAAGCATCAGTCCCTGAGAGGTCCCACCAATTGGCCACTAGCTGGGCTTTGGCTTTTCACCATCACTTCTCTTGTTTTTCTTGTGATTAGAAATGACTTTGAGGAAGATTTGCTGCATAATTTCCCCACAGATTGATGTTTCCTATAACTTCCTCCTTTTTCTTAAAAATGGGTTTTATGCCTTTCTGCACTCATAGAGAAGTGCCTGAGCAGCACACCCTATGAAATTCTGCCTCTTTGGGACTTTCAGCTGCACCCCATCTGTTTGCATGGATCAAATATTGTTCAGCCCTGCCAATGGCCTTCTTCATTACAGAAACACAGGATTTACAGTGTGATGGAAGTGCAGTGATCCAAAACATTGTTAAAGCTTCTGATGCTGCAAATAGGATTTTTTTTTTAATGACTTGTGTTGCATCAGCTTGTGCTTCGACAGATGGTTAAGCATCCCATAAGACTAAAATAGAATATTGGGAATATGTCTTTATCAATAGCAAAGTCTAGTAAACAGCCTTCTGTTCCCCACATCCTCTGGAAAATGTCAGGCTTAGTTTACTTACATCTTGTAGTGCTGTTGCTGATAGAAATGTGTGAATGACTGCTCCTGTTAATGGATAAGATAAATAAGAATTACTGTGCGGCCAACTGACAGACATGAGAAAACTAGCTCTGATGAATCCTTGCTCAATGCTTTTTCATAGGAAATATTTTCTGCTTGTTTTGAACAAAAGTTTGGCTGGCCCAGGGAGCTGGTAATGTTATTTCACATCTTTTCCTTAAATCACTGCTTACAGGCCAAACTGGCAAAGCAGTAACTGTGAGGTTTTGCTCTCTAAAGACTGATTGATGGGCTGTGTGAAATAAGTTTATTCTCTCAGTATAGTTACAATGGAAGAGATTCATGCCATAAAAACCAGCACCACAGTGTACTGTCTCTGTGGAAATTCAAGAAGAAAGTGAGGACTGAAAGAGCTTGGAAATGAATTACCTTTCTGCTCTAGAGGGTCTTCTCTCAAAACATGAAATGGTGAAAAGGCATCAGTGACACCTTAGTGATCATCTTTGTATTTATATCAGGATAACCATCAGAATATTTTTACTATTTATTCTGTTCTTTAAAACTATGTTAGCAATGATAAATTCATCCACATTTCAATTTCAAAGGGAGAAGATTGTACCAGATGAAAAGGAAGTTAATGAACAAATGCCTCTATTCATTGCATGTGTTATTTTTGGAGCGGAGTGGAATGGGTGGCTGGGGGGTATTTGTTTATTTCAGGGGATTTTTTTTTCCCTTTTATTCCTATTGTCATCAGTAGACAGAAAATTAGTTAAAGACAAGAGAGGCATTATCCCTGCAGCAGTGCCCAATGTCCATGCTGTGTCCCACACAGCTGCAGCAGTGCCCACAGACTCCCAGCCCTGCCACGACTCCTGCAGCTGGTTCCAGATGGAAATGTCTGCATTCAAGTCCATTGTCATGCACTGATGACAGGTCCACGTTGCACTGCTGTTGAAAGAGAATGTGATTCATTGCTGTGCCTTCAGTTATTACAAATGTGCTGCTGTATAAAGGCGAGATAATCCTGAATTTTCCCTCTCTGCTGCAAGCCCTAGTGCACCATATGCTGAAGGACACTGCATTTTAAGTTAATAATGAGATACAGCATAATAAGGTCAAAGCAGTGATGATCAAACTGAACATATGCTGTGGCATATTCCTACTAAATGAAAACCTCCAACTATTGATGTTATCAAGGCAGAAAAAAATTTTTTCTAGGACATACTCCTGATATACTCTAAGAAAATCTGACATACAGGCTGCAGAAAGTGAGTGACAAATGATCTGTAAATGCTTTCTGTATTAGTTAATATTTTCATCAATAAATTGGAAAAGAGGTAGAACAGCAGCCTAACATGGAGTTCAATGAACTGTTGAGACAGTTTTATAAGTATATCTGGGAAACAATGCAGCTTAATGGGGAAATGGGTGACATAAAGAGAAATCCAGGAGAAAAAAAAAGGACAGAAGTATGCCAAGAACTTACTGATGCAGAGACCAGATTTCCCCCCTCTTTTAAATAGGATAGAATACAACATTGCCTCTTTGACCACTGGCATCCTATGGATTCAGGGGGTAAATGCAAGAAGAAGCAAAATGGAAATTTTTCCCAACAGCATAATGTCAGCTGTATTTAGCTCTTTGAGGACCCACCATATAATGATTCAGCAAAGAACAAAGCTACCACAAATATTGCAAAACAGTTTGTCTCCATCAGTGCTATTTGATAGGGATGCAGTGGGGTGAGAACCCCTCTGCACAGAGCAGTTTCCTCAGGCAAGACTTCACTCTTGCTGCATGTGTTCATTCAGGTGTTGCTTCACCAGATGTTTCCATTTTTATTCATGCTAGTGCATTAAACACAAAGCTTTCCCTCTCCAGTGAGAGCACAGACTATCACAGAGGAAAAAGTAAAAGCAAGCAAAGATAAAAACCTCATACAAAGACAATGTTGAATTATAGCTAAATTATTTATGTTTCCTATGTATGTAAAACTTGCACCTCAGCTGGGATTCTCTAATTAAAATGTGAAGGACAGGGCAGTTGCATTGATTTGATTTTAAAAAAAATAGGAATTGCTTCTAAATTACTAGAGTTTTAGGGATCTGTCCAATTTTAAAATGGTTGTGGGAAACTGCACAACTAAAATAAGCAATGAAAAAATATGTCTATGAGTCCGTTAGATGCATAGAAAATTCCCTTTTAAATGTATTTTATTTTCACTAGACCTGATATTTATGCATGTTAGTTGGTACCTTTTTTTTATATATATACTTATTTCCTTTATGTCAGAGTCGACATTTGCAGTCAGATTCCTTTTAGTTATTCAAAGTGTCTGTAAGTACATTGCTTTAAATCTTAGGTAGGTAGGTGTAAAAGTTAAACCTAACTGCAAATTTTTGAAGTCCAGCACATGGCCTGGAACAGGCTCTTCTCACACGTGCTCACATACATTTGCATTCTCCCAAAATGCCAGGTGAGATGTCACTGTTTGTAGTCTCAGACACCTTAGGGTAAGAAGTGCCTTTTGGGTAGAGCTGCTTTCTCACTCTGTTTGCCCAGACACAGTTTTGTGAATGGTCACGTTTGGCTGTGCTGTGCTGCTCTGTGCCAGGAGAGCAGGGCTGTGGAGCAGCACAGCTGGAGGATGATGAACTGAGCAGCCCTGCTCTTCTGGGAGTGCCATTAGTGTGCTGAGCAATTAGCAAGTACCTGCACAAAAGAGTTCCCATTGAGGGGTTTTCTTTGATTTCCTTGCTGGGTTTCTGTCCTGTATCTCACAGTCTGGGATTTAGGAGATAATTCCCATTCTGTCTTCATATGCTGCTTTAGACATTGTCTTATTCAAGCAATTTTAGAACAGTGCATAAAGCAGTGCAACCAAAAGCATGAATGTGTGCATGGACAAGTGATTGTATTGGAAAATTAATATTCATTAGCTTGAGCCACAGCTGTTTCACTGTTTTCATCTCTTGCCAGTTCCAAAATAAAACATCAAGATGCAAAATATATGTTTCTGCCAGTTTTAAAGGCCCAGACGCTTAAAAAGTGAACTAAGATATGAGTACTCAATGGCTTTTAGTTGTCTCTGTATCACACTCAACACACATTCACTGTTTTTCTTACATTCATCCAGGGCAGGGGGGAATTCATGCACATGTATATTCATGCTAAAACCAAAATGCACATGTATATTCATATTAAAAACAAAATGTTTCTAGGAAGTTTTCTAATGTTTGCTACAACTGTTTTTTCCCTTGATGGGGGGAAAAGCAGCTTCTTCCTTATCTCTGTCTAATCTTGATGCAACATGGATATCAGACATCTTGGATAAAATGGCCTACAACCATTAGCTGGTGGTTTCAGTTTTAAATTCTGCCACAGATGTTTAAATGCAGCAGATGGTTTAAACTGTGGCACACGCTATGCAACAAGAACCTAATTGCAAGTCTGCTTTCATTTCAATGCATTGATTGATATAACTTCATCAGGTTAACAGGGCAACACAATACCCTTGTCTCTGCTTGATGTAAATAGGAATGTTACAGGCAGATTTACTAACTTTTCTGAAACTACAGGTAGAGCAAGAGCCCAAATGATGGTATCTTCCATTTTGAGCTGTCTACTGGTTTTTCTGTGAATATAAATAGAAGTTCACTGCTTCCTCCTCTCTGGGAAAATGATCTCCAAAGCCAGCAGATGCTGATGCTCTTTGTTGATGAACTTTCCATGCAATTAGGGCAGAAGCAGGAGGACTTGCTGACTCAGCTTTCATAGCTCATCTCAAGGCCCCTGTCAGAGATCATTGCCCAGATGACACCTCTGTTCAGAGACACCTCATGTTCCCATTTGTATTGAGCACTCGGGTCCATGAAGATAGGACTGAACTTTGTAATTTTTTCACATATGCTTGCCTTTCAAAAGAAAAAAAAAAAAAAACAACAAAAAACAACAAAAAACAACAAAAAACAACAAAACACCCCTATAAGTATTAATGGGCAAATTAAAAAAATATATCTAAGACTCAAGGCACTTATGTGTAAAATAGAAAAGGGCTACAAAACTCTAAATTTAATTACAAATCATATTTAGCTACTCCTGGATATTTTAATGAAGAATAACGATAAGCTTTACCCAGCACAGCTGAGACTAAACTGTTACTGATGCATTGAAGGTGGACTATATTCATCTTTTTAATGTTTACCCTCATGTGTGGGAAACTGTGTGGGAGCTGCTGTCTCCTGTAATCCTATTGAGGACAGCCCTTTGTGAGTTTGACCATATCCCTTCCCGAACATGTCTGAGCTGCCACCATTTGCAGCATAGAACAGGAGGGTATCTGAATTAAATTCTTTTTTTACTTGATGTCCTTAGCTATAAATTCTGCCATTCAGCAGCTGCTCTACAGGGAGGACGGGGAGGGAACCTGCAAGAAGAGTGCCAAAAGTACGTCAAGGCAGAAGCTGCCACAGATACCCAAAGGTATTTCCATGAAACAGAGCCTGTACTACAGCAGTGCTCAGACTCAGCATTCCACACCACTGGGAATCTTGTCCTCCCAATTCCCTCCAAGAACCTGAGCGCTCTGTGGGAGCTGCAGCAAATGCTACGTGCCTTGGATCCTTGGAAAGCATCACCCTCGACAGCCCTGTGTCACAGACACAGGTGACACAGAACACACCGTGGTTCTTGAGGAACCCATTCAGTGCAGGTGCCTGGGGAGCCACTGGGAGGGGCTGAGAAAGGAGGCTGGGAATTGCCACCCTTTGTTTAACAAGGGGCACCTGTGGCTGAGCCAGGTGAGGGACACCCGGGGGCTGAGCACCACACATCTCCTGGAGCCAGGACAGTGAGAGGATAAAAGCCCAGGAGGTCCAAGTCCCTCCTCAGAGGCACAAGCTTAGGTTATTGTACCAGAATCAAATTTATTGAGGAACCTGGACATCTGAGATCCTGCTACAGGAAACCTGCTAAGGGAACCTGGTCTGGCTGAGTGTGGGGTGTGCAGGGAGCCAGGTGGGGACTGGTCGGGTCACTCGAGGTGCCTCTGTGAAGGGGCTTTGATCCCAGCAGTACCAGGCTGGGGTGGTGGCAGAGTGGCTCCTGGATGGTTGCACAGGGTGCTCTGAGCAGTGAAATTACACTGTGACCAAGAATCCATGAAATGTGAGGTAAGGAGTGCTTCAGTATGACATACTTTGCCATAACTGAGACAAATTATGACCTTTTGTGTAAATTTAGAGAATGCCCTTACTCATTATCTGTGTCGGAACACAAAATTAAAGCCATTGCCTTTTTTATACAAGTCAATCACATTTGAGGCCTTCTTAATGGTTTCAGGTGTTGAGAGGTTTTTGTTTGTTTCCTTCTCCCCCTCCTTCCTGCTTTCATTAATGAAGAATAACTTCTGTTGCTTAACACCTTGTACATTGCATTTTGAAGTAACAGTCTTGAATGATATGAGTGTGTATCTATATACACACACTTTTTTTGTTAATGGTGAAAAAATAAGACTTTGAAAGCAAAGGTCAACATGTAGAAGTAAATCACTGAAATATAACCTCAGCAGCAATTACAGATATAAGTGACCTTCAATTTAACTTCTATTGACATCAAATTCTTCCAGAGAACAAGGACAGTACATGGCCTTGTAAATATTAGTCTCAAATAAATTCACCTTTGCTGCAAGTTTTTATATACTAACACTCAGAGTCAACAAGCGCTATTGCTTTGAGGTTTACAAGATTTTGGGAAGGTGTATTTGATAAAGTGTGCAGTGGAAAAATAAAAAACTTATTGGATTTCTTTTTCCTTTTTGCTTTCTTGTTTTCTTGGTGAAAAATTATGAAAGAATGATTTAATATTAACAATTGTATTTGATCTTGATATATTTACTTTATTTCAGAAAAAAAAAAAAAAAAACAGACTGGTGCCTCTCTTTGTTCTATGCACTCATTTAAAATAATTCCTTGTGAATTGTTGCCTGCTTATATGTTTAAATATAATTTTGTTTTCTCTTTGCTTCCCCAGTGGAAGTAATAAAATTCTAGCTTTGCTTTTTAATATAAGGATGCAAAGGTGCTGCCTTCAAGTATGGGAGAGATTATGAAGTAGGAATCTGTGTTATTACTGAGCACTGGTTTTGATAATTTGATGAGATGGAGTCCTGAAAGACTCTTGAACTTCTAAAGCCCTGTGTGTCTGAGGTTGCAGTGATAGTCAGAGATGGGGGATGCAGTCCTTCACCCACTGTAGAAAAACACATTTAGCTGGGGCAAAACTCCTGTCTGAATCACTGGTTGTTCCTTTACTGGGCTTATTACTTTGTGTAGGGCTAAAGCACAAATACCAAATAGAGCCCATCTCGATTTCAAAGTGCCCAATTTACAGCTTTTACTAGAAGACAGTTGCAAATTTGAAGACACAACCCATTTGGACTTCTTCTATTCCAACTTAAATTTCTAATCCAACTTAAATTTATCAAGATTCAACTTCCAAATCTCACATCTGAATTTACTGTTTTCCAAATTCAGTCCACATTACATGGACTGCCTTCCCTTTTTCCCACCCGTATTCAATTCCATCGAGCCAAATTAAAATGGTCACAGCCTAGCCACTGATCCAAGCCAATTTTTGCAACTCTTTTGTTACTATTCTTTACCACTCTGCTACTTTGAAAGATATTAAGTAGCACAAAGAGATGTGGGTCACTCCCAGAACCCCAATATACCCATCCTCAATCACTGCTGATTATTTGTGAAGTAACTTATTCTGCTCTTTCAGTTCATTCAGTATTAAATGAATTTTAAATTCAATAGACACTATACAACAACACAAACCAAAACAATTGTGTAGATACTCAATCTATGGGAACAACAAGCACCTGGGATAAAATCTGCTATTTTATTTTTTCTCAGAGGCATAGGATTTAGCACTTTTCTTGCTGAACATCAATTGCTTGAGATTCAATAGGCTAAGACAACCTTGAGAAGGCATCCTGGTTTGTTTTCTGGGAAGCTGTTAAGCAGACACCTACACTTGAGCCACATAGATAGTTCCTTACAGGATTTTTACTCCTCTGTGTACGGTACTTTCAGTCCTTAAGTTTTCAGCTCAATGGGTCACTCTGCTCCCTTGTGGTTTCCAGAGAACAAACTGGAACTAGAGGAGTTCTTGGCCCCGCTCAGGTGCTTCCATCCTTTGGAAACTCTATCACACTACTTCAGCTTAGGTTAAGGTGTCAAGCACATCCATCAGAGAGAGGAAATGGCCTCAGGCTGTGGCAGGGGAGGTTTAGGTTGCATATTAGGGAAAACATCTTCATTGAAAGAACTCTCAAGCATTGCTTATGCTGTCTGGGGAAGTGGTTGAGTCACCATCTCTGGAGATACTGAAATAACATGTGGATGTGGCATCTGGGGATGTGGTTTAGTAGTGACTTGACAGGGCTTGGTTAATGGTTGAACTCAATGTTCTTGAAGGGGCTTTTCCAACAGAAATTATTCTATTTCTAAATTTATTCTGATTTCGAACTGCCTGGTCTGGAAAATTATTTGATTGAATATGCAGAAGGAGACGTTCTTTTCTGGGGTATCAGCAGAGATTTCTGCGATTCTTAATTAATTTCAGCATTTAAGTGGTAGGTTTTAATTTAACTGAAGTGTTTTAATACTTCCAAAACTTATATTTATTACTAACCTTGCTTCTGAATGTAATTCATATAAACTTAGTAAAATCTTCACGAGGGACTGAAGCTATTTCAGGGTTCACAGACAGGACAACATTTAGCAGAATTTTCTTGCCTCAGCATTTGCTATATGAATACCAATGAGAAAAGGACATCATTTTCCTTTCTCCTTGAACTCTGACTGCTGTCTGGATGTCGATTATTTTGATAGCAGGATCTTCCTTTTTTAATACATACATATGTATGGGAGTGTGTGAAAATAATAACAAAAAAGTTACTTTGTTATCCTGATCCATGGTCATGTCTCCTGGCATTTCATCATTCAGTAGTTGTAGAATAAATTATCTGCAGTGAACTGACTTACTTGCTGAAGAATGTGACTTACTTGCTTAAGAATGTGTAGGAGGGGGGAGAAATTAGCATGTATTGTTACTTTATACAGTGCTAAGCCTGAGTTTCAAATAGATGATAGTGTATTAATTTTTTTCCCCTAAATTGATATTCATGCTAGACAGTGGTGCCATTGTTTGTAAATGATGTCACCTAACAAATCATGTGGGTGCTTCATTCAGTAAAAGAGCAGTCTAAGAGCCATGGACATATTATTAGGATGGGCTTAAATGCTTAGCATATAGTTATTGCCAGGAGAATATACAGAGATGAGCAGGGTGCTGATGAGATGATTACTCATGTTTTGCAGACCAGATATTTTTATAGCTAAATCACTGCCTGTTCCAAGGAGTTAATTTTTTTTTTTAATACAAGAAGCAGCACCAATAAAAGATGGGGTTTAGAATCAATGTTGTCTTTCCTACATGAATTCATTTATCTGTCCTTCTTTATTTTAATTTCTTTCCTCAGCCACCGTTTTACAGTTTAATTTGTCTTGTTCTGTTATTTGCACCTCAATGAGGCAGAAATGCAATGAAACCATGATTTATTGCTGAAGATAAACATGATCTAAGAAAAGCTTTTAGGCCATCATGAAAGAGAAAACTTAGAGATAAAAAGGTTGAGGTGCCACTGCCATTACTCATGTTAGGGCAGTAGCTCAGCACAGATGGGCCTTTTGCAATTTTGTGGGGTTTTTTAAAGCAAAGTAGGAGAGTGCACTTTTTGATGAACTTCTTCTTTAATTGAAATAAGAATGGGTGAGAAAATGGGATAGCCCTCTTTCAGAGATAAGGAACTGAGAACAAAGAGAAATCAGTGCTTGATTCAGTGTCTACATGAGCATGTGTTTGCTTTCAGACTGACTAGCTCCATTTCAATTCACCACTGTATTCAGAATGGTTTTTTACCAGTTGAGGACCCAGCCCAAGTTCTCCTTGTATCAGTTTGTCTAGTCTATGAAGAATAGCATCCTCCTTCAGCTGCTTTTTTTGCTATGCTAATTAAACACTGTAGATTTTAAACACAGAACTGGGTTTTTATCAGTCTGCCATATGTTTTCCATAGATAACTACATGGTCTAATTGGTTTGATTCAAACTACTGACATCAATATGCAAATCTGGTTGAATGGAATGTGTTTATACTGCAGCTTCCTTCTGAACCATTGATTGAAATATGAGTGCTTAAAATAGATCTGTGGGGAATATTTAAGTAGTTTGCAATTGTACACATTCTGTCTTGCCCGTGCTGAGTCCTGTGACACAAACAAGGAGAAAGTCCTGATCAATTGCTCTTCCCTAACCTAGCCCAATATTTTAGTTTTAGAGCATCTTCATGCTTGCAAGATTTTTAAAATTGAGTTAGAGCAGAGGTGGCATATTTAGAAAGGTATGTATATATGCTTATGTGAGGCTAACACTATATTGTGCTGGCTCTGCAGAGATACTACTGGAGCACTTTCTGACACTTTTAAAGTGTTGGTTACCTTTCCTTTTAACATTGCATGCTTATGGGGCTGTAATGGATGTGCCTGTCTGGTTTCCCCTCTGTTCACTCTTTGCCTGTTCCAGTCCTGCCCCAGCCTGCTAAGGCCAGATACCAGGTGGGCCATGCCATCATGCCAATTATTTCCATTGGAAGGACTGCCAGTACAATCTTTTACTGTTCATTTTTCATTACCACAAAACATCATATTTCTGTGCTGGTGTCAAAAATGTTTATGCTTGCATCGCTGAATTGCTACAGAAATATGCAGTATGTAATCACAAGTGACTACAAAATTTCCAGTCTTACTGGAAGGTGCTCAAATTTAAACAAAATCGTTTTGTAGGGAGCCAAAAATACTCACATGCTAAGCAAAATTTGGAGTACATTAACTCAATTTTTAGAAGTTCCCCTGGCAGGTTTTTGTGATTTGGTAACAAAGCAGCTGCCCACTGATTTCTGACTGGTCTTTATTCAACCAACAGCCATTATAAACAAGTACAAGAATTTCTTGTATACAATAAAACATAAATTTTATTCATCACCTTTAGTATTTCACATCAAATAGCCATGTCTTCTGATAGCATTCAGTATCGTTATATTAAATAGTTTGTTACTAGTATGAATCATATATTGATTTCTTGACTTGGTTCTTTTTATTAAGTGAAGAAGCCCATGCCTTCAAGAGCCCCATTATGGCAATAATAAGTATCTTTCACATCCTCACCAAATTACAAATTGGCAATACTCGAATTAGTGAGTACAATTTTAGCTGTTTCAAGCCCCTTAAAAGCTGCTGATATTTTTAAGTACCAATTTTAAAGCTTTTGGAGGAGAAACTCAGCTGCTCTTTCAAAAAAAGGAAAGAGACTTGAATAGTGAGAAACACTTGCAAAACAAAATTCCTAAAGGCCAAGTCACCAAATCATAGATAAAACCAGTCAAGCCAATGGCCAGCAAATAGGATTGTAGAGCCCTGCCTAAACACTCTTTTATGGGGGTGTCTTCTGCTTGGAGCCTGTTCAAGCACTCCTTTTCACAGCTGCCAGAGACAGGGGGATAGATCATCTTCCATAATTGTAAACAACCATTTGATATCAAGTCATGTCTTTTTCTACATGTTTACAATGTTGTTTTTGTTATGCTAACCATGAAAATAGAAAAAAGAAAGGCCATAGCCTCATGGCAGTCGCTGAGAATGCAACCAGTCATTTCCAAGGGAACAGGATTTTATTCCTGCTACTTTCATCCTTTCTTCATATTCCTGTTATTCAGCTTGAGTGCCTGGTGAAGGGCAGGTCCCACAAGAAGGGGCACTGAGGCACTGGGACTTTGAATAAACTCACCAGCAGGGGTGTTCTAGAGGGCAGAAGTGTCTCTGATGCAAACAGCAAACTCCTCCTTCCATCTGGCTTTCACTGCCAGCTTCAGGGTGAATCCCAGGAGCTGAGTTGCTTTCCCAGTAGGAATACTCAGCTGTCTTCATTCAGCAAGACACGCATGCTCTTAACTCTTAAACTGCAACTGGTACTGTGCATCTGGCTTGCTCCTTCACTTCCTCCAAGTGCACCAATAGAAAAAGAAAATTAGATTGAAAATACCATGCAACTGTGCCAGAAATTATGTTAAGAAGTGATAGAAAATAAAAATGAATGGCAAAGACCTTGCTGTGCTTCAGACAAGGCAAAGCTACCTCCTGTATTTGCCACAAAATTTGGAATTATTTGCTTGTGCAGCTGCTTCGCTCTGGGTGGATCCATTGATGCAGAGGGACTTAACTGGGGACAACTTCTAGGATTATTGCTCAGACAGAGCTCTCTGAAATCTGAAGGGAAATGAAGATGATTCTACAGGAAATAGCATAGTAGAATATTGAATTTTAGAAAAGCTTTATAGGCCTACTAAAAAACGCTTTTTGGCTGAATGACTTTGTAATAAGATTAACATTTACGATTCTCCTCCAGACTTTTTCTGAATGATAATGTGCAGCTGTGGTTCAAGATGTTTACAGAAATAAGCACCATTTTGAGGGGTAAAAATATGTAGTAAAATTATTCACATAGGGAAAAAAATAGACTTAAACATACAACTGTGAAGAAAGTTCTATCAATACCAAATTTCTAGTGAATTTTTGGCCCCCTAGTGTAAAAATGAGTAGAACTTAAAATGTGTATTCACTTGCTTAGATTTGTTCCTTTGAGTCACTGTATTGGATTTGAATGTGTTGCCTTAAACTGCAGCTTTCTCTGATGACAACATCCTGGCTTTAAAGGGATAAAAACTCTATTGATCACTTATAGCAATCAGTGGTAAAGAGCAATATTATGAGACTTAGGATAAGGATTTCAGCACCAAAAGTAGCTGTTTGTAAATTTTTAAAAATTGAAATTATGAGGAATAAATTGATTTGTGTGATAGTGGGTAAAAGGAAAAAATCTTCAAGATTAGTTCTTTGGAGGAAAGTACATGCAGCTTTATGTCTGTGCTTCCAACTCCTAATTTCAGGACACTGTAAGCTGCTGATTACTGTCCTACTTCTGCAATTAGATCTGTTTTCATTTCTGGCAATTGGTAAATGGGCAGGCTTGTTGTAGGATCTCAGTGTAGATATAAGACAAAATACAAACATCTATAAGAAAAATTGGCTTTCTCATGTTATTTTCCAAAGCTCTGTAGAACACTCAGAAATCTCCTTTAAAATTAGCTTTGTTTTATGAAGTTTGGAATCTGACTCTCAGTAATTATGCATTAATTAGTAACCTTACTGAAGAAATATGCTCCAACTCATGCAATGAGAAAGTTCTTTAAATTGAAAAGCACAACATATTTGCAGATTGAATATAAATCTGAGAATGCTTCTTAGATTCAGAATTAACATTGTAAGGTTACCTGCAAATTAATCCCTCAGATAACATCTAAAATTGCTACATAACTAGCATATCAAAGCTCATATATGTCTTCTTCATTGCTGCATATTCCTTGCCATAAGTTTCTGTATGTTAGGAATTCAGTTCTGAAGAGGAAAATTGGCTTGCTTTAATTTGCCCTTGTAAAATCTGCGTGTATGTGCATGTGTGTGTGTATATATATATATATATATATATATATATATATAATCACTTCCTGTATTGTCTCTTTCTTAATATCTATGTTCATGCTTCCACATAAAGACCAGTGCTCTGAGCTGGCTCCCAAGGCTGATTAAGCAGTAAAAGCAGCTAACTTTGCAAAACTGTTCTCACAAATCAAGATTTGCAGGCTGAATTGGTACATTTCAGTTGATTGCAACGTGTTCTTATAAATATTTGTATAAAATTCTGACAGTATATATTTTCTGGATAAAAATAGTTGTCTGTTTTCTATAACTGATCCATGAGGGTCAGCAGTGAGATAGGAAGTTGGAAAAAAAAAGAGATGATATGAGGGATGAAAATGAAATTGGAATAATGTTGGCTTTGGTAGGGACATTCTGCTGGAGGAGTGTGCAGATTTTTGGAGTAGATTTTAAGGGCCTGCTTTGGGGAAACACTTGCAGTCAGTTTTGTTTCTGAGTGCATGTGCCTCTCATATACTGCACTCTGAATTGGGAACAAGCATCTGGGTGAAATCTGGTTATTCATCTACCCCAGCATTTCTGAGCACAACATTTATTAAAAAAGGCAAAACAAAATATATAAATTAGGGTCTTGAGAAGCAGTATAAATAGAGATACAAAGAGACTTTTGAGCACGCTAAATTCCTGGCATGACTCCGATAAGAAGCAAGCCATTAGGGACCAGAATTGTAATTTAACAAGTTTTTGTAGCGTGGCCAAGAAAACACTGCATAACCATCCTTACAGATTTTACAACAAAGTCCTGTTCAATGAGTTAATGGTGTTCTAATAATTAAAACAAAGTAAATTAATAACTGTATTTTGAATGTGTAGTGCAGATGGACACATAGCAACAGTATAATGACATTAACTGGGCCCAAAGATGGGACATTTTGTTGAGAGTTCTTGGTATGCATTGACCAGACTGACCACTGGAAGAAGCACTGAGACAGTAAGCCAAGTCTCACCTGCTAAGCCAAATAAAGGAAAACTCATTTGTGTTGTCAGGGTATTATTTCATTTGAGAAACAAATTTTATTTTATTTCCACATAAAATAAATATTTATTTATAAATAAATATAATCTATATAACTATTATTATGTATACTATACATATTATACTACTATGATTTATTAAAATATTATTTACATTCTATAAATATATTAAAATAATGTATTTATTTATTTATAAATAACTATTTATATATTTTATAGAATAAAAAATAAGATTGTGGGGGAACTTATACCAGTGTTGCATTTCACATAAAAATGTTTTGTTAGTGTCATTTACCACAGGAGCAGGCATATTATCAAAATATTTTCATATCAAACTATTAAATGGATTGAATTACTCTGTATGCACTCAGGAGATTTTTTAGCCTGCTGTTGGCTCAAAACATTGCTGGACCTGGCCTATGTACTTTTTTGGGATTTTTCAGGGGGAGTTCATCTAACTTTAGCACTTTGGATTGCATAAGAGCAGCTCATAATTTTTCACAAAAAGGCCACTTTATATTGTTCCATGCTTTTAGACTATTGCTGCATACATGGGAAGAGGAATGGAAATCATACTGCAGCTCTTATTAGAGGCATTATTAGAGAAAACTCTTGTCTGATGGGTGAGCGCTGTGTTTACCTTGGCTGTCTGATACCATGGGAGGCAGAAGGGTTCACTTGGGTGGAAAGAGGAGGAGGAGGAATCAGTGATCTGGAGCTTTTTGTGACCCAGCGTTTTGGTTCTGTGCTGAGCTGTGATGTGTTCACCACTCACTGCTGTGGAGATCAGATCCAGCTGCAGCTGTTACAGCTGACAGACACTTCACTTGAACTTTCATGGTGCTGCTTTTGAGTTTTTCTGCCTGCATCAGAACATTATAAACAAGTGATTCTTGGGGTGCCACATACCTCTGTCTAGGAATAGAGTAACATTTAAAAACCAAACTTGATCTGAACGTCAAAATGTGAAGTTTAATTAAATTTTATTTAATTTGTAAATGTAACTGGCTTCCAAACATTTAATTAAAGAGATCAGATGTTCATTGATAAATAAAGGTGCAAACACTGCCCCCTGTTAGCCACACTGTCAGTAAAAATGCCTTTTCAAAGCAATACTATGTGTGCTGTGTGCCTGACAAACACATTTTTATGACACTGATCACAGCCACAAAAAATGAACTTTTGCAGGTAAAATCTCTCTATTCGCCATTGTATGCTCAGTTTTTAAATATTTTGTTAGTAGCAATAAGAATTAATTTCTCAACCTGCTCTATAATTATCATGATTCCTGACCTGGGAAGAATACTGACTAACTGATGTTAATATTTTTCAGCAAACAGTAAGTGCTTTCAATTTATGATGATATTCTTACCTCCTATGAAGCCTAGAAAGGAGAAAAAATTAGTCCTTAGTATGAGGCTTCCTTCAGAGTTGTCAATGTACCTCTTTATGTACTACTATCAGTTCAAAATAATTATTTAAAGTAAATTTGTTTCACACCTTCTGTGAAAGCAGAAAAGAAAAAAAAATTAAGAAATTGACTAAGCCATGATACATTTTTTCCCTGAGTTCCACAGCACTGCAAACTTCACAGGAAATATTATTAATTAAAATTTCTTTTTCCTGGTATAACTACAGTGAATTCTGTGATCCTGCACTGATCTTTCTGAGTGATTTTTCCTGTCATTTCATTCCTTTTTTTGAAATTTGTAATAATGCTGCACTGTTCTCCCCGCCAACAAGTAATAATTTTCATTTGGAAAGGGAATTTTTCATTTCCTTAGCACCAACTTCCTGGACACAGAGTTATGGCTTTCTAGGAACTGGAAATTACTTCATAAAATCTTATAGTTTTCTGGCC
Organism: Ammospiza nelsoni; assembly: GCF_027579445.1. Classification (NCBI taxonomy): domain Eukaryota; kingdom Metazoa; phylum Chordata; class Aves; order Passeriformes; family Passerellidae; genus Ammospiza; species Ammospiza nelsoni. The sequence continues at coordinate 13,815,862 of NC_080647.1, read as the reverse complement.
CTTCTTCCAAAACTGAAGCATTGAATTTCTTGCCTGGTCTGACTTCAAAATTAGTGTTCTTAAGCAGAATTTCACAAGGTCTATAAAAGTGAGATTAAATGGGGAATAAACTAAAATCTCTTTTGCTCCACTGATGGAAGCAGAATGGGTTTTTTGTTAGTTTTTTCATTCTCATCACTGCTGCATAAACACAAATCTTGAGTCAAAAAGTTTTAGAGCTGTGTATTTCTTTGTGTGTGTGTTAGAAAATGAGAATTTCATTAAATTGTCTATGGAAGTGTTCTAGGGCTCAGTTTGGGAGAAATAGGGTGGGATGGATGAAAAGCGCCTCAGCTGCATGCACAGGAAGGAGACATTGATCACCAACACACAGATCCAAAAACCCCAAACAGCTTTTGTGATAATAGTAAATTTCCAATGAACTGCAAACCCTTTCATATCAATACATGGCATTATGCAAATCAGCTTCCTCTTCTTTGAGGAACTAGCATAGTCTGCTCTGCTGGGAAAGGCTGGAAAGACTCCCAAGGCAGTGGTAAACAGTACTGAAATTATATCAGGAATGATCTAGGACTTAAAATTGTGTCTTCTCTGCTCTCCTGTGAAGTGTTATCTCTGCCTGTGCTTCAAGCCAGGGCTGCATTAAAGATGCAGCAGGGAGATGCAGAGACTTCAATGAATTCTGCAAGGAAAGAGAATGGGGAACAGGCTTGTCACATACAGTAATTTAACTGCTTGCCTCTAAAATTTTCAGACAGGAGACACTTCTTTACATAACTCTTCACTTTCATATGGAAAGCATTGCCATGGGAAGCCTTAGAAGCCAAAATTACAATTTCAAAGCAAGAGATGAGACAGATGAGTGGAGAAACTACAAACTAAGTTAGACCAGGTACAACCTCCAGTAGCAGATGTCCCTAAAATTTGTCAGCTGAGACATTATCTGAAATTAAGGACCACTTTACTTCATGCATCTTTTGAGTCTTCCTGAACTGACATTGTTAGACACAAAACTGAAGTAAAATTTTCATCTTCCAGCACAGTTATGCTCTTAAGTGTATATATTTCCATGCTATTTCTCTACTAGTCATACTCATGGAATTGAAAAGATTTAAGTTGAAAAAGGCCTTTGAGTTCATCAAGTCCAGCCTCTAACCCAGCACTGACAAGTCCACCACAGGGCCATGTAGCACCACCAGCACGATTTTTTAATCCTGAGAAAGCCAAATTATTGGGGTGCTATAATAAATTGCATTCAAAAATATGTAGTTAAATTAAGGCAAGTAATCGAATGTTTGTGTTGGATATCGAAGTGAGGCAGCACTTTAGAAGTATAACTATACTATATTAGTGCATATATACACTATGTATATAATATATTATATAAACCTATACTATATTATTATTATATAACTATACTATTTAGAAGTATAACTATACTACAAATCAAAATAGAAATCAATTTTTATTCCAGTGCCTAGAAGTTTTTCCAAATATTACTTTATGTACTTCAGATGTAAGTTTTCAAGCCTGGCCTGACCTGTTGTGTACATTATTGGTGTAATGCAGTTCACTTTACTGTTTCAGAGCAAATTCTGTACTGGCTACAGCTGCTATTAGGAATGTAATCACCCTTCTCAGTTATTTCATTGCTTTGACTGAAATACTCAGAGATGCAGGGGTTTGCTGTCTCCCCAGATGTTTTGGAGACTAATTAGTGTTTGCAAAGCTATTTAAAGACAAGAAGTGCTGTTTGCATGGTAGTAAATATGGTCAATTAATGTTTGTGTTGCCTTTATTTTGCAATTTTTGAATTTGAGATAAGGCATCAAGACATATCATTGGTCAGTATCACAATGAGCTGTGGCTTTAGTTTTGAGAACCTATCCTGACTTCTTGCACTTTACTGTTTCAGCTTCTATGGTTTTTAATTTCTTCATTATTTCAATGTCAAATAGCTTTACATAAATTTTAATTTTGACCAAGAAGAAAATTGCAATTAACTTGGAGAGGAAATATTAACTGAGTCAGAGCTGAAATTAGTATTTTTCTTTAGGGCCACTAACCCTCTGAACTTTTGTGTAGAACACTGACTGCAATCACACATTGTAATCATCATAGGAGATGCTAACAGATCCTGCCTGCTAATGTCAATAGAGATTGTGATTTTCTGTTATAAAGCACAAATCCAGAGTTTGAAAGCATGGGGTGGGAAGGTGCAGGGGAAGAAGAAGGAATAAGAAAAGGAAGCCTTTTTCCTGATCCTGCACATGTCCAAATAGCAAAGGCACAGTCTACTTGCAGTAAAGAGAAATAGGTGTGTTTTAATTTCAACACTTGGTTACAATGCTGCAGCTTTAATTGCATCAGTAGTATGAAAAGAGCATTAATTGCCATGCACTTTTCCAAAATAATTTAAAGTACAGAGAACCTGATCTGTCACCTGCCAGTCTCAGTGTGAATCTAATTTGTAATGATAGACCATACCCATCCCCATTCACTGTGTCATTTTTTTAATTGCTGTCTTTGTTCAGTCTCAGCATTTGGCTGTCACATCTTTAAGAAAAATGGTCCAACTGTTTTGCCACTTGCTCTAAGAAATAAGTTACTCTCAGCATATGGAGGCTTTCACAAACAATATGCTTTCAGTTTTATGTGCTTTGGATTTCTCCACAGAAAATTGGTAAAGCTAGTGTGAGATTAACTAAAAATTCTGCTGTCCATATCAGCAGAGCCTGCATAAACTTCTTCTGCACAGGAGCTTGCTAAGGAGGTGGATTTAATGTGCATCCTTCTTCCACTGAACTTCCCGTAGTGAAACAGCACAGAAATAAGAGCTGTGCTGAAAGGCAGGGCTTGCTGATGAAGAGCTGCCACCTCCCAGGCCTGTCCAGTCCCTCTGGGTGTCACCCCTTCCCTCCCTGTGCCACTGCCCCACTCAGCCTGGTGACAGAGGTGCCCTCGATCCCACTGCCCAGGCACCCAGAAAGGGTTAAAAGTGCCAGCCCCAGAGCCATGGGCGCTGCTGCCAAGGATGTACCCAAAGCATTCTGGAGAGTTCCGCTAAGAGCCTCTAAATGAATCTCTTCCTGTTACTCAAAGCTCCACACTGACTTCATCCAATGCACTTCAGCACTTGTGTTAGAAGTGCCAGTAAATTTTTTTGTGTCTGTAAGTCTGTACTTGAATATTTTTCAAGTCTATTCCTCCTGGAGATGAAAAAAATATTGAAAACGAGAAAATAAGAACAGTTCATTTTTAGATGTTTAGGTTCATGTTGCAATCTAATCACTCACCTATTTCCATCAAAGTAATTAGAAATACTATTTAGTAGTAATTGCTTTGATTTTAACTAGTCTTTCTTGACATGTGACATTCTTCAGTGTAATGTGCTGCTTTGCTTGAAAAACACTGGTTCCACTATTGGTTCTCCAAGATGACAGGTTTTCTTCACGAGCATCAGCTCAGCTGTTTTCATGTTATGTAATTTATCATCTTTTAATTTCCTTTGGTTTGGTAATTTGTTTTGGTATCTTTTTGCTGTATAATTCTATCTATAATTTTATTTATGTTCAAATACAATTGTCTGGCAAAATGATGGTATAAAATAAGTCTGTGTAAGCTTCACACAGTCCAATTTTTTTATAAATTGACTTTACCATTTTGCAATTCTAAGCAAACATTAATTTTTATATAGCAGGGTTTCGAAGTTTATTTTACATGGCCACAAGAAATTTCATTTTTATTTCTAACAAGCCAGAAAAAGAATAGCCTGGAAAACAGATATAGTTCTTATAGAGCATTCCTCTTGGAGAGAGTTTTATCTTGAGCAATAAGTCTGACATTTCAAGGCACAGTATGACAGTTTTCATATAAGTTTAGGAGTAAAGGGCCATGATTTGCTACCCTTCTGTTGCTTTTTCATTCAACCTTATTAATTTCAAAGGGACATTTCTTGACTATGTTTCAACCAAAAAATGGCTAATAAGGAAGGCTGAAAACGATGATAAAATGGAGATGTAGGCAAATATATTATTTTAAGAAGGTTCATTTCTTGTCAATTCAATATTCAGTGAATATCTTCATGTTCCTCTAAAAATTCATAGAAGCTGAATCAAAGTGGATCTCATCTGAGAGGAACTCATCAGTAAATTATATGAAAATAATAACCAGAGTTCACATCAAATTCTCATGTTTCTGTCTTTAAATCAGTCCATATGTGGCAGGGAACAGAACTTTCTTAGAATAGATGTTTCCTATGTTTTCCTTTGCTCTGGTTCTGGTACCTTCTTTGGCATATTTATTTCCAATCCATACGAAATAAAATATCTCATCAGAGATTTCATGTGAATGTGAAAACTTGAGTGTTTTTGACTAAAGTAAAGAGTCCTTAGACATTAAATTCATCAGTTGTGGAACTGAATTTAACAAGAATGACCTGAGGAAAAATTGTGGCAAGAAGTTAAGTGGAAAGCAGTTAGTGGCAGAAGTGGAAGGAGTTTTTCTAATAATGGGTGTGCCAGGATGACTGGCAGGGTTATGAAGTGCCTTGGCACCTTCAGGGTATCACTGGGTGGACAGCCCTTTCCATCAACAGCTGCACAGAACATAATCAATGGGGAGGAAGGGAAGTATTTTTGTGTTTGCACTGAATCACTGTATAAAATGGCTGGAGGGAACAAAGAATGTAATGACATGTCTGGGTTATAGAAGAGCATCTAGTAAAGCAAGAGTACAACAACCCTCACCCAAAAGCTTTTAAAGCACAAAACCAATCAAGTTAAGAGAATAATGTTTCAGCCCTACTACCCTGGGCCTGCTCTCACTCTTGTTCCACAAAAGATTTACAGCTGATTTCAGCCTCCTTGCTTAGTCATTCTCATGAAATATATTGTAAGGGCTTGTCTCCCCTTCTGTAAGTCAGAGAAAACTCTTTTAGTCAGCAGGGATTAGGTAAGAGAAAAGTTGAGTACACCAGGAATTTCTAATTGAAACTTGATGTTCCTCTTCTTCCTCCATCTTTGAGCAATAGTATTTGCCCCTTGGTTCTGAAAAAGGTTTAAAAGGAGAGCACTGGTAACACTGCTTTAGCTTCAGACTGAGAATTGAGAACAAAAGTGGGCACACTTCAATCAAGTTTAGGGAGGAAGAGTTCTGTACAGTCACACATGAGGGTCAGTAGACATCCTTAGCATGCTTCAGAAGAGGCAAAATCCACTTGGAGTGGAAGGCAGAAGGGCGGCTGAGTATGAAAAGCAAAATCCAAACCTCTTAGAATTCATGCTGAATGTCTGTTCTAACAGGAAATTTGAGAGTCAATTGTTATTTCAACAACCTGTTCAGGTGAATGAGCTCCCTCAGAGCTCTGATCAAGAGCAGAGTGGAATTTCTGCTCTTCTGTGTGAAGTACATTTTTATTTTACTCTTAGATGCATTATATTCTTAACTCTTTTGAATTTCCCACTGGAATTGCTCTCTGATGGGAACAGGCTAAATCCCTGTGCTCTTTACATTGCATTTCTTCAGCCCATAGCCTGAGTTTGTCAAGCACAGAGGATGGATGGGGATGATGTGTGGGGTGTTTTGGGGAGGTAATTGTGGAAGGAACACTCAGCAGCCAGAGAACTAGACAATAAAGAACACTTGTTCTTCAGTGTTAAGTTCTGTTTTGACCATGCCTGATCCAAATTCACATTATTTAAATTCATCATGCTACATGTATACTTTTACATAGGAAAAGGCCAATTTTGAAGCCCTATTCCAGCTCTTGCCAGGAACTCAAGATGGTCTGACTGAATTTAACCTCACATATAATTTGACCAAAATTTGTCTAAATTCAAACTTTATCACATGTCTCATTTCTCTACCTTTGCTGATCAAAGTAGGGTATTTAACCTGTGAATTTAATGTTGCTGTAAAGTGATTTTATGTCCCTATGTTTTAGGGAGATTGACTTTGTTATGGAAGCTGTTGGAAAACCTACAGGAAAACAAGAGGTCATTTCAATAGAAATAGTCAGAATGATGTATTTTCCTTTTGAAAGAGAGCTCTCACAGAAGCCATTGAGGTCATGTACCTTACCAGTGGTATCCACAGTTAAATATCAAACATTGAGTTATTTAAATGTGGAGATTACTAAAATGATAGTGAAAGGAAACTCTGCTACCAGAGCTGCTCAGTATTTCTGTGGTAGGGTTTCAAAGCTGCATGACATCCTCTATCAATCTGTCAGCATTAATAGTGATGTGTGTTTGTTTTTCCAATTATGCATGTATATATTACAACCCACAAAACTGTATAGCAAATCTAGATAATTTTATACTCTGATCTGGTCTTTAAAATATGTGAGTAGCTCACTGCACAGATCTGGTGCTTCATTTAGCCCCAAAGTATCTTTAAGTGGGAAAAGTTTTATGGAGCATTGGCAAATGCCTTAGTTCAGACATTGGACAATGGTATCTCTTAAAATATAATCATGTCAGATACCATTTATACGTTTTGTAACACGTATTACTATTGTTCCTCCTGGACTCACAAAATTATCTCTACCTTCTAAATCTGTCAATAACAGAACTGTAAATGGTAAATCATATTTGGTAATATAATTAGTAAGTTTTAAGGGTTTGACATTTTCCATCTTCTGCTATTTAAATTGATTTTTATATAAAGCAATTAAGGACATCCTTTTTCCATTAAGGAAATTAAATATAACTTCTGTTGTGATAATGTATGTTATATATAGAAGAGAGAAGGTAGTTGATTTCACTTTTTTCTCTGCAAGGTCATTTTCATTGCTGCTGGTGGTGTAATTTTTCAGAATAAATATATTAATAGGTGGTGCTCTTAGCACAAAATCAATCAAGAGTTCAAATATAAATATTTCTTCTGACATAATTACTGTCATGAATGAGAAATTATTTTAATTCACTAAACAACTTTAGGCATTTGACAGATTAATAAGCAGTATGGAAAGTGTCACCTGAAAGCTATAACATGAGCACTTTACTTTCTTGTCTGGGATCATTGTTTATTGCTGGAGTTTTCCATGACACTTCATTAGGATGGTGGCAGACATAAATAAATACACACAGTTATGATGAAGAGCTTTTGAATGTGCTTTACACATTGAGCTGTTTGAGAGTAGCAGAGTTACTCTGGGCAAAAAGATGAAAATAGCCCTGCTTGAGATTATTTTGTTTCCTGAAAAATTTTTTTAGGAACAAGAATTTCTTATTTAGTTGTTGCTAATCTCAGTATTCCTTTTTACAAACCAGTGTTTAGTTTGTGTGTGCACATCATTCTAAGGCAAAGCACTGACATTGATTCCATAATGATTGCAATTAATTGCATAAATTGCTCAGTGTAACCTCCAACTAGGTTTTGTGCAAAAGTCCAAGGGTTATTTTTGTCCTACAGTTTAGCCAGAAATGTAAGTAGGAACATAATTTCTTAAGATTTCTGCTCTGTGATTTGCTTCAGGAGAAAAATGTTGAGGAACAGATTAAAATTATACTTTTATGAGTTTGCTAAATTTTAGATAACTCCATAGGCACTAACAGTGTCTAGCTGACTCTGTCTGACACATACACAGAAATGTTTTTCCCTGTCTCATTCTGGATTAAAACATTCCAGAAAATTCTTTAACACCCATGGGAGAAAGTCCTAAACTGTATCATCTGAACTAGGCTTAGAGCAGGAGGGGCTGGCTAGGTGACCTCCAGAGATACATTCAAACTTGAATTGTTCCAGAATTCTGCAATACATGATGATTTTTGAAAGAAAAATATCTGTATTTCTAGCAGAGATTTCCTGATTTTTTCCCAACATGTTCTTATGGAGTAGTCAGCAAAGATACAGTGAACATAACTATTGTAGAGCTGAGGTCAGTGTGAATATGCCCAGACCTGATCTGTCTGCACTGCACTAGTGAGTATCCAAGAGTATTAGAAACTCTATTAAAGGAGTCGTAGTGTGTTTTGGGGGTTTTTTCCCCTGCCTTGCAGGTTTTAAATTTTCTTTCCTCTTTAATTTTCTATTTTGCTCTTGTTATCTCAGAATTCGCAAAATAACAGTTTCAATCAGACTGGAGTAACTTTAGAGACTTGTTCTCAATGAAATGGTGTCTTTTCTCCAGTAAAAATTATTTTCAAGGGAATTTCCTCTTGATTTTCTTGTAATAATTTACATTCTGATACAGGGGGAGGTTTCATACCCTTGGAAGTAACTTACAAAGCTTGTGGCATGTCATATCATGCCTCTCCAATTGTTATGATGCACATTTAATAAGAATTTCCATAGGAACACATGTTCATCAGTAGATGAAGCTGCATGCAGAGGTATAGTTCTTTTGCTGGTAATGTGTAAAAAAATGTTTCAGTGGTGTTCAGTTCATCAGACTCTGTACTGGGCATGCCAATCTTCACTCCATTAAGGCTCACTGCATAACTTTTCCAAGGAAAAAATATTATGAGCATAACTTAAAATGCTCTGCCACTGCCATAGAATCCCAAATGGCTTATTCAGCATTCTTTAAATGGTTTTGTGGTTTCATAATGCACTTTGTTATTTTAAAATATCTGTGGACAAGAGCATCCTCTTTGAAGACAGTCAGGAGGTAATATTCGATTATCTTCTTGATAATAGTGCCACTTCTCCAATAATGCTGTTAGATGTTTTCTTTATTCCTCTTAATTGATCCATTTTTTCATCTTTCTACTCAACCACAGAGACAGATGGAAGGCTGTTTTCTTTTTATGTGATTATTCCATTCTTGAGACTCAGATTTTTGGAAAGGGCTGGAACACCACTAACAGTCTTTAGTTTTAACAATGTTAATAAGAGTGTGCCGATATCTATGCTTGTATTTTATTTGAAGCAAAAATAATATTTTAATAAGTCCCAGACCTTATCTTGTGTACTAATGGCATTGTGGTCTAAATTAGAAGGCAGGAATTAACTTTTTGCCATTTTGATTTTTTTAAATTTTTTTTTAATAACAGGAATCAATTTAATATATGGAATTCCTTTTCTCTTTAAAAAAAAAATAGATGTTTCTTATTTATAGTTGAGTTCAATGTTAGATTTTAAACTTCAAAGCACTTAATAGAAACCTGCATTTCATTTTGGTGAATTCAGTGAAGTGAAACTGGACTTTCCAGTGTATTATGTCTGTGAATACCTATAGAGGTAATTAATTATGAAAATATCTTCATAAAGTAGACAAGGCATTCTTATTCAGTATTGTAAATGTTGTTTTTTACACGCCTGTGCTTCTATCTTCACACTTGCCCACTCTAGGTAGAGAAGACATGAAAAAATTAAATTTCATACTGTGGAAAAAGGAGATAAAACTGGAAAAAGGAAACCACTGTGTGGTTTCTCTTAAACCACACAGTGTGCAATTAGTCTAGAACTCTGAAATTTGAAGCTGTTAAGGGCAAAAAAATAAAGGCAAAAATGTAAATGAGAAATATGTGTGAACTGAGCACTAAGAAAAATATAGAAATATTGTTAAATGTAGAGCCATCAACCTTTAGAGACTTTTGAAAATTGATAAATGAAGAACCATGATTGTTTCAGGTTTAGTTCTTCCTTTCTTTTCTCTTATGGTGGGGGCTGATGGAGAGGATGAGGCAGGAAGGCCTTGCCTCAGTCAAGTGTGACAGAATTTCTGTTCCCAGCCAAAATCTTGGGCAAATAAATAGGTGACCTACTTTCAGAGGAATGCAATAACGACAGTAAAGATTGAGGAGAGGCACAGACAACAATGTCATGTTCTTGGGACAGAACCTGGACTTGCATCTGCCCTGAAACACCAAAATAGGACTCTCTGCCCCTTTATATCCTTCCAGGCTGGCAAATGATCAGGTGCTCTGCAGAACTGGTCTGAAAATACCTCAGCAGAATTGTTACTGGACATGTGAAATTAGGTAGATAATTTAGTCAGGTAGGCCTGTTTATTTTTTTACTGCTGCAGTTATATCAGAGTTAAAACCTGTCTTCATTCTATTTTCCATACTAAATCAGCAGATTACATCCTTGCCTTGTGTATCCTCTGCACGATGTTTGGAAACTGCATTAATGAACAAACATAGGAGCAGAACATATTGGGAAGAAGTAAAAACAAGATCCTGCATCTTGAAAGATGCAAAATATTTCAACTTAATATCTCATCATTCTCCATGAAGCTTGTTTTCTATTTTGAATTAACAGAGCTCCTGTTCTGACTCTACCGATGAAGAATGATAATTATAGATGGGTTTAATTTCACTGAGAGAGAAAGAGGTGCTGGCTTCTTGCAGTTTATTATCATGTGGAACACTGGGGAAAAGGTGTTTGTTAATTCACTTCACAGGGAGAAACTGGAAAAATGTCATGTACTTTGGGCTTTCCCACTCCTACTATTGCCATTTTTCTCAAGAATCTCCTACGGATTTTTCCAGACTCGTCTGTAGAAAAATAATGAAAGCCAGAATTTACTTAAATTCAATGGAATTTCAAAATATGTGAGTCAAACATCTTTGCAGTTGTATTACTTACCTTTAATATTTTCAGTTCTCCAGAAAATTGTTCCTATTTTTTCCCCATTCTTGAAAGAGAAAGTCTTCTGAGAATTAAAGTTAGTTTCATTATTAGTTTTTGTCTCCAAAATAACTAGATGAAGTCTTGTTTCTCATCAGTAGATGAATATGAATACCATTGTTTTTCCATTTAGTCTCCCTTTAAAAGTTTAATAATTCATTGATCTTTAAATAAGTTTGGTTTAATGCCATCAACTTCCAATATAATAAGATAAAATAAACAATTTGCAACTATTGGACTATCCAAACAAACAATTTTAAACTCTATACAAGATATAGAGTAAAGATTTTCAGCCTATTGCAAAATCAAAGTAGGAATTAGGACGACCTAACTGGAAGAGGGAGGTTTTTGATGTGTAAAGTTGCAGAGGTTTTTTATTCATCTTATTTCAGTGTCGTGAAAATAGGAAAACAATTAACATTCTGTTTCTTGAACAAGACAAGTGAAGGGAACATGCACTACATGGAGATGCGCTGAGATACCTCCCTTTCAATAGGACAGGGTGAAACAGGAGATTCACCAAGGGATTGAAATGCTGCTCTCTTTTCCTTGGTGTTTGCTTTAGAAAATTCCTCTTTTCTGTGGAACTGGACTTTTCCATGACATTCTCATTTACCATAAAGAGCCTCAAGTACTTTAGGTAAAGAAAAAAACCCAATCAAAAAAAACCCCACATCCCAAGGTCAGATTTAACTTTTGATTCTGGAGACCAAGATAGGTATAGGCCTTTTGTTTTCTGAGTTCTCATTCTAAATATGATATAAATCAACTCTTCAGTGACCCAGATGGCCCACAAATAATAATCATTTTCATTAGTCAGTATTAGTAAATTAACAGGTTCATTAGTCACTGCTGGTGTCAGCTGCTATAGGGACAGAAAAGTGTTGGGATTTTTTCCTTTTATAATTGCAGGATGAAATTAACTTTTCTGTAGTCCAGGATGTTGTCCTATAATATTTATAAAAACATCATACCTGACCAAATGATCTCAAGATCTAAATACTGTTGGGAAGTGCACAGCCTGTGGTGTCAGTGGGAATGGGAAATTACTGACTGAAATTGAAACCTGCATAGATGTCGGTGCTTGTTGTAAATTCCTCTGTTGGGTGCAGTGCTTAGAGCCATTGGGTTTTTCCTCCTAGATTTTAATTAGTATTGAACTAATTAAAGCAGCATTTTTCTTCACTTCTATTTCTGACAAACATGTAGAAGTAATCCCAGTTAAAACAAGGGAATCCTACTTTTGACAAGATCTAAGCTAAAGCTCCACACTGGAGAAGCACTTCATCACTTTTTTGACATTTCCTTCCTTTGCTCACCTCTCACAGTTTCAAAAGAAATAATTTAGTGGACACTGATAAGGTAGCCTAGTATGTCACTGATAAGAGAAGAAAGAAGATAACAGTTTCCAAGATGTATTATCAGAAATCCAGGAGGCTATTAACATATTGAATAAAGATAAACAGATAAATAACTTGTGGCAGCCTCACAGACTGCTGGAATGATCTTCAAGTATTGATTTTGATGAAAGAGTCATTAATCCTTGCAAAATGCATCTTAAATGGTCTCATCTTTTAAGGAAGCAAAATCTTGGCCTTCTGATCAATACAATTCTTCCTGTTGATTTCTCTGGCCCAGAACATCACACCAAATTCTCATGGAATCCACAGTCTGAGAAATCAAAATATCCAGGCTTTTAGGAAAATTGATAGTAAAGAAGAACTTTGCAAGTAGCAACCTTGGCTAATTTATTGTGGTAGTCAAAATTAAACTGTGAAGTGTTTCATAATGTATTAAATAGTATCATAGTTTAAGTAAGAATTTAATAATTTAATTAACCTTCACATGCTCCTAACAAAATTTATTTATGTAATGTTGTATGTTTGATGCTGTGATTTAATATTTCTCCCACAATAAAGAAAACACCTCAATAATTAATAGTGATGCCTCAGGTTTTAGCTTTTATATTTTTTCAGATTCTGTGCAGCTTCACTGTGTCAGTGTAGGCTTCATATGAGGGGATGGTGAGCTCTGTGCACAGAGTAGGGAGACAAAACAATTCCTGCTCTAGCTGGGGACCAAGGACAAATGATCCAAATCTCAGGCCCAAGAGCATAAACAACATGGACTGAAGAGAGAAAAAAAAGGAGGATGGGACTTCTTGGGGTAAAGCTGTAATTGGACAATTAACTCCAATATGCAAATGGCACAGAACTTATAAAAGTGAGAGACCCTGTGAGCAGCTGGGCATTTTGTGACCATTTTGGGTCGTGCTGCCCAAGCTGGATCCATTGAGGCCTCTTTATAAATCCCTACTTTATTCTTTGGCCCTGTCTAGTCTCTGTTCTAGGTCAGCCTTCACAAGGCATCAATACCTTGTCTCATTAGTCAAGACCTAACTCAGTTGCATATGTCTCTCACGTTATTCAAGAAATGTAATCTGAAAAATTCAAATGTACTTCCTCTTTTTAAAAGAATGCAGCTGTGGAATTGGAGAGGTGTGGATTTGGCAGCTGGGTGGAAGAGGAGCTGGCTGGGTGGTCTCGCCCAAAGCTGCTGCTCATGGCTTGATGGAGAGCAGAGAGTTTCCTCAGGGGTCATTATGGGGGCACCAGTGCTGTGTCACACCTTCAGCTGGCAGGGCCATCCAGGGCAGCCCCAAGGGTTTGCTGATGGTGCCAAGCTGTGGCAGTCAGGCACAGGCTGCAGGGAAGGGATGCCATCCTGAGGGACCAGGCCAGGCTGCAGGGAAGGGATGCCATCCTGAGGGACCAGGCCAGGCTGCAGGGAAGGGATGCCATCCTGAGGGACCAGGCCAGGCTGCAGAGCTGGGCCTGTGTGAGCTCATGGAGGGCAGCAAGGCCAAGGGCAGCAGGGCCGGGTCAGCCCTGAGCACAAACCCAGGCCGGGGAACTGGGAGTGAATTGGGAGCAGCTCTGGGAGAAGGGCCTGGAGGTGTTTGTGGATGAGAAGCTCAGCCTGACCAGGAAATGTGCGCTTGCAGCCCAGAAAGCCAAATGTGCCTTTATCTCATCTTTGAAAAGTCATGTTTAGCACAGTTTTTTAAGGTGTAATTCTTAAATAAGAGCAAGAATTCTGTTTCTTGTTTAAAATGTATAATTAATGTTATCATACAGAAATGAATCTTTAAATTCTGTCCCTAATTATATTAAAGTATTCCCAACTGTTTTCTATGTGTAGAAGCAGCAGTTATCTAGCAACAGTAGGCTTCAAAGTAATTTAAGAATTTATTTATATGTGTGCTTGTGTACATACATACCTGTGTGAAACTTGCACTGATTTGCTTAGCCAGGGCAACCTGATTTTACTTTCTTTTACTTCGTGTTTTTGTTTTATTTTTCTGAAGAGTTAGATGCAATTTCAGATTTTGCCAAAATGTATCATTGAAATTTTCCCTAAAGTCTATTTTTTTCCTCTCTTACTGGAAGAACAATGACAGACAGTGGTGGTTGAGGTTATTCACACCTGTCTTTTTTGCTCATGACTTATTAATTTACCTTACATGAAAATATAGAAAAATGTAACTGTCAGTAAGCAGTAATAGGGAAAAGGCAGTCAATTAAATTTTGGAAAGCTTCCTAGTTCCATACTCCAGATAGCACTTAGGGTTAAGACAAAAGGTTGGGGTTAAAATCCTTCTTAAGGATTCTTTGCAGATACTGTTATCCAAGCTAGACATACACGTGTTAGAAAAATCAAACTGTCCATTATGAAGTTTTAACTTTTTTACTGTTCTTTCCTGAAATAAATGTATTCCCAAGAATTCATCATATTCATTTTGAAAATTACAAAACTAATATAATTTATTTTATATTTGATTTTTTAAATCATCAATTTTGTTTAGGACAGTTATATCTCTTCCAAAGAGAGAACCTGTTGGATATTTGAATTCTCCATTCTTTGCTAGATGACTAATCACCTTCATCACCTACTGGTTTAGACTGAAAAAATATGCAAAGCATTTTTTTAGGAAAAAGTTAACCCTAATTTTCTAAGCAGTTACCACAGCAGTCTCAAGAAATTCAGATATGATCATTTTTGCAAGATTGTAGTCATGGGCAGGGAGAACAGACTTTGTATCAAACCTTTAAGTAACCTTTTTATCTGAAGGTAGTATATTTCTAGAATCTTTTACAAAAAGGATCTGTGTGGTGGGACAGACAGTGTGTTATGTATTTCCAGTTTATTAAAGACGCCAATTCACAACTCTGGTGACTCAGTACTAGGTTCAAGTTATAGTGAGTGCATGTGATATCCACATTCTTGGCTGTCACGCAGAGAACTGAAACATGCTGCGACTCTTTACTGCCAAATCTCTCAAAGTTTTCTGCTGGGGATTCAGCGGTCGAGCAGTTGCCAACCTTAGGAATTCTTTGAGTGAATCTCTGGCTGATTTATGCTCTGATTCACAGTGTAGCAGTTCACTCCTGTGAAGAACAGGTGATGTTTGATTTGATTTCATGCCAAGGAATTTGTCTGTTTTGATTAGAAGGGAGCAGCACTTTCAGTGGGTCATGGGGACAAGCCGTGCTCATGGGAAAAGGTGCTCGTGTGTGAGACTCGGTCTCAGCAGCTTGTGAGTTCTCACCAAGGGCATCCTAGAGCAAGTCAAAGATCTGGAGACCCTCTAAAGAGTGCCCAGGAAAATGAACTCCATGGATCAGCTTGTCAGGATCTGTGTTTCTCCCTCCCTTCTCACTCTGTGTGCACACTCACCCTTTTGTGGAAAGGCTTGGGGTGGGAGCCAGGGCTGTAATTACCATTCTGTTCTGTGCTCTGCTTTCCCAGTGTACAGCAGTGGATGTGGGCCTGGTGATGTAATAAATGGGTGCAAAAGGTTAAATCTTGTTCAGCATATGGGGGGAAATTTCAGATAAAAGGAGAGTGCGGCCCATTTGCCAAAAATCTGATTCATGTAAGAAAAGCAGGGAGGAGGGATGGAGAAGAGAAAGGCTGCTGTTATTTTTTAACAAAAGACACTAGCAGCACAATCAGTAGATTCTGTCTTGACTGAAATTACATCGTTTTCAGCATATAATTGTTGGGAAAAAAATCGACTGGAAGCAGCTAAAGCTTGCTTTTGCTTTCCCAGAGCATCTGTAGCTAGTTGTATTTCATGCTAGCAATCTTAACCATTTAAAAATCAGATAAATTCTCCCTATCATTATAAAATCGAATGATTTAAAAAGGGAGTCAGAATACATGAGAATTTGCCTTTTCCAACTAATTAACTTTGGTGTAATTTTTTTTGATCAGACTGAGGCTTTGACAGGTTTTATTATGTGGCTTCCCCTGGGGTTTTAGCAAGTTCAGTTCAGTGATATTTGAGTTTTGCTCATAATTAAACCCCAGAACTTTTTATAGTCTTTACTGACTGATTTAGTTCCTTCAATGCCAGGGATGGAAAGGCATGAGATCCCTGACACACATAATCTCAGACACATTGCTTAAATTGACAGAATGAAAGACACAGAGTAAGACAAATTTCAGGAAAATTTCCATTAAGGTTCTGAAATGGGTCTTTGTAAATGGTTTTTTGTCTTACTGGATTCTTCCTTTCACATGAAGGTACAATATGGTAAATAGAAAATCAATATATTTACCCCTGATTACATGGATTCAGATATTAAACCAGAAAGGGGAGCCAGGCTGCCCTCCTAGTAAAGAAGCAAGAGCAGAGCTTCTGAGAGACAGAAAAGAAAGCTGCTGCTCCACAGCATTGCTCAACAAGCACCATCTGACAAAAAAAAAAAAGAAACTGAGGAGTGAAATTTGACAATAAAATAATAAATCTGGCAAATAGCATGAAGGTCAGAGATAAATATAGCCATCAGGGAAAGGAGAAGGAAAGTGTGAAAGAAACAAGAGAGAACTTCAGCAGAAGTGCAGCTGCAGATTGGAGTGAGGCAGGAGCACGAAGGAGGAGGTGGGGTAATTGGATCTCTCAGTGGTAGTGCCTTGGCAATTGCATGAGTGGAAACAGCCAGCTCTATAGGACACAGCATTTGCTTGTCATTCAGGGGGAACTGCTATTAAATTCAAAGTGAGGAGAACAACAGAAAGAGACAGTTCAGGAAAGTTACTCTGGGAAGATTAAAACAGGAATTTCAGTCCAAGTCACTGTGGTGCTGACTGTGTTAGCTACCTAACAGGGCTCTTTCCATTTTCATCTGCTTTTTAGGTTTGACAGGAAGAAAATTATTTTCACTGAAGATATAAAGGGCAGCATTTTCCCAAGTGCCTAAGTGCTTTTTCAGAAATGGCTTAGACTTAATTTCTTAGAATCACAGAATGGTTTGGGTTGGTAAGGATGTTAAGGATTATTTAGATTTTTTCCCCTGACATGGGCAGGGACAGCTTCCATCAGACCAGGTTGCTCAAAGCTACACCCAGCCTCACTTTGAACACTTCCAGAGATGGGGCATCCACAAGCTCTCTGCACAACCTATGCCAGGGCCTCACCAAGCTCATTGTAAAGAATTTATTCCGTGTATCTAATTTATTAGATATATCTATTATATATCTTCCATATATCTAGTTATCTGCTTCCTTTCAGTTTAAAGCCATTTCCCTTTGTCCTGTCACCCCATGCCCTTGTAAAATCTCCCCCAGCAGCTCTCTTGTAGGAACTACAAGTTTGCCCTAAGGTCTCCTCAGAGCCTTTTATTCCCTTTCCCAGGTTGAACAATCTCAATTCTCTCAGCTTGTCCTTATAGAGGACACACTCCAGCCCTCTGATCATCTTTGTGATCCTCCTCAGGAATCTCTTGAGGAGCTCATTTTATTGTTGGGGGTCCCAGAGCTGGATGCAGCACTCTGGATGGGGTGTCCCAACTGGATTGACGGGACAGAATCACCTCCCTTCACCTACTGGTCACAGTCCCACTGCTTTGGATGCAGCCCAGGATGTGCCAAGAAATATCAATTGTTTTGTGGAGTGGCCCCAGAGATGCTCTCTTATGGTGGGAAGGGAGAGAAGGAGAGAGAAAAAGAAAAGAATCCTCCAGAAGGATGATACTGCCACTCCTCCATTAAAGTACAGACCAGGTACTTTAATGCTGGCAGCTTCAGGTGGAAAATGGTTCATAAAATTATTCTGAGTACTTTGACAGGACTAAAAAGGGATGTAGGATTATTCATATCAGGAGACCTAACACAACAAATATTGATATTGTTTAATCTGACCAAAGTGAGGTGTTTTGAGGTAGTTAGGTATTCAAAACATGTGAGTCAAGTAGACTCCCAGTAAAATACTACACTTTTATTAATTTCTGGCAGACACTTAGCATCTTCTCAGAGAATTTTTTTTTTCCTTCAGAAATGGAATTTTGTGTAAGAAAATCATTATGATTTTTCTCCCAACTCATGGTACTTAGGTGCTGGTATGTTCTGCCAGCTGTTTCTAGAACTGCTCCATAACTCTCTTAAAATTTATGTTCTCTGTTCCTCTTTGGGAAACAGAACATCTTGAATGCTTCTCCTATTCTCCTAAGGACAGCATGGCCAAAAGAAAAGTGTATTATCCATCCTATTACCAGCAAAAGATTTAATTAACCTCATGTTTATTCCTACCTTTTAGTCATCTGTCAGTTGTTCTGTGAAAATAATTCATTTTGGTTGGCTTAACACAAGTTTAAATTTGCACAAAGTGAATTTGGCTGAACCTCGGCTGTGTATGCCAGATGACAGGTAAATGTATTTCACTGTGAATTCCATGGAATCTCTTTGCTGGAAATTCAGGCATCCTTAATACTGAACAACAGGGTGTTGACTGAAATGCTGGGCATTAGAGAAAACAGATCTTCAAAAAATGTGTAAATCAGAAACTGGAGGACAATATGGTGATTGTGTCATAATAACAGCAGATAAATTGTTTCAGAAGAGGATAAAACACTTTGGAACCCAAAAGAACATTTTTAAAGGAGCTGTTATCATTATCTTTGGTACTAATTGGTATCCCAATATCTAAGTTTTATGAGTCAGTTGTCGTGGAGTGTGCCTATTACATGGAATAGACAAATCAGTGATAAGAAAGAGTTGCCATGCAAAGCTGGGAACCCAAAGCACTTGCTGTTTGGACAGTGATAATTTATTTTCCCTGCCATTATTTCAATTTGTATGGGGTGTGAGACTAGGGTATGACAGGGGAGACAAACATTTCATGTTGTTTATATGTGATGTGATAATTTGAAGGATTAGAATTTGGGAACTTGTTAGAAAATATCTGTTATTTTCTTCTGGATCTCTCATACTCTGTGTTGGTGTCTTTGGGAGCAATCAGGACTGTGGTGCTTTGTGGAGAATTGTTCTGCTGAAGTTCTTCAATCACAGAGGAGGATAGGATGCCAAAAAGATCACACTATAGCTTCTGTGAGGATCTAGAAATACTTTTTTACTTTTCCCACTTCTTGTAAACATTCATATTTTCAGTCTATCATTTCACCAAGGCAATATATTGGGATTTATTTTTTTCAACAACAGGTTTTATTTTCAAAACCATTTAATTAAAAATAAGCTGCCCTTTTTTCTAAATCATAATATGTGTGTTCCTTCAAACATGCAGTGTTTCAGGTACACTCTGCTTTTCACAACTGAAGATCACACCTGAAAGACCTTTCCTGTTTTTGCAATGAAAGCAAAGAATTGCTTTATCAGATAATAATGAGGTTATGAAGAGGTATTTAAATTTTATTTATATCTCTCAATAAATACCACAAAAATCCACTCAAAGTTGTTCTCTTAGTTCTGAGTTTATGCTGAAGAATTTAGAAATAATTTTCAGTGCTTCTTGGTCCACTGAAGTGCCACCTGGACTTTCAGCTATAAGGGAATAAACCTAGAAATAATCTTTTTAACAACAGACCATATTTTTGGTGTTCAGTAATTCTATGTTCCCTTCCTTTCTCCTTGCTAGCCCAGCCAATATTCACATTAGCTGAGATGTATTTGCTTTGTAATTGAATTTCAGTTTAATGTATTACTGGAAATTACTTTTGAAAAAAATCTAAGGGAAGAGGCCTCTACCACTTTCCCAAACTGGAAAATAACTTCCTCTGCATGCACACCAACCAGATTTATTACATCTGTCTTCCTAACACAGAACACAGGCTGCTGGCTAAAAGAGAATAACTGATAGTTAACTTCTTGGGCTGGAGAGAAGATTCTGCTTTTACTGTCTTTTGAGTTTGTTTTCTTTTCTGCTGGTGGCAAAGCAGCTGAAAATGAGAAAATGAGGAAATGCAAGGGCTGTGCTTTCCCCACACACAGGTGCACAGCAGTGGGTGGGATGGGGCAGGAGTGAGCACTAATATAAAGTGGCTGGGTGTCAGAACTCAGTCCATCCCTCCGGGTGTCCAGAGTTGCTGAGACCCTGTTAGGGGGTTCAGAGACCCTGGCATGCTGCCTAGAACACCTGGGGATTTCATTATGACCCTGAAGCAAGCTACCAGCTTTGTATGAGGACCTGAAAGTCACACAGGTTTGAATAGTATAATAATAAAATTATCACAGGGTGAAAATGTAGATTTTAGGATTTTTGGTATGGGGGTTATGGGGACAAGATGGACGAATCAGGGCGTGTCCAGCCTTCCTTCTTCTTCTTCTTCTTGCTCTCCATTTTCTGCAGTGAGGTTGGCACTTTGGGATTGGCTCAGAGTAGAAGTGCACTGTCTAACATAGGTGATGGGTATTGGGAATTAAGTGTAAATATGTTATAGGTAGTTTGTAGTATAAAAGGACAACACAGAGTGCCTATGGCTGGCCTGCTGAGCAGATCTCAGCTAGGCAGAAAGAAAATTTTATAGATAAGAATTAACAAACAACTTCAAGACCGAAAAGTGAAGAGTCCAGACTCGTTCTTCAGTTGCAGGGCCGAAGCAGGGACACCCTGCACATCTTGGGGCAGCAAATATCAACAGCAACCCAGGAGCTGGGCTATGCCCTGTCCACTGCTGCCCAACCCTGCAGATGGAGGGTGCAGAGTTCACTTGTCCCTGGGTGCTCTCACCTGGCTCTGAAGTACAGCCTGATTTTCATCCTGCAGCCACTGCAGCACCATTTATGAAAGGGGCTTTAAAATCTGCAGGCTCAGTATTGATAGCAGTACCTGGTAAGCACTGTCATGTTTTTGCTCCTCATTTAATGTACATATATGCATTTAATATTGGTCTGAAAATCTGGTTCTATGTAGGCAAATTTGCCTTTTTTCTCTTCTTTTTAATTGGAGCAAATCATGTTCCTCTGATATCTTTGTTTCCATGCCAAGTTTTCTCCAATTAAGGAAAAGAAAAAACAAAAATCCCCAGGCAACCCTGTTACTCTTATTCATAATTAAACCATCACACCTGAAACATCCAGCAGGCTGTTGTGAGATTTCTGAAGTACAGGGAGAAGCCACACTAATATCTTTGGGCCTTGTGCCAGCACACAGAGATGTCTAAGCTAGGAAATGAACCAATACTTTATAGGAAAGAGAAAGGCATTTCCTGATTAGGCAATAATTGAATATGAAGCTTAGAGAAAAAGTGAATATTAGGACACAAAGTTGCTTTTGTCCCTCTGTAAAATGATTCTGCCATTTAAACATGAGTTCTATTTTGTAAAAAATATGTTGGTTTTTTCGTTTGTTTGTTTGTTTGTTTTTTTAAATATGCAGCTTCTGCATGGTCCATTACTGTGCTGCATTTCAATGGGAACATCTCAGGGGAGCCATTGAATATTTCAGATTATTGTTTTTGCATTAGGGGGATAGTTCCAAGACACACCTGGTACAACTCACAGCACAGGCAGATAAACTCTAACCTGTGGCACTTTGTAGCTTCATAAATGTATTTCTCAAAAAAGTTCCTTTTCTTTTCTAGAGCTGTTACAGGGATCTGTAGAATCTGGAAGAGTCAATCCACTGCCCTGGGGAAGCATTGAAGCTCCCTCAACAACAGTTGACAGGAAGAAAACTGACTGAAGTGAGGTTTATTTTTTTTTCCTCACAGTATTCCTTTACATAAAAATCTATTTCCAAGTAGAATACTTCACTGGAGAAGAATATGATTTAAACTCCTTTTTCTTCTTCCATGTGCTGCTAAGAACCCAGAGGCTTCATAATTACCTTGTAGCTGAAAAATCAATGGGTCAGTGGATGTAACTGGCCTCTACTGGTTGGAAAATATGTGTGATTTTCTCAGTGCCACTGTTCTTTCAGCAAAGAAGAGAACACTTCTTTGTTTGTTTTTTGGTTGATTTTTTTTTTTTTTAATGTTCTTAGAAAAAAATTTGAGAACTAAATAGTCAACTAATATAAAAAAGTTAAGAGGTGGGGGGTGGAGGGGAAACCTCACAGCTTGAAACAGAGAAAAATATTTCAAAGATATTTTAATTGTTTTTCTGAAGACAAAATTTTACTTTCTCCTTTTCTGTCCTCAGAAGAGGATTTTTTAATAGTGAAGTCATCCTCCTCCTAGCAACAAATGCCTCTTACAGGAGCTTCATCTATGGTTTGTTTTTGGTTGATTTTTCCTGGTGCTTTGTGTTTTCACACTTTTTGTATTTCCCTTCACTTGTTTCCTAAAGATAATTATAAAAGACTGAAATCTTTCTGTGACCCTGCTCAATTCCTATGAAATAGATTATCCTTGTAACCTGAAGTAATTGGCTTTTGGAGGAAAACACCTTCACTTGACATGGCATGGCCTCTTGCAGCCCATACTCAGGGTCACTAAATTGTGTTCTTGTAAACAGTAAAAATTCTAACCTCTGCTGCAGGTGTCTCAGCACAGCAGCTCCAAGTCCCCAAAACAAATTTTACATGAAATGAAGAAATGGAGTAAAGCATGCTTGTTTATGAATGCATCACAGATCAGTGTAAATGTAAATCAGTGTGAATGTGAATGTCAGTGCTTTGAAAGATGCATCTGCAGTTATGGGTAAGATTGTGGTGTAAAACCACCTTTGCACTGGAGTTTTCATGGAGTATTACACAGAAATCTGGGGGTGCTTTTAAGACACTGTTTGTGGAAGAGCTTGCATTTGTGCTGTTATAAATGAAGCCTGAGTTTTGGAGATTAAAATTTGGATGGTTCCAAATTACATTGGGGTAAGTTCCATAATTTTTTGATTTTTCACCTGAATTCTTCCTTAAGAAGAATTTTTAAGTGTTTTTTTCCAGCTGCAGCACCTGAAGTGCTCAGCTCAGGCTGTGTGTGGAGATGAGGCAGCTGCAGAGGGGTTTGCACCAGGCAGGATCTGGAATTCACTCTGGAGCATCACTCCCACCCAAAAGCTGCAGAGGGAGCAGAGGATGATGAGGTCTCTGATTTAGGCAGGTCAGTGAGATGCCCAGAGCAGGAGGAAGTGCAAGTCAACTGAAGTTCTTGCCTGGATTTTAACATTAATTACCTTTGTCAGAACAATTCAGAAAAATGCTTGATCTCTTCTTTATGATTAATGTTCCTCATGATTAATGATGCCTCCCCTAGCCCAGCTCTGTGCAAATGGCTGTTACTGCCTGCAAAGCAGGGATGTGTGCAGGGTTTAAATTCTCACAACCACTGCAGCTAAGCAAATGTTGCTGTCCTATTTTATATGTGGGGAAATTGCAGTGCAGAAAAAAATTAACCAGCTTGCCTACAAGGTACCCTATGGCTCAACAGATTAAACATTAATGCAGGATTTCATTGAGCATAATTCTGCTCTGGGATTTCTGTTTGTTCATTTGCTTTGTTTGGCAGAGGTTTGAAGTTTTGATGCTCTTTTCCCTCAGTTTTGCTAAGAGCAGTTTTTATGTTACCTTTGATTCAGAATGCTTGAGGGTGGCTTTAAAATTCGGGTTGAATTGGAATAGGAAAATCTCCTGTATATTGGATCAGCTCATTTCAAAGCCAGAAAAGCTGCTTTAGACAGTGCAGGAGTGCTCACAGGACCTCTTCATCATGCCAAGCAGCCTGTCTGGTTTAACTCATTCAGAATCCTGAATTATTGGAAAGCCCAGAGGAAGACGCATCTCACTCGAGGTGTCACAGCTCCACTGCCTCTGGCATGTTGGCCACAAGCATTGAAACACTTTATTCTTCTTAATCCACTCTATAATTTTAATGCAGCTATCAAAATTTAGTGTTGTGGCTGACACATAATCATTCAATTATTTCACTGTGCCTACATTAGGGCAATGTAATCAAGCCAAATAATGTGCTAATTTTGCCAGTTTCTGAACCTCTGATACATTTTTTACAAGAAATTTGGTTGGCATAGTAGGATTGAACCACTGAATTTCTGAGCCAAAGTCATTAATTGTTCATGATAACATGCTCCAGGTGGATTTCTAAGAGGAATTGTTTAGTTAGAGGATTTTTCAGTTGGATAGGCATTCATACTCTTATTCTGGGTATGCTTACTGAGTAGTTGTATATTTTTCTCATTAAAGTAATTTTCTTCTTAATTTTTGTGGATTGAAGGTTTCCAGCTGTGAGCCATTGTTATTTAAGGGTTTTTAATTTTTTAATATTTCATAACTCTGAAAAGCTGCAATGATTTTTTTCTGGATTTCCTCTATTATTCTGCATAATTTATTCTGAATTGAAGGAGCACAACATTAAATTGTACTAGTTCTCTCCAGTAATGAATAGCTCTTGAGACAGGTTTTTTCTGAAACTCTCATTATTGGCTTTGTCTGCTTCTATCAATATCAAGGAAGATTTTGCAGGTGTTTAAAACAAACAAGCCCCAGTAAAAGTTTTGTAGTATTTGAATTAGCAAGGATAGGACACAATTCAATAAAAATAACCAAAATAATGAAAAATAATGAATCTGAAATGGGAAACTATAGCAATTTTGATACAAATATAGACAGGGACGCTATTTATTCTTTCTCATTTATATTACTTGCCTACATACAGAAAAAAAAAAAAAAAAAAAGGTTTTTTAGCTGCCCTCTGGGCAAAACCAGTGAGCTATACAAGGCATTTTCTCCCCCTATTTTCAGACTACTTTATTTGGGTAGTTTGATAAAAATCTCTGTTTAGAGAAACTGAAGATATTGCATCTGTATGAGTGAATAGGCACAAGGGGAAATATCCTAAGGATATTGCAGCTGTTTACAGGGATAAAGAATGTATAGATTTTTCCTCCTAAAATTACAGGGTTTTTTTCTTTTCATTATCTTATTGCCTATTGTAATTTTATTTCTTTCATCTGTTTTCATGAGAGTCATGACTGAGGCCTTCCTCTTCACCTCGAGAAAAAAGAACAATGTAGCAATGGATGAAATATGCTCAGAGAGGACAAATTAAATCTGAACAATTGGAGTGGAAGAGAAACACATGTGTAAAGAGAAAATGCAATAGAAATGTTCCCAGAGAACACATTAAACTGAGGTTCTGAAAACATTTATGTGTTGATTCATCCTCGTAGGCCAAGCCATGGTCCTTGAACGGGACAGAGGATCATGGGCAAGTGGGACTCACCTGAAGTCTGTGGTGTTTGCTTTTTATTCTATTTCTATTCTATTTTTATTCTGTATTTTCATGCCCAGCAAATAATAAATCTGGCAAGGGTAGCCCTTTTTGGGAAAAGATGTTTCTGTAGAAAGGAGTTTTTACAGTTCTGTGAATGGCGCTAGAAATTTTGGAGTAGGAAATTTGATTTGTATTTTTGGGACTTTAGGAAGTTAATGGTGCTGTTAGGTATCTAATGGTTCTAAAATGCATTTTCAGCTGTCTGCATGTCTTCCTGCTGGCTGCTGCCAATGTGAAAACCCAGAGGAGATCCTGTCTTATCAGAAACACCCGATCAAAGGGGAGATTTAACAAAGAAAAACTTGATTGAAAAGGTAATAGAAAAGGCAGTGGTTAAAGGCAGGTAATTTTCCAGTTCATTTTAGAATTATAGAAACAGTTGAAAAATAAAATACCATTCCTCTATTTTATCCAGTGAAAAATTATGCTCTGAAGGATGCTTAAAATTAGTTTTCCCACTCAATTATAAAATGTCACCTCATAATGCTGCTTTTATGAGTGTACATGCCTTTGTTGTTTAACAAGATAAATAATTTTAAAAAACCAGTATTCAGAATTAATTTTCCTTTTCATAGCTTTAATTCAGAACTAATGATAACCTTTTGGTCTTCCAGTTAGCCATTAAATTATTCTCCTTTGTTTTAGACTGCATAGATCAATAAATCTTATACATAGGCACAGATTGACTTGCAGAAGTTGAGAATTGTCAGCCTTTCTTCACATGAAGATGGATATAAATATTGTCACTGAAATTTTCCTTTTCAGGTCTGGAATGGTATATTTATTTCACTATTATGTGAAATACATAGAAATAGAATAACTAGACATAAAATGTCAGCTGATGTCTGGGAGATGACTGGTCCTTCTTTGCCTGAGAATCTCACTTGGAGGAAGTATAGAAACCTAATTTTTCTTATGTGTTGTGATTTATTTTCTTAAAGGCTTTATCTTCTTTAATAACTTCAGTAAAACCTGATTCTAACCCCATGTCTGATTAACATTAGAATATTTTTGTCTGGTATTTGTATTCATCACCTGCTTCAGTAAGACAAATAGATTTATTTTGTTCTGCAATGTAATGGTGTTTTAGATAGTTTATATGGATTCCTCTCCCCTTCATTATCCTTAGTTCATGTTCATGTGACAACTAAAATTTTGCTGAAAGATATCAATAGACTTACTAAACACTCATGATATTTTTAGATTGAAAAGGTGTCTGAGAAGCAGCAGCTGAAGTTTCAATTAGCTGGTGAGACATTGTCCATGTTAAGTAACAATCACCTGTCTCAGAAATCTGATTTTATCTATAAGGGATTAATGCTCTTCAAATCCGGGGGGTCTGCATGCAATGTTCTCTGACCACTCACATTAGGAACTATGATTCACTATCTTTTAGTATTCACCTGCTTCAGGAATTCTTCATGATGTAAACAGCTTCAAAAAACACAGAGAAGCTTAAAAATAATCAAGATGGGGTTTTTTACACTGTGATATTTCATATTTACCATTACCAAAAAGGACAGTGTTTTATTTATTTTCCCAGAAGGAATATTTATATATCATTGGGAGTTCACAGCAGTTCTTTTCTCTGGTGGATCTCTCTGATTTCCAAAACAAGCCGAGTGCATTAGGACTTTTTGTGTTTGTTGGTTGTTTATTTAGAGCGACAGGTGAAAACACAGTCTGATGTTCTCATGAATAGAAACTCTTGATCTTTTACAGCTCAGACAGTTGTCAGAAGTTCCATGTTTTCACTTTGATCCCCCTGCCCAGGCAGAGAGCAGCAGGGATGGGATGGATGCAGCTGAGGATGCCCTTGGGGTGTATCAGCCAAGGAGCCCAGGAGATGGGAGCTGCTCCCTGGGGAAGGGGACACTGCTGGTGTCACTGAGAGCCCAGCACGGTGTGAGGAGCTGAGGCAGAGCCAAAATCACTGAGAGGGAGGAGGAGGAAGGAAAAGTGAAGTGGAGCTGGGGACAAGTGGAACAGCAGGAGCTGTAGAAAAGATCAGATTCCCATCTGATCATGGAAACAACAGCAGAGGTCTGGAATATGAAATGTACAGGGCACAGATATGTAGAAGAGAATGAGTTGGCTCAGGAGTGAGAGAAGGGGAGCAGCAGCAAATGTCCCAGGGCTGGGGAGCCTGGGGGAAGCCCAGAGGGGCTGCAGAAGGCAGCAAATCAAGGAGGAGGCAGATGCCAGGAAAGGAAACCAAGCATTGGAAAATTTGGAAATTATAAACTGTGACTGTGGTTACAGGGGTCTTCAGGTGAGGGAAGAGACAAGAATGTTGACTCCATGTTCAGAAGGCTTGATTTATTATTTTATGATATATATATTACATTATAACTAACTAAAAAGAATAGAAGGAAAGGTTTCCTCTCAGAAGGCTGGCTAAGAATAGAAAGGAATGAATAACAAAGATCTGTGGCTCGGACAGAGAGTCCAAGCTGTCTGGTCTGTGGTTGGCCATTAATTGTAAACATCCAACATGGGCCAATCACAGACACACCTGATGCCTTCCACAGCAGCAGATAACCATTGTTTACGTTTTGTTGCTGTAGCTTCTCAGCAGGCAAAATCCTAAAGAAAAGGATTTTCACAAAAGATGTCTGCGACATTAAACCTCAGTGACAGCATATATGTATGCATGATATAGGTGCACCTCGAAAGGATAGATCGGTCAAAGTCTAATATTTTTTAATCTTTGAAAACTGAAATGTGAATATAATGATTTCTATCAAATGCTCCAATTTCTTTTTTTAGTGTTTGAAAAACCTAGCAAAATTATTTCCTCACCTGTTCCTCTGACTTCGCCCTATGTTGAGATGAATGAGTGTTTTAATGAACTCATTTCTCTTTTAAATCATTAAACATATTCATGCTTGATAATATGCATCAGTTCTTTCTGTGGGGGAGATTATTACTAGAAATAATGTGCTGCATTAGAATTGCATTAGAATGTAGATTCAGGCCATATTTAACTTCCTCCTGAGCTCCGTGTTGTGCAGGCAGTGTACAAAATAGATGGAGTCCGAGGTGAGGGCTGACAGGAGGAGCTCATGCCTGCAGGGGTCAGCAAAGAAGCTGCTCAAGTTCTGCCCCTCCCAATCTGCTGTGCTTTCCTTTGCTCTGTGGAGCACAGGATGCTCAGCACACACGCTCTGAATTCATCAGCTCAGCATCAATAATTCAGTGCAAATTACAATGAGCTGATCTGCAAATGTACTTCTGAAAGTCAACGGCGGAGCTCTCTTTCACTTTCAAGCTGTAAAAATCGAAATCTCACAGGAAAAATTTGGAAATCCCGGTAATCTATGGTGTTGTACTGGGAGTCCCACTCCAAGTGTGACCTTGTGTGTTTTAGTGAGTCAGCAGCTGATGGAGAGAGGATGTGCAACAGGATCTTTCTCCACAAAGGGGTGTCGAGCAGTTTGGGTTATCTGAGTTTCCTGAGGGATGCTCTGCATGCGCAAGGATTTAAAGATAGACCTCTAGCTCTGGGAGATAAGTAACTTCAGTCATGATGCAAGAATAATATTTCTTTTCTCAAAGGTAAAATTTGAGGATCTTTGGTCGCATTCCAAACCCATTCTCACTACTAAATGGGTTTTTCTTTAACTCCAGCCTTTCTGCAAAGGAAAAGTCTGTGTCAGTAAAACTCTGTCAGAAAATCATTTGATTCTGACCAACCCAAGTTCTTGTGTGCTTGAGCCAACAGTAAGGAAGGGGAACTGAAACCTGGCCAAGGAGGGACATGGTTTTGCTGCTCCCACTGGGCAGCAAAGGGGACTGAGATTTGCCAATTCAGCTAATGGCCAGCTAAAATTAAATATTTCACTACAGGTCAGAAAAAAAAAATCAGAATTTTGACCTGCATTTTTTTCTGGTTTTTAATTTATGCATAGATTAGGTACTGCATTTCCAGTTGTTTATGTGTTATTAAAACCAAAAATTTCTGGCTGATGTAAAAGTTTTTTTTTTATCACCTCGGTATTAAATGTGAAACAATAGCTCAGAAGGTGAATTATTTCTTATAGTCTCAAATACAGGTAGCAATGGTATTTTGTAGAAAAATGTGCACATTCTGGACTTTTTTTTAAAGACAATATCTCTGCTGAGAAATCAGAAAATTACACTGGGGACCATTATTCTCATCTTTCTTGAAGTGCAGCTCTCAATATGAAGAACAGCTGATGCTCTGGTCTGTGAGTGGAAGAGGCCATTGTCCTGTATCCAATAGAGAATATGTCCGCTTATGCACCCTCCTTTAACCTTTTCTTTTTTTTTTTTTTTTTGTTGGTACCTTGGGGTTGGAGAGCTATTCCAGTTCCTATTTTCCTTTTAACATCACTGTTGCCTAGTGAATTGTTCCCTATCCAGTACTTTTGCAATTTATTCTTCCTGCCCAAGTGTTAGACTTTACAGCTGTCTTTATTGAATGGCATCTTATTTTTTGTCAGGAATATTCTCTCAGTCTGTCAAAATCATTTTGAATTGTAGCCCTGTCCTCCAACATTCTTGACACCCTTCTGTGCTTAGAGTCACTTGTGATTTTAAGAGCTGTATTTTCTATGCCACCATGCACTTTGGTAATGCTTTTTATAATTAAGGTACATGTCAAAGTAATTTATTGTAGCCATTAAAAAGGAAAAAAATCCAAAAAGATAAGGGAAATCATTATTCTTTTGGCAATAGCACATTCAGATGGTCAGCAACACCCATTCTAAACTGAGAAATATTCTTTCATTCAGGATCCTCAAATCCCCCTAAGATTTCCAGTTGCATGTAGCCTGGAGCAATGGAGAGCAGAGAGCTCCCAGGTTAATTTGCTGTATATGCAAAGGCCCAGTCTTCTTGTCCCACAGGAATATCTGATAATATACTCAATTTGTGACACTAATAGCAAATAAACTGTCCAAAAGAAAATGAAATTTGATTGTCTTCAATTCCAGGAATATAGAGAGGTTTGTTTACCCAAGGCACACGATTTCTGGTCCCTAAGAATGAATGTAATCATTTAAAGCCTTTGGACCTGGACTGGATTTTACCAAGGGCTCTGTGCCTGGTGTGACTTACATTCAACATCTTGGCCAAGGGGAATGAGAGTGACTTAATCTATCCAAACCCAATATACAATCAATGCCAGAGGGCATTTCTTGCTCTCAGAGGAGAGACTCACTGGCTAAAGAAGGAGATGGGAGAGCTGCTAAAAATGAGTGTGTTGTCACAGCAGGCTGGAATAAACCTCACCCCATATCTCCTTCACAGCCACCTGTCTTAATATATTTCTATATCCATGGATACTTAGATGATTTTAAAGCCTCAGTTCTTTTGCTAATAATGGGGAAGTGGATTGAGAGCATAGCAAATAAATTAAATTACTTATGTAGGAGGCAGTGAAATATGACTAAATGCATTGGGATCTTGTTGTTCCTGATGATGCATCTGAATCATTCACCTCCTCTGAACCATTCAGTTTCCTGGTGGACACACTCCTAGGAGAGAGTTTTAGCTGAAAACTACCTACAAGGAAGTGTATGCCTGAGTAAATCTAATTTAGAAAACATTAGCAATCATTATGGAAGCCTTGTTTATATTTAGGTTGCTATCATTCACTGAACTTATAATGTCTCTGGGTAGGGACTGGATTTGTTTTGTGGGGATTCTGTTACTGTAAATAATGTAATCAGAGTTTATTACCTTTGGTTTTGTACCACGTGTATGCAACAGCAATGAAAGGAAAATCTTTAGTGGGAAAACAGTAAAAGAAAGTTTCCCATCCTCAAAGTAGGTCTAAAAATTAAAAAATAAACGAAATCCAAACAAACAAAAAAAGCCACCCAGAAAACAAAAAAAAAAGTGCAGGGGAAAAGGATGTGTGAATTTTAAGAACTGATCACTAAATATCACACATTAGAATTTAAATGTTTTACAAAGTTTAAAAAAAAGGCCTGCTCAGTAGTTGCCCCTAATTTCATCACTTTCTGTGATACCTGAAGGGTTTCTCACACTGGGTTTGGTCTGCAGGAGCAGCACAATCTGAGAGTTCAGGAGGAGCTCTTCTCCTTCCTGCATGAGAGCCCTGAGGAGACACAAACACCTGGTCCCAGTGTGACCTCCAGGTTTCCCTGTGAGCAGTGAGGCTCCCCTGCTCCCTTCTGCAGGGACACCTGGTGTAAACCAGGTCACTCTGCTCACTTACCCCAGAAACACCTGGGTTTAGTCTTGGCAAGCTCACATTGTGCCCTCATCTCTAATATTGCAGTAAAATGTAGAATGGAAGCTGCACACCTAGGAATGTGCAGGGTTTAGGGCTCAGACTACTCAACTTCTTTAATTTCAGGTTTTTTCCTGTGTGAGACTATTCCATTTCTCATGGCTCCTCATTCACACTTTTGGCATAGAATTCTGACCTGGTACAGGCTCCCTGGGGGACTTTCAGTCCCACAGACCCCATACTTCCATGGGTGCTGACAATTTGTCTCTTACCATCTGGAAAATGCAATAAAACAGACATGAGGATAAAATGAAATGAAAATAGAAAGAGAATGGACTGTTCTATGTACTAATTAGCTAAAGAGAAATAAGGAGATGGATTAAACACTTTAAACAGACTTGCATACAATTTTCAGAATGAGTCTTCTCATCATTGAAATGTACTTTGGACAGAATATTCCTGTCCTGGGTGTGACTGTTCTACTGTTCTGGATTAGGAACATCCACGTCTGCTGTTTTCTTCTGAAACCATTTTCATTTTCTGCTATCATTCTCTGAGAGCATATCAATCTTTCACCCCCTGTCTGCATTAAAAGACTAGGTTCCACATATTTTTTTATACTTCACTCCCAACCCCTCTTTTTTTTTTTTTTTTTTTGTGGTTTCAGACAACATGACATCTTCAAATTCCATCCATCTTATCATAATAATGCGTTTTCAGTGAGATGGCACTTAAGGGTGTTTTTCCTCCTCTGCTGCTCCTACTCTGGTAAATAACCAACTTGACCCTGCTGACAGAGCTTTTATATGTCCAATTGATGTATTCAACACAGCCAATAATTCTTGAATTTTGCACAGGTATTTTCTGCACTCACTTACTGCAAAGGCCTAGGAAGCAGATGAAGGAACTGTGAACCTACGACAGACTGGCAAAAAATAATTTAGTAATCTGCTTCTGCAAAACTGCTTTCAGGTAGGTTTTTCCAGAAAGAATTTTCTCAGCTGGTAAGGTTACTTTTTGGTTGTCAAAGCATTGTTGGAAGGTTCAGGTACCATAAAGCTTCTAAACAATTCTCTGGTTTCTAAAAGCCATCATAATTACTTCTAATGTGACAAATTATTACTTTCTTTAATATTTAAATGGATGCTATTTTAAGCAGTATCTGAACAACAAAGCAATTTCAATTCTCTGTTGTTATATCTCACCCATTGATGTGCTTGCTCTAAATCCAAAGCAATTTATGGATCTCAGATAACTTTTCTGTAATGCTTTCAATTCATTGTTCAATTTTTGAACCTATAGTATTTTCTGCTAGCCATGCACATTCATAACCCTTCCTTTACTGACATCCATCTAACTCTGAAGTGCAATTATATTGTATTTCCTGTTTGCCAGTATAAAAATTCTATATTGACCCTGGTGGGATTGAAAGATATTGCTGGTACAGTAGCCGATAAATCTTGGAGTTGGAACGTGTCTGCTTTAATCTTCCCTGTAATCAATTAAGTTTTGAGGTTAGAGCTTCTAAGGTTTAATTCAGCTGGCTATTAGCAGAAGTCTATGAGCTGACTTTTCTGAGGGATTTGTTGTGATATCAGGATGCAGTAACAGAAACATAAATCTATATCAAGATCTAAATTTGGGCACAAGTTATAAAATGATGGTTGAATTACATAGATGGGTAATTTATTGTCTGCTTTTTGATCAAAAGATAGTTTATAAGGCTTAAGAATTAGGGGATTTTTAGTTTGTGCAGAAAACTTGTATACTTGTATTATACTAAAATTCCACTTGTTTGTTTTGGATTTTTTTAAGCAATTATTTTAAATATGAATAATGACTCATGCATTAGTCAGACTGTTGATTTGAAGATTCACTTCCAAATGCCATGTGATAACACCGTTCCTGCTACTGTTTCTTTTTTTTTCCTCCAACTAAGTCTCAGAAATTCAACTGTGTGTTTTCTCCCTGTCTGACACTCCTTCAGAAATGGCAGTCAGCCTGCAGATACTGTTTAGATATCAAGATCCTCAATCTCAGATGCTCAGGAAAGCATGAAGCACTTTCCCAGAATGGTAAATGTGATATCTCTGTTGCTTTAGCCATTCAAGAAATGGTAAATGTGATATCCCTGTTGTTTACCCATTCAGAAAAAGCCCCCCTAAGATTCTGTGTTGCACCATGGAGTTACAAGAAGGAGGCCCAGGCCCCACAGAAGTTCTCCTTCCCAAGGGCTTTGGGAGCTCTGCTGGAGGGGCATTAGCCAAAGTGGCTCCAGCATCATGGCAAGGGTCAGCAGTGTCCAGAATCAAATGCCCCAGGCTGACTGTGACCATGGGAGCCTCTCCTCAGTCTCAGTGCCCCAAGTGTCACCCACCTGCCCCACACTGAGCAGCTCCTCTCCAGTGCCCCCCTCTCTTCCCCAGCTCTCTCCCTGTGCCGTTTTCCATCACACAGTCTGTGCTGTGCACTCCCTGGGCCGAACTGTGTGCAGCAGTGTGGGTGGAAATCTTTCTTTCTGATGAGCTGGTCCCTCACAAGTTTCCTGGATCTGTGGCAGAAGAAGAATAATAAGAGTTCTTTCTTGTCTCTCTGCACCATTTGCCTTTTTTTTCCCCCTTAACTGCAGCCTAAATGGAGTAGAAGATGCTGCTGCTGAGGAGAATAAACTTCTCTTTCCCTGTGAAATATGGAAACACTAAAATGCTCCAGGTGTTCATTTTTCCAGCCTGCATATAAGTCAGGCATTGTAAAGCCTGAGCAATAGACAGCATCTCCTGTTTGTTTTTTTTTTTTTTTTTTTGGATTTTTTTTGGGTTTTTTTTGTACCCTGTGTGGCTTTTCATCTAAAAGCAAAGATCCATTTAAACTGAAAAGCTCTTGTGGCAGTATATTAGTTTTATCAGGAGTGGCACAGTGAGGAGCAGTGAAAAGGACAGCAGTGTCCATCCTCCTCCCAGGCACAGCCAGGACATGGGGTCAGGGCTCTGACCTGGCACAGGAAGCACAGCACAGCTTCCCCTGTCCCTAATTTAGAGGAAAGGCTGGAACTGATCCTTCCAGGATGCTGCAGGCATGACCTCAGTGTCAGACACCTCAGAACATTCCTTGGTGTTCAGGATTCTTTCAAGGTCTCTACATGGCCCCACTTCTAGCTTCAACACCTTTTTGCAAGAAGCAAAAATTATTTTTCTATGAGCTCTAGTATTGTGTCTCATCAGGAAGAGCTTCAAAAGAGTAATACCCTAAACCCTGCTTTTTCCGTTTGTGCCTTTTTTCCCCTGAAAAAAACATCACAGAAGACCAAGTTTGAACCTTTATATAGAACCTGGATTATTATTCTGATTTTAAGAGGCAATGAATCAGACCACAGGTTGACATTGCACATTAGCCATCACCTCTGATACTCAAGGGTGTGTCTCTAGATCCCATTTTCCATCAGCCACCAGCAGTTGGCTCATCTTATTGCAATGCATGATTATAAAAACACAAAACTAGCACATTTCTTAGCTGGATTGACATATTGCTATTTATGGCTTTTAAAGTCATGTATATTTATGAGTTTCTAAAATGGTGTGTCCAATTTCAGAACGTCTTCAATGTCCAAATCTCATGAATTATGAAGTATATGTTTTAACATACATGATTATTAACGTACACAAGAAAAATGCAACTAACAGTATGACTAATTTCCCATGGGAACTGATAAATTGCCTGCCTATACATTTCTTCTGGAAAACTCTGACTTCTTGCTTTCATAATTCCAGGCAGAATATTTATACCCTTGACAAATAAGGCAAAACACATTTGACACTTTTAAAACCCATTTACTTGCCATTTTGAGAGCATGGTCTTCGTTAATAGAAAAATGCCTTTTTGTTTTTTTGTTTTTTTTTTTTTTAACAAACAAGGTAACTGACCTGACACTTGAAAAGGAAAAAAAAAATCCCCTTGCTATTATTAAATATATATATATATATTTAAGACTGATTTTTTTGCCTCATTTTCATGCATCTTTGCTCAAATGCATTTTGAACTCAAGCTTTCAGTGGCATTATTTAATTAGGAGAAATGCACAAATAATTTCCAATGCCTCACTGTTCTCTTTATTGAAACTTTACTGGACCTATTTATTATGCACTTGAAAATATTTGTGGTACATAAACATTTTAAATGCTGTATAATTATTAAGGAATTTCAGTTATATTTTGTTCTAAAAGAGCAAAACTATGTCCTTTCTATTTGTCTCAGTACCACTCAGGTGATATTTCTCTCTGGATAGAGTTTCTAGTGTCTCATAAGGGGTGCACTCACACTTCAACCATAGTAAACTCAGTTTAAAATTCATTCAGTCATGAGAGACAAAACCCTTGGGAATGATCTGGTTTTAATTCCAGGACTACTTGTTGGAAAAACGTTTGAAAATTTTTTGGGGATGGACTGGGAGAGGACTCGGTGCAGGGGAGGAGCTGTGGGAAGTGAGGCAGGGGCAGGAGGCAGAGCCACTATAGGGAAAAGGGGTCTGGGAGGACAGGATGTGGAGCTGAGATAGAGAATCCAGCTGGGAATGAGAGGATGGAAAATGGATGGAAACTTTCAGTGTCTGAAGAAATCAGAATATAATCAGGGTGAGAAATGTTAGAGAGCATTAAAGTGGTAAGAGCCTCGTGTGACTGGCAGGTGAAGAAGCTTTGCTTTTTTTTTCTTCTGAAGATGTAGCTGGATGTAGCTTTGAAGAAAAAGCTTAAAAAGTCACTGCTGCTTATTTGGCAGATTGGGGGTTAAAAGTGTTTTAAGCAAGAACATTCTCAAGTACTTGTGGTAATTGTCATGGTGCAGAGACTGCTCCTGAGGACCTCCAGCCCCACCTGTAGACTATCAGCCAAATACCTAAAGAACATTCATAATACTATTTTTTTTTAGATGTTGGGGTAAGAAGAGCGTTCTGGTAAATACCAACTTTGATAAACTGCTAAAATCAGTTCTCATTCCAATAGGAAATAAATATATACCTATTTTTCTGCTTAAATTGAGCTGTTAAGGCATTTTTACATGCTATGATATATACACATAAGTTTTGGGGAATTTGCCTTAAAAACTCCCAGGTAAGAGAAATTTGTAAAGCATTTCCTTGTCAAAACTTTGCTTGTGGTATGGAAAGGAATCCAGGTAAACACAGATAAGCCATCATTAAACTGGGCAACAAAGAGCGGTTTATGTTGGGTTGAGTTTATGTTTACCATTCACTGCTGCACTGACTCATAAACTGGGCTCTTCTAATTAATAATGTGTAATGGTTAGGGATCCACATAGTAATAAAGCTGCTTATAGGATGGCTACTATAAAAAAAATAAAAATAAACAAACCCTGGCGTGAGTTGTAAAGTTGTTTAATTGTCTCTAAATTAGATGTGGGGGAAAAAAAACATTTAAAGCAGGCATTTTTTGTAGTATTGTGGATTGCCTGTCTGGAAAAGGTTTTAACAGCCTAGGTTTAAAAGGAAGTAAATTTTGATAAAAGCAGTGACACCTGTAAATGTGAATACTTAGGATACCTTTAATGAAGAACAATATTTTAAAGGCATCTGGCTACAAACCTGAGTTGCAGCAAGCAACAGCTCTTAGTGAACCACTCTACAGTAAAACATATATTGAATTAATTGTAGAAAAATAAACATAATCATGACAGTAGAAGGCATAGTTTTCTAAGGTAAAAAACTTAGCTACATGATCAAATAAATTTTTTTTTTAATTTTTTTAGTTATATAAATAAGTCCTTCAGGTAATTTCTGGTTTAGTCTAGCAGTTTCTATTATGAACTTGGCTGTTTACATACACAGAATCAGGAAAATAGCATAAAATATTAATTCAAATCAGCCACATTTCTACTCTGGTAGCATTTTCTGTGTACCAGCCCTGTTAAATCACCTGGTTGAATAGTAAAACCCTCCTGTCCTCCTTAGGGATGTTTCTCTGTGTAGATTGTAAATCTCTACTTTTTTACTTCTATTTTCCTCTATAAGTACAATCACTTTTCAGTGTCAGCTGGAAGAAAATAGCTGGTTATTAAGGCATTCATGATTGAGTCTGACACAGGGGCAAAAAAGCACAAGTAAAAGCCTTTAATTAGGCATATCCTTGACTTTGTGTGACTGATTCTCTGCAGGTTTATGATATAATTGGGTTGATTTTCAATCTTGTTTTGGGAGTGGTTGTGATGTGGAAAAATCCCTTTCCTAAATCTAGTGCACAAGTCAAAATACACAGAATCTCTTTCTCCATAATCCCTTGTCACAGATACATGCTAAATACTCTAAATATCAGGGAAATTTCTGAGCTTGGCAAGTGTAAAGGACCTCAACACCCTCTAAAACTCCCTGAAAGGAGGGAGCCAGGTGTGGGGCAGTCACCTCTCCTGAGTAACAAGTGCCAGGACCAGAGGAAACAGCCCCAAGGGGCACCAGGGAGGGTTTGCACTGGATGTAAGGAAAATTCCTTCACTGGAAATGTGGTCAGGTGTTGGAACAGGCAGCCCAGGGTGATGGTGGCATCACCCTCCTGGAAATGTCCAAAAACAATGCAGATGTGGCATTTGAAGGTTGATTTAGTGGTGAAAAGGTGGTGCTGATTTAATGGCTGGACTCTAGGACATTACAGATCTTTTTGCCTCTAATGATTCTGTGAGAGTGAAATGGGATTTTGGGATGGATGCAGGCAGAGGTGAACCCACAGCCTGCCCAGAAATGGCTTCTGCTGCTCTGTGTGAGTTCAAGGTTGAGTCTCACAGTGTGATTTGAAGTTTGTCAGGTGTGAGCAGAAGCAGGAGTTTAATGCAGCCACTGCATTTGGATTTTGGTGGAAAGGATATTTCTAAATGTTGGATCTGGCTATGAAGAGCTGTAGAATTAAAGCTTCCATAACAGAATAGTAGTAGGTTTATGATATTGAAATTACTGGAGAGTAAAAGGTTCCTCTTGTCAACAGTGCCCATAGAAAATAACAAGGCAGCATGTAATGGCACCATTTAGTTTGGCTGGGGGAAAGCAAAAACACTTTATTAAAAAATACTTGAAACAAGCTGCTGCTTCACACCCTGCAGTAGATAGATGACACAAAACCAGCTGTGGTAGATGCTGAAATGCTTTGGGAGGCAGCAGAGGTGATTGCCTTCCCTGAGGTGCAAGGAAAGGTCAGAGCTGCATTCCTCAAGAGGAGAGGCTGGGGAGGAGCTGTGCACTGGGTTACTCCAGCTCTTGCTTCATCCCATAGGTGAGAGACAGATACCTGGGGTGAGAGATGGGTTCAGTGATGTGAAAAATCAAACTCCTCTACTGGAAGAGGAGTATGATACCACTGCCAGAGGAATAAAACTATTCCTGTTCTGATTCTTTTGGCCAAGCTGAAATCTGGGATCCCTCACTCGTTTGTAAATCTTTTTATTTGACCTTTTGCTTTTTGCCTTCAGGGGCTTAAATCTGAAAAATATATTGCAGGGTTAATATAGGTACCAAGTAAGCAAAAATTTGGAAAACTAATGGCAAAGCCACATTTTGAGGAAAACCTTGCAGCCAGTCTGCAGCCAGAGGGAGTTTGTCAGACAGAGAAGCTGGGTGCTCCCATGGATGTAGCTGGTAATCTTTGGTATTTTACTGCAGATCTCTCCAGATCCTGCCCCATCAATGGATGAGCTGTTGTTGTTGTGTTCACTGGCAGCTGTGTGAGGATCAAGAGCAGCCACTCTTCAAGGGAGAGCAGAAAACACTATCTTACAAGTGATATGTTACATACAATACATATTTGTCCTAACTCTGGCATTTACAACAAATCTCTTCAAAGGAGGAAACTCTTTTGCCTGATGTGCCTCAAAGAAAACACAAACTATTTCTACTTTTTTCTTCTAGTTAGATACAACTTATAATTTGCAAAACAGTCACATGGAATACTGCCATGTCAATCAACATTTTTAAAAGGAGATTTGATTTAAAAACTGCTTCCTTAAATCATGCGTCTACACAAGCCTACACATCCATGCTTTCAATGAAATTAATAGTTGTCAAAAGAACAAAACACGTATTATCTGTTCCTTACGCTGACTTGAGCAATAATGAATGCTGTTACAAAGAAAGGCTCCAGAAGATATGACATACATGAAACATTTTGGTTTGTTTTTTGTTTTTTGGGTTTTTTTTAATCACATCAGGAGCACTGAATATGAATTAAAACTTGTTGTTGTGGATGGAGAGAATGAAAAGTCTTGCAGAATTAAAATCACTTCTTTTAATTTATATTTGTTTCCATAATTTTGGGAGAACAGAAAGGGTATAGGGGAGAATTTTCTTGTCATGAAATGAAGTTTTATATGAAAACAAAATATATTTGAAATTGTCAGAAATATTCAGCCATGCAAGATGATTTTAAATATGTGACTAGGGAATTTTGTTATTTTCAATACAATTTCTCCAATATCTGTTGCAGAAAATCAGGATATCAAGGGACAGTGTGCCACCACCTTTGCTGACTCTTCCCCGATCCACAGAGCCATGAACTCAGCTGGAGCTTTCCATTGTGAGGTTCTCACTGATATTTCCAATTCCTACCTGACTTCTGTCTGCACTTATTGCTGGAGAGTCCTGAGTTGTGGGAAAACTAAGCAAAACTCTGTTGCAGATTAGATATTTTCTCTCAGCTTTGAGTTCAGCTTCAATAGTGCCATCTTCTTTCTATTCTAATTTTCTTAACTCCTCAGAGTTTTAATTCAGCTAGCTACAGGTGTTTCCCTTTTTTCCTCTTATCAGATCAGTTTCAAATATAAATGCTGCTGCCACGTTTGATACTATCACAAGTTTCTTTATGGATTTCTTTTTAGTAGTTTATCTTTCTTTTTTTGTGAAATCTTTGGAGAGTTTGAAGCCGGTACAAAGATAAATTATTTGGGGCACCCAGGCTTGAGTTGCATTGAGCAGATATAAAAGTCTGTTCCATTTTGGGGGAAAAAATAACATTTACAGCTAACCAGGATACTTGTTCATAATTCTGAGACCA
This sequence comes from Ammospiza nelsoni, assembly GCF_027579445.1. NCBI lineage: Eukaryota > Metazoa > Chordata > Aves > Passeriformes > Passerellidae > Ammospiza > Ammospiza nelsoni. The sequence goes on along the minus strand of NC_080647.1, from coordinate 13,775,492 downwards.
GACAAGAGCAAAATTAAGCCACTTATATCTCCTAATCTGTCTCATTGCTGTGTGCCTTGGTTTATTTTTAAAGTGGTAATTCACTTTAACTGAGAGCACCAATGCTTGAATGCCTAAAGCTCTGTACAGAAGTAGAGCCATGACAATATTTTTACCCAAAAGCTAATACTGTACTAAATAGAAGACACAAGTTCAGTCCTGCCCCTTTTCTTTACAATGACTTTTGAACTAAATATTGTGCGACTTCTAAACGGTGCCTTGAGACTGACCAAGGACTCCCCACGTTCCCAGCGGATGTTCTTGAGTCCCTTAGAGCAGCTCTGGTCCCTGCCTGATTTATTCCACTCCAGCAGGTGAAATTCACATTCCCTGTAAAACTGCCCCTGTGAACATGCTGACTGCATTGCCAGCTGGGAGTGGATTCCTAATGAAGGGGATCAAGGAAAACTTCTGTAATTTTCTCACTGCAGAAGTGTGAGTTTTAGAAACGTGATTATTTTTAACCTCTCCAACAGGCTCCAGACTGCAATTTGAGCCATTTGGAACTAGTGGTAGATGGCATTGGGCTCAGAGGGGCTGCCAGTGACATCTGTGATCATAAGGTACCAGGTTCTGGCTTTACACACATCTAAAGTTTGTTGGAGTCAATGTGTTTTTTCATGGACTTCAGAGAATTATACATAAAACCAAAAAAAAAAACCACAAAAAAAGAGAAAAATCTTAACACTTATTCTGTAAACAATTGCAGATGAGTCTGTTCACACAGTGATGTCCTCCTTTTACCCACATTTGAATATTCAACACTAATCTTCTTACTGCTTATACCTGCCTCAAAACTATGTTGGGATATGTGAATTTTGAGTTATGAACGCATGAATATTATGCTAAAAATTAACTTTGGATAAGTTGTCTGTGAAGATGTGTCATGAATAAGAGCTGATGACAAGATTAATTAGTGTCACTGCAAGTTGTGAAAGACGCAAAAAAGTAGGTCAGGAAAGAAAGTAAAATTAAAAAATATAAATAAATAGAAAAATCCCATTTCACAGGAAGTTACCGTAGCTGAACCATTGAATCTGTTAATCTTGAGTAGGTGAAAATTGCTGGTACCAGCTGAAAACTAAGCCTGGGTCCAGCTGGATTCTTGTCCTGCTGGGATGTTCACAATGCAATCTCTGCATCCAGTCTCCTGTATCTTGAGCATGTACCATAAACAGTTTTTTCCTTCTTTTTCTCTTCAGAGGCCAACATAGACATCCTTTATTGCACTGCTCTTCAAATTCAGCTCAGAATTTGGCTGAGGTTGCTTTTGGCTTAGCCAGACAGAATGGGATTTTTCTTTGGTCAGGCCATTCAGTTTTGTTTAACTTTTCTCTCTATGGTGATCAGCAATGAAAAGAGGTCACACAGTATCTGGATGTTTTCCTTTCTAAAGGAAATCCTTTCTAATCCCTTCTGTAGGGAAGTGGTAGATCTTTCTTTCTGAAGATAGAATCTAAGTTCTTTAGATTTTTTTACCATATTCTGTCCTAACAATATTCCTTATCAGCTTACATGGTCATTTCTTTTGCATGTTATCCTGTAAATCAATTTTAATAGCACACCTTTGATTCACCCTTACTCAAATCCTTTTAGTGATCTGAGATTTCATATTTATAAAGAGTATCTGGAGTATAAATTCAGAGAGGAAGACCTATTTTCTGTGATTTTGCTATTATTACAGGATTGCTGGTACTGTGCATGCTTTCCATACCTTGTACTCAATACAAAATATCCTCAGTGTTCCATGCCCTGTCAGTACAAAATGCAGTATAATAGAGTAAATACAATAATAAATAAATAGTAGGCCTGCAAATCTGGTTCAGTTGTAATTTGCCAAGCTAGAAAACCCTCAGTCTTACTACAGAGCTCTGCATTCTGGAATATTATAATAAATCTAAATCTGCCAGGGAAAAAACCTCCCCCTACTTACTGCAGAAAGTTGCTTTGATGCTAATTCCTCTTTTACTTTTCATGAGAGGATTAACTCAGGGTCTTGAAAGTGAAAAGGAATCCAATCTGTCGACTTAGGGCTTTTTCAATGTGTAAATTAAAAGAATTTTTAAATTTATAAATAAATAGATGGACTTCCTTATTAATTTCTTTACAAATTTCCAGTGTGAGTGGTAGGAGTCTTTTCTGACATTTTGTTTTACAGACAAAATTCAGCTATTGGGGTTTTATTTATTGCTCTGTTTTTTGTGGGTTTTTTTGCCTTTTTTTTTTTTTTTTTTAAGAAGAAGTCCATTATAAACTCTATATTTGAGTAATAAGAATCTGTGCATTTTTTGTTTGTTTGTTTTTACATTCTGTAATGAATTCTAGAGGATTAACTGGGATAAGGCCATACCTTTTAACAGCTGAAAACAATTCAAACATATGGCAGCACTGATGAAAATTATGCATGTGAACTTCTTCAGACTTGTTGCTTCAAGCTTTCCTTCCACCTCCACCCAGTTAAAATTACTTCATTCCATGGAGTCGAATTAGAAAAATTTATTTTCTTTCCAAATTTCTTCATGCGTCACAATCTTTTTGTCTCTCTATTGATTATTGATAAATAAGGTGAAGATATAAAAAAAAAAAAAAAACAGGAGGGAAAATAACAGTTCCATATTTATAAAATATCTGTTTCCAGGCTGGTAAAAGTTTTATTTGTCCATCATTCATCTCTGGGTATTAATAATTCCTTAAAAATTATTTCCATTCTTAATGCTGGCTGTAGACATGATGTTAATGCCTCCTGTACTATTTTTTTTTGTGATTTGGGAACATTTACATTCATTTAATATGAATTTCTAGAGGGAACAAGTGAAAAGAAGTTAAGACCATATTGCCAGTTAAATAAATAAAAAATTTCCAAGAATCTTGAAAACATAATTTGCCCTTAACTTTTGTTGTTTTCTACTTTGAGACCTTTTTTCTTGAACAAAATATACCCTTGAAGCTGCATGGCAGATAATTCCTGCCACTGAAAACATCCCCAGAGCAAACATTTGTTTCAGCCAACATCTGGAATTGTCTCGTGTTTCCATCAAGCTGGTGAGTGGAGTACAAATCACTGGGATGCAGAGAGCAGCATCAAAAAAACACCAACAAAAGGGGCTGGGGAAGGACACACCTGCCTCACACTGCAAAACCTCTTCTGATTTATTTGCAGGTACAGGAGAAATATTTTAAACATGTCTAAGTCCTGGAAAGTCCTTGTCAGTGCTGCAATCTGTCAGTGTCCGCAGTACAGAGATGAAGATCATCATGTGCACAACTCCTGTATTTACATGCAAGAAGCCTCCTAAAAGATGACAGATAGAACTTCATTGCAGTAAGACATTTTACCTATGTGATGAATTGAGTTCCCTTTTTCTCCCAATTCACATTTTTTGTCCTTTCCAAACATCAATAGCCCAAGCTGTCAGTGGTTTCCCAGAACATATTTCTCATATTTCTGTTTAAATCTTCTTTTTTTTCTTTTTTGAGATGAGCTGATATAATTGGATGCTGTGAAGTTGCATTTCTGGTGTGTTGTTTCTGATGATAACAGCATTGGCTAGGGTTGGGCAGGCAGGGTAAAACACAAGAGAGATGCATGGAGGGGAGCTCAGACCTGATGGACACCCTGAGACAAACCACTGAATATCTCTGACTGTGGTAAATTTGGCTTTATTTTTCTGCCAAATCTCAAATCACTGACTGAATGTCTGCGAGAAAGATATTTGTACAGCTAGATGTCTGCTCCTGGAAATGTAACTCTTGAAAACAAGATGAGATAATCTGTTATGATTTTCTCAGTTTAATATTTTTATTTGTAATGCAAATCTTTTTTTTATGTTTTCTTTTATTTTCTTCTACTGATAGGTTTTTTGACAAAAGTAAGAAAAAAATCTACCATCACTTCATTGTCACTTTTTTTGGTAACCTCCGTAGTGTGTAATAGCAGTTTAATGAAGAAATCTTATTTTCTTATTTTCTCTTTATTTAGTTTGTTATTTGCCTAGGTACACTGTCAAGTCATTTCAATATTCAGCAGCTAGTGCAAATGAATGTGACAAGTGTGATTTATGACCATTTGAGCAAAGTTTTGAAGTCATTGTATGCTATATTTATTTTATTTTTTTAGCACAGCAGGGTTGAAATATTCTCCAGAGTGCCTTGCAGTTGTTTGTTGTTTGCTTGTTTTTTGAACAAAACCAAGGAAGCAACAACAAGGAAAGAAATGAACTTGCCTCCAGTGCAAGTTGTGCATCTTGAACTGATGCTGTGTGTTGGAGACCCTTTATTTAATGTCTAATACCACACTCAAGGAAAAGCCAGCAGGTACTTTTAGATGCTCTTGGAGCATCCAAATTCGCAGGAGGGTGAAATTTCCCCCTGGCTGCAGCTCCATGTCACTGTGGTTAATGCAGATGTGAGCTGCACATCAGCATCAGGGGAGTTCCCCAGCATCTGCTGAGGGCAGGGAATGTGGGGTGAGGAGAGAGTGAACAGAGCCTTTCCTGGGGGACAGGGGAAGGCTGCTGAGGAATCTGTCTGGAGAAACACTGCTGTGCACTGCCCTGCTCTATGCAGAACACACAACAGCCTCTGAGCCCAACAGCACACAGCGTCAGAAGGCTCTCGAAGGGCCATTGCTGCCCTTACCCGCTCTAAGGATATAGACATGCATTTTTTTTGTAGGCAGAAGACTTCTGCAGACTTTAAAATGCAAAGCGAGTATGCACTGTAGAAAAGCGAGTGAAATAACTGCAGGAGACACTGAAGTTGAGGAGAAACAAGAGAAACTACTTTGGTCAAAGAGGTGAGCAAATGGGAGTTGAAAATGTACTGCAGAAATATTAGGAAGCATTTGTTTTTAGTAGCTGTCAGGAAGAATTACTTGAAATTCTTGCTTTTTTTTCCTCACTTGTTTTTTGTTTTTTCTTCCTGGACTCTTTTGAACTTTCTGGAAACATGAAATGGTTGTGCAAACTTTTCAATAATTTCTTTCTTCAATAATCTAAACCACCTCTCTTTTTATTTAAAACTAGTACCCCCTGTCCTATTCCAAGTCCTTCTCAGCAGGGCTGTTCCCAGCCTTGTCACAGCCAAGGACTGGACTTCTTTATCCACCTGGCACCTGAAGGCTGAGATCACCAATGAACACAACATTTTCTGCTGCTCATCTTATTCCAGTGTCACAAATTCTGGCCCAGTGGCCAGGAATTGGGATTGGTAAGGAAGGAGAAGTTTGAATCTAGAAGGATTTTACCACAGTTTAGGCTGTAGCTGTGGGAGCCCCTGGAGGCACACAGAGACACAGAGGTGTCCCTGTACCCAGCTCTTCCCTGGAGGGAGCTTTGGGAAACCCTAGAAGAAAGAAAAACGTCGTGATTCAAGGCATAGATTTTAATCTGGGTAGTTAGCAGTGCAATCAGACCCTTCCTAAAACACAAAACTAGCAAATACCTTTTATCATTATTGGCAGGTTCATAACATCCAATTCTGAGGTGATGTTTTGATTATTGCTCTTTTTACCATTAAACAGCATTTTACACATCTCAATCCCTTTAAAGAAAAGAGGGCAGAAATCAACATTGTCATTTTCAAATGGGAAAGCCATGACACAAAAAAGTGAAATAGCTTGTCCTAGTTTCTACAGAAATCTGAGTGCTCCCTAGTGATCATTAAGAAGGATCCAGCCTATTCTTGGCTAATGAGGACAAAATATGGTGTTCTGGAGGTGGCTGAGAAAAGATCAGACACCCTTTGTAAAAAGGAAGATCTCACTAGATATCATACCATGTTCCTAAATCAGTGCTGTGACAGAACAAGGTAAAGAAATCCCTGATTGGAGGATATTAGTTAAATTAGGAGCACGCATTGCTTTCAATAAGTAGCAATTGGGATCTATTAGGAAAAAAAATGCAGTGAGTTTATAATTGCCCTAATCCAACCTTTCAAACTTAAGGTTATGCACCAGTCTAGACAGATTTAGAGTAAGTTTGTTTAATTAATGTGGAGGGCTTTTTTTAAGTATTTTAGTGTTCTCCATATCTTAACTTGGTGGAATTAGTGGAGGATTCTATAAAGCCACGACTTTGCTAATGTAATTTGATGGTTCAACATCTCAGTGTGCCTAGTTTTCATTATTTGTTCTGCTTCAAAATTTGACATGATCAGTCAGATCTTAGAACTCTAATTATGCAATGAAGAAAAAGACTTCAATATTTCAAGTCCCCACAGAAAAAGCCAGTGGGTATGTAATTAAGAACGAGAAAAAAAGGTCGACCTACTTTTTCCATTTAGTCTAAACTTCTAATTGATCCATCTTTATTTCTTTCTATTGATCTATTTATCTGCTTATCCAGTCTGTCACTAATAATCTTGACCTTATTTTGTGTTGATTGATCATTTAAACTAATTTCTAGCCTGAATGATGGTAATTTAATAATGTGAGCCAATTAGAAGTTAAACAGAATCAATAAACCATTCTGTGACATCAGCGAGAGAAATGCTGAAGTACCACAGTCTCATTAGACCCTTCAGCATTTTATATGAATATTTTCAGGGCTGAAGTAAAATGAAGGTACTACTGAAACTGGAAAATATTTTATGACATGTTGTTATTTTCTAGCTATCAATTTTTTCCAGCTTCAGAAAATAAAAGCCAGGAATGGCTGTGATTTGTTCAACCTCAGCAGGCACTCTCCATCTAATCAACATCTAGCATGGGCAAAGACGTGTTTGAATCCTCACTCCTGCTTTCATCATATCTCTAATGTTTGTTTTCCAGCTGTGTTGCCTTTCACATCTATTTTAAGTAGTAAAAGAAGGAGCCTGATCTCTTCTGAGCTAATGATGTCAAGACTCAGATCCGTGTAATCCATGGTGAAACCACCATTTGCTGAGTGACTGAAAGATTGTTCCCAGGAAAAAAGAAAAAAAAAGTGAAAAATCAGTGTATCTGATGCAGAAAATATCAGAGGAAGAGTTGTTTGAAGGGAGTAAGAAGGCTGATGATCACTGCACATAAACAAGTGTTTCCTCAACTGGAGGTAGCATCATGATTTCATCTCACAGGTCCACACAGATATTGGATCCACAAAACCAAATGGTGTTGATCCCATGCCTTCAGCTTGCTCACTTGCCTTCATAAGACTTTGGCTTTCAAATGGCTTGATAGTTCTTTTATACAACATCCTTTGCCAGTCTCTGGTTCCTCCAGCGAATCTAAAAGCAAATTTAATACTCAGAAAGCAGTTTTGTATCCTGAAAGAAGAAAGATTTTGAGGCATGTTTGTAGATATTTTTAAGAATATTCTCCTAAGCATGGTATCATGGGGAAGGGGTGCTGCCAGGCGCTTGCAAAGAGATCCCTCCCTCCTCCTTACTGAACACCTTTGTGGAAAAAATATTTCTTGTCAACTGCATGTGCATTCATGGCAGAATCTGAGTTCTCTTAGGTTATCTTTTACAATTTTACACCCTTCTAGTACTAGATTAAAAGTTCTTTTGGTCTAACCGTTGCTTGTGTTGGATGAATTCTAACTATGGTTTCCCACAGGCTTAAATAAAATTTTTTGTTGCTGCCTCTGGATGGTGACAGACAATTCCTGCTAGAGCTGGCCCTAATCTAAGTGTTAATAGTGGGTGTTTGCAGTGTTCTAAGCTTCTTGTTTGCTTCCCTGTCAGCCGTGTCAGATGTTGCTCTTTTGTTTTGGAGTTTGTATTGATTCATTTTGTTTCCTTCCAGATAAATCAGTCCTAGGAACACAACATACATCATTATGGCTTTAGAAAATAAGCTTCAGTGAAGGTGCTTGGTACTGTCTATGTGGCATTGGGCAGAAAAAGTAATCCTTCCGCTAAAATCTTTGTAATTCTTTGTAATCCTCTTCCTAGATTGTAATTTTCCAGCTGGATGGACAGGGTTGTGGTGCTGGCCTGCCCCTTACCAGGCTCTGATTTGGGGTTGTTGCCTCTATTCTTCACATGCCCTTTCTCTGTGCCAGAGCAGATTAGCTCTGCTGGCTCCTATGGAAATCCAGATGTTTGCCACATGAATAATTCTTAGTCTGAGACCCGTGACAGAGAAGGGGATGGACACAGGGTGTCAAACCCAGCCTGATGGAATCCTGCTTGCAATGACTTCACTTTTGGGGAGCAGGTAATGTGCAGCACCAGGAGCACAGACATTTGCTCAGCAGTGCTCACATCAGTGTCTGCACAACACAGACACCTCCTGACTTCAGTTCTTTTATGCTGGATTTTTCTGACTTGAAGCTCTCTGAATTGCTTTTTCCTGTTCTGTTTTGTTTGGGGTTTTTTTTTGGGAAGGGACTTGTTTGGGTTTTTGGTTTTATTCACAACCTATTCCACAAATTGAAAGTGAATGCAGCTCAAAATGAAATCTCCATTTGCAGGTCTATAATCCAGATATTTTCAATCTTTTTTGCCAAGCTCAAAAAGCTAGATCAATGGGGTAGATTTCCTTTAAGAGCAAATGAGAGTTGTCCATTTCCCTTCCTCCAAAATCTGTTACTGTTTTGATTTCATTTTCATGTAGGCTTCTTTTTGCATTATTTCTAAACCTGCTTATGAGTAGATTTGCAAAAAGTGAAATAAAATGTCTGGAGATTAATTTAATGAAGTCCATTCATGAATGATAAAAGGCATTGGATGCAAGTCTCCTAATCAGTAGAGTTATTAATAAGATTTCTTCCATACATTCCTTTTAAAAAAGTTTTTTTTCTGGCCAGAATTTGTGTTTATATTAAAAAAAAGTTTTGATTTGTTTTCATGTTTTTACTGTTCTATAATTCTCTTTTTGTCTTTCATGTTGAATTTTCATTTTCTCTACCTTGTGCTTAAAAGAAAACTGTACTTATTTAACTGGCAGCTCTTCAGAGCTTAGAGACTAAATTGCCTTGGAAACTAGAAGTTTATGTAAGGATAATGGATTTCAGTTATTTGACAACTCAGCAATCTAATGAAATAATGACGGATATAGTTTCTGATTATATCTAAATTTATGATTTGTTAAAATTTCATTTCACGAGACTAGATTGATGATTAAATATCAAATTATCTGCAGATTTCAGTATTTTGATTTGTTCATCATTCCACAGATACAGATAATAAAATAAAAAATCATTGCAAGAACTTGTTTAAAAATTAAAAGAAAATTACATATTGAAATCCAATCCTGAATTTTGCATGGGACATGTTTAAACTGGGTTATAAAATATTGCATATTTAATCTCTCAGAGAAGAAGCTCCCAGTGATTACACCCAGGTTGTTCAAGCTCAGCATTCACAGATGATGTCAAATCCCCTGGAGCCCCCCTGGCAGCTACAAGGGTGATATCAAACCTCCACAGAGCGCTGGCACCATCACTGGCACTGGGCTTGTGTGGGAATTCAGCTGCTGCTCTCCACTGGGGAATCAGAGCTCTGTGGAGGATCTGCAGGGCTTCCCCAGCCCGTCCTGCTGGGCTGCAGCACTGAGGGTGGCAGAGAGGCATCAAAGAAATTCATTTCCTCTCCTGTGAAGTCCAAGAACTCCTCTGGCAAGCGCTGTGAGGAGGAACACGCTGGGCTGCTTTCATGCTGCAAGAAGCAATTCCCTCATGGTAACCAGAGAAAGGAGCAAGGGGCTGAGAATTTAGCAGGGGAAACTGGAAATCTTGGGAGAATGGTCAAAAAACCAAAAAAAATAGTTCTTTATAATCATTCTTTCTAAACAAACAGGCAGTTCCTGAACCAGATGGGGGATTTTTGTATTATCAGTGTGCCATTTGATCTTATTTCATTTGGCCAAGCCAGGGGTTTCTTTGAAAGGAATACCTGTGATGGAAGGTACAGTTTGTGCCCAGGTCTGATGGCAGCTTTGCATTTTAAAATTTTCCACCACACTTACACAATTTTAAAATTTATTGGCCCTGCCATGGTTCACTTTCTCCAAGATGGAATTATTACCAAAAATATTTGTGCAGTGATAAGACTTCTAGACTTATGCTTTCAACATGCACTTGGTCACTTGAGGATTATATAGGGATTAAAACAAATTTCAGGTGAAATTATAATAATACATTTTCTAATTTGGATATGCTTTCCTTGTTGCTGTCTATTCCTTGACACTCTTTCCCCTTCTACAGATTTAAGCCTATGTGGTATTTTATTTTGTTTTCTATAGTACAAGGTGTTACTAATAATGTTGTAAATTTTGATTAAAAGGTGCGTAGTTTGGGGACTATAAAATGTCTTGAAAAGTAGCATGTTAATTCACACAGCATACACACAACTGGACCACTCTCCAATATCAGTTCTGTGTAGTTTTTCTCATGTATATTCACAGACATCTCTCCTTCTTAGCTTTAAAACCTGACCCCAGGGTCTGTAAGCCTTTATATCTCACTAATGCCATTGGGCAGAGGTTTTTATCTTTGTAATCATAAAGAGCACTGTTGTGGTGATGCTGATTGCTAAACAGTAAGAGACCCTCACTTATTGAAATGGAGACCAGAATATGTGCTTTTTATATTCTGCTATAAATCAAAGACCTGGGGGTGCTTTGTTCAAACTTTGCCAAAAATGTTGCTTTTCTGCAGGAATATACATTTTTTTATTTAAAAAAAAAAAAGAGTTGATGTTTTGAAAATCTTGAGCAGGGGTTTGCAAGCTTTGTTCACAAATGGCTGCTTAAACATGAGAAATCGGGTTAGGAATGCTGTATAACAAAATTCATCTTCAATGCAATGCCTAAATGAAATGCAGCCTCTCAAACGAGGACTTTCTTTGCAAACCTTTTGCAGACTGTGTGGGACCTTCGGGAACATCTGGGAAGCCCTGGCTCAAAGCACATGGAAATAAAGGTAAATTATCCTATTCAGGTTTGCTATGCTGCCTATCATTTTCAATGAATTTGAAGATGTGGCAATAGCATAAGATAAAGAAAAGTTCTTAACGAATTCCCTTGTCAATACAGTTTTCTTGGTTAAAATTCAGAATGGCAAATTACATGGAGGAACATAGCTCAGATGCCCTGTCAGCTAAACCCCACCTGGGCTGTCTGCATGCCAGCTGGAATGAAAATTAAACTTTTATTTATCACTGTCTGCAAAGGAAACCTCTGGTTTTCCATTACATAGATTGTGTCTTGTTTGGGTTATTCCATACACTTGTCACTTGGAGGTTACAAACAGAGCAGTAATGAAAAAATATACCAGATCTCAAGGTAATGTGCCAAAAAATAGAAGTCAAAACTCAGATCCTTCTGTCTTGTCTGTCCTGTTTGCTGAACCCCTGCAAGCATGAAACTCTCTGGGAGGTGGGGTTAAATCAGAAAAGGAGCAATGATAAAATAAACTGGGTGCAGACTCTGTTCAAGAGAGTGTATACCTACTGTGTACCTCTGATCAAGATTCATACCTGACTGTAGCTGACAAATTCTTTAAGGCCAGGACTGCCAAATGAGCCTTGATAACCATGTGAAAAAATGCAGTGTAATGAAGATTATTACTGTATTATTACAACCCAGTAAGCTTCCTCCCTTCCACTCGGGTCAGACTGACTCTAAGGAGAGAGCTCCTCCTGTGTGTGGTTCCATTGCTGCTGTAGAAACCACAACCATTCAGAGGGAGATTGCTTTAAAGAACAAACAGCATCATTAGGTAAGATTAAAGACTATTAAAAACTAGGAAGGCAAGCTGGATTTCCTCTTTGCAGTTGACTTAGGCACTTGTGTTAGGCTCCATGTTTGTTGCTGAAAGCTGCCTCATCTCTGTACCTCAGCAGAGAAGCTTGGCTGGGTGGATGCACTGAATGCAAATGTCTCTTGGCTTTTGGGTTTAAATCACATTAGCACTGCCTTTTATTTTATCCAATTAACATTTATACTCTCAGGAAGGGAATATTTTCTTAGCCTAGCAATAGGGGTTTGTATTTTCCTTTTTACATCCTCAAGTACAGACAATAACCCCCTAATGAGAATTGAGGGATTTTTTTCATTTGACGCATTCTGAGGGAAGAGATTTCGGTGGAAAAATGATTGGTGATGGGTGATTATTGGGTTTTTTTCCTGATATTTTGCTGCAAGACTGGGAAGGCAAATAACTGCTAAAGGCTGCCACATTCCTTAAACAGTGCTAAGGGGATGACTGCTGCCCCACACAAACGAAGGACACAATGCTATTTAAAATATAAATTTATGCAAGTTATGTCCTTTAGCTTCAACTGTGTGCTGGAATGAGTCAGCTAGTGCAGAATAAGGTTTAAAGGAAGTTAAAGCACCAGAGTATGTGGCAGGACCTAATGCAGCTCCATGAACTGGGGTGCTATGTTCAATGTGAAATATGGACTATCTTGGGAACCACAGCTGGATCCCTCAGGGACCGTAGGCTTGAATTAAAGGCTGGGAGATGGAAATAGCCTTGCTAATCGCAGCCCTCTTGTAGAAATCGCCACTGGAGGTGCTTTATATTGTCCCAGGTGTCTGCCTGGATATGGTCATACCCCCATGTGAATTTTAGAGGGAAGCAAAACAGACAAACCCCACTCTTTGCCACAGATTGTCCTTTTAGCTCCCAGCACATCAAGCCTCTGGGCAGTTGCTATGAAACATAGGCAATTTCCCAATGTCTCAGTGGCCCTTTTGCCAGAGAGGGTTAAAACCATCTCATTCACGGGAACATAGTCAGAGATGTTGTGAGGAACATATTGCAGATCAGACAAACAAGGAAGAAATATCAGATGAGCAAAGATTTAAAAAACCCTGAAGCCCTACAGTCCTCTATATCACTGATAAAGAAGCATAAGATTGCAGTTTCATAAACTTTCTAATTCTCTTAGGAAGATTACTGGAAGTTTCTTCTCTGGAGTTGTCTTTCTGGTGACATCTGTAACAAAACAAAAATAAAGCTTCAGTTCTCCCTGAAGTACTTGTAGGTTAAAGCTATAGCTCTCCCTCCCCATATCTGATGAATAGAGAATGCAGCAGTATTCTCAAATTTCTTAGGGCTTATAGGCACAATGATTCACCCTTAGAGCTGCTGGTAGTTGTGTGATAATTGAAGATAAATCTGAGATTCTGTGGAACAATGAGAAAGCAAATACTCTTGAGCATCTCTTGAAAGAAATTTTTTTTCCCCCAGAGTATTTTGTTCTCGTCAAATGCAGATTTAGATGTTTGTGTCAGAGATCGCAATCTGTATGCTGTTTATTTTTGGGAGAAATCTTACAAGAGTCTCTTCTTTGTAAAGACAGAAGCAGAAGATGAGAAAGTGCACGATTTTATCCATTTTTATCCATCTTTGTACCTACCCACATTTTGCAAAGTGAGACTTGTCATTTTACTACAGGTCATACAACTCTTCCCCTGTGTTTTTCATCCCCATAAGGTGGTGACACCTCCAGCAATTCACCTCATGCTTCACAGCCCTGACAGATGCAGCCTCAGTGAAAGGTTGGTCATTGTGTGAGTGTGAAAATGAATGTGTGTTACAGGAATGTGGCTCCTTTAGCTCATCCCTCCCCACTCCCAATCCCACTCCCATCATCCCTCCCCACTCCCAATTTTGCCTTCTGGAGTACTCAGCACAGTGCTAATTATCTTGAGCCAAACCCATATAAGTATTAAGGTACCTAAAAATTAGAATACTTGTATTTACAAAAGTGAAAGTAATTAGGCAAATCCTCTAAAGATTTTGACTCAAATTTCCTAATTATTTCTGCTGATGTCTCTTTTATTAAGTTTTCTTGGGGGCTTTTGTGGGTATTACTCTTCTAAATAACCAACGGTGGCCATCCAGCATGTTAGGGAGAGGGGGTGCTGCTCTTATGGATGTGCAATGTGAGAATCTGGTCCCTCTGTTGACAAGCAACATGCTCTGCCATGGATTACCCATTAGTAACCATTCAGTACCCAAGTTTGAGTAAATCCTTTTTCCTATTTGTCTTGTTACATGCCTGGGTCTCCAGGCACTGTTCAATCTCCATTGACAGCATAGATCTGACACTTGCAGAATAAAACAGCTTGAACTTTTCACAATTCCAAATCAGTTTTCTCTATCAAAGGTGTGATTTTTTAAAAGGGAATAGATTCCTTTTTGCCTAATCCTATTGCTCTCTGTGTAATGGATAGAAGCAATTGAAATATCCTGCTTTATCCTTGCATTGTCAGCTGAGGAGGAAACAAACACCCAAGAATTGTTATGAGAAAATGGTTCCCTGGGGAAATAGAGTCACACACACTTTTTTTCCCCTGTTCTGAGAAAAATCCCCAAGCAGTTTGTCCAGGTCATTTTCCACAGCCAGCACAGCTCCTGACACGTGTTCCTTCCCCCCTGGGCAGGGGACACAATAACTCATTACTGCTGCAGGACTCTTCCTCAGTGATTTAGTCAAGCTGCTGTCTGACTCCCTGATTAATTCACACAGCTTTCTCACAAACTCTGCCTTAATAAGGTGACAGAGTTCTGGCTTGGCAGGTTCCCCCTCTCTAGCAGAATAATCCTGTGGCTTTTTGCAGCAGGCAGGCTGCTGGAAAAGCTCCTGGGTCTGGACAAGCTTTTTGAAAAGTGACTTGGCTGCATGACAAAGCCATGGAGGCTGAGCCTCCGTGCTGTCTGTCCAGGAGATTGTCATGGCAGTGCAGATACCCTGTTTCAAACCCTCTCTCTTTGCTTCTCTCACTGAGGAGCAAAAACACTTTTTCAAAGGCAGATATAAAAGCTGTCAAACAGAAAGGGAAAACAGATCATTGAGGTGTGAGAGAGAGCACCTCCCAGGTCATGGGTCAGTGGCCAAGTGCATGTGTGTAAATCAACTCAGGTTTAGGAGCAATTTGTACACAAATGGCCACACATGCCACATTCTAGGAGCAGCCACTGGTCCTGCTCTGCCCACTCTGCACCTTGGTTTCATCAGCCCAGGAGCTCTTATGCCAATCCATCACTTCATGCATGACCACTAGCCCAGGCTGCTCTTTGTCCTTCCCTGCATTCCTCTCCAGTCTATTTTCACCTTTTGCCTGGTTGTCAGTTGGTATCTCAGCACATCTCCTTGAATTTTCTGTTCTCTATCAGCAGCCTTCTCCCTCATGGCCAATTTCTATTCCATGGTAATATGCAGAAAGTGGATATATAGGTAAAAGAGCTAATTAGGAACTTTGAATGGAGTCTCTGAAGACCCAACTTCAGTGGTTAGGTTTAAAAGGGGTTTTTGTCTCCTGAATATAAATCTGACGAGATATAAACTTTCATAGTATCTTAAATCAGAGCACAGAAAGAATCTGTTTCCTTTAAAAACAACAGAGTGATTTTTAGCTATTTTAAACAGGGGATTGGGCAAGATGACCCTAATTTCCAACCCCAATCATGCTGTAATATTTATACATCTGGGAAAGAAAATTTCCTTCTGAGGATCTCTTATCTTGTTACTGTAATAATCCTGACAAATTCATCTCTTCTGCTTCATGCATGTTGTACTTCCGTCTGAGAGAAGACAAATTAAAACGTTCCCATGTTTCACAAAAGAAACAAACTGTGAGGTGGAACTGGGAATGCTGTAACACCAATAAAGTGCAGAGAGTGGTATTGCACCAATTAATTACCTAATTTGGAAGGAATAATTTTGACAGGTTCAGCAGACATGAACATGCTGTGGTGCAGACTCTCAGTATTATTTTTTAACTCCTCTTTTATGTAAAATATGCAAGAGGAAGTGGTTTGTTGTTTGGAAATGGCCATTTGACAGGTAAATATTTCCTCTTACAGTTTAACAGTATGTCTCAGAAACCATTTCAAAAACATTTGAACACAGTTAGGAACTCAAGACTTTTATTGATTAGTTAATTTATTGATTCTGTAATGTAATCATTCAAGGTATGGGCAGGGGTCAGGTATGCAGTCTTCTGAAAACACACAAGTAAAAATCATTTTCTGAAATGAATGCTAGTTGCATAAAGCATGAAAAATAGACTTAGTAACAACTTCAATGTTACAACACAGTGATTATAATTAAAGAACAACATTGTGTTATTTATGAATTTTTCAGTTCAATGTCTGATCCAAAAAACTATGAGAACAATCTTTTGGAAGGGTTCCCTCTGTAAATATTTTTTCTCAAAAACAAATTGAAGCTTCCATTTATTGGTTTTGAGGTGTTTTTTTACCCAGTTTGTAATTGAAATATTTTCATATTCTAATTTAAATTATTCTAAAATTGAAGGTTGAAGTACTGTATTTATAACATGTTAACAGAAATGATTGCAATTATCCAATGGCACCTCTCCATGGGTATAATTTCTTTCACCATAATTGTCAACAAATATTTTGTATGCAGCAGGGAGCATGATATTTAACACTTTTCTAAATTGTGCCCTCTCTTACATGTATCTATTGCAGGAAAAATATCAGATTATAGTGACTAATATGAGCCAGCAAAAAGATTGGGGTTTCACTCCTTCCTACATTCACCCTGTTCTGTCACTTCCCACATTTCAGCAACATCTCTGATGATAAATGAGAAAACAAAATCTCTGCAATTTCAGAATAAAAATAGAAGTAAATGTAAAACAATAGAGGCTTTTGTGGAAGATTAACTTGTGTGATTTATACTTCAATTGTAATAAAAGTAGATTAGAGAGGGTGGGGGTGACATTGGGATTGCTTTCTCTTCAGACTTCTGCTATCTGGAACCTACAGAGAGTCACTTTTGAAACACTGGGGAGAAAAAAAAGAAAAATACAGCTGCCTATAAAATATTATTCATATAGTCTCTTTATAGTTATCCTCAGTATTTTCCTGAGCTCTGAATCTGAAAATAAACCCATTGGTGATGAACAATTGCACTGTGCATCATCTGTTTGGTTTAATTTCTCTCCCTTTAAAAAAAAATATTTTTAATTGCAATTTTTGTTTTTATTATTAATTCTTATAATATTTTACTTCAATTATTAAAATGTTCCCACTTCAACCCACAAGTTTTCTCACTTTTATCCTTCCAATTCTTTCCTTCATCCCACTGGGAGAAGAATCAGTGGGCAGCTTTGTGGTATTTATTTGGGGTTAAACCACGTGGTCAGAATTTTCCTGTAGCTGAAGTAGGGCAGCCTGGTTTGTTCCATGGTGGTTCAGTGCAATGGCTGAGTGCAAGATATTGTTCTGTTTCGTTTCTGACCTCGGTTTCCAGTGTTATTCTGCTTTCTTGCAGTGTAATAGCTGCTGTAACTCGGACATTTTCAATTAATCCTTGCACTAATACAGCAAAAACTAAAGTATTTTCATTTCTTTGCAGCAGTATTTCTTCAATAGGAATGCAGGACTCCAGTCTCTTATCACAACTCCCTTTTCCTCTCCCTTCTTCCCACTCTCATAACCCCTGCAGCACCTGCACTTTTCATTCCTGGCAGCAGCTCTGCTCAGCTGGGGCAGAGGGAGGAGAGCTAATTGAAATTGCTGAGGCCAGTGTTGGAGGACAGAGCTGTTCCCAGCAAGTCTAAGGCAGTGTGGTTTTTGGGACTCATTTATGACCACTAAAGAGCTGTAAAACACAGCCTGAGAAACACTGTGCAGGAAAGCATCTCTGATGATTTACTCTAGAAACTAAGGTGAGATAAATCCACTATAAACAGTCCCAGACTCAGGCCCAATTCTGCAAAGTCCCTGTTCAGCATATTGTTAAGCTCATATTTTCATAAACATCACTAAAATGCTGGCCTGAAATGTCAGCCTGAAATGTCACTTGGTCTTTCATTATCATCCCCATTTTGTATCAGGTTGTGTTGACTTTCATATCCCAGTAACAATGTGGATGTTATCCTCATTTGTCTGCAAAGCAAGAGAAAATGAGAGTTGGGAGTAAGACAGACAAAAACATTTGCCCTTGCAAAGAACACGGCAAAGAGACAATCAGAAAATAAGCATTTTTAAAATTAATGTTTATATTTGATTGGAAAAGGCTGACCTTTATTGCACTGGCATATATTTTTCCCTATCTGCAAGAAAGCAGAACACTGACTGGTGAGAGAATGATCTAATGTATCAGGAAATTTACATTTAATTTGTACATAATGTTTTTTCTATTTTTTAAAAAATTTTTATCATTTCTGTTTTGCAACCTGCAGTTCAATTCACTTCATCTTTCTGTATTATATCCGATGAGACAGAATTTGAGTCACGGAGTAATTTCTGTGTAATCTACTGCTTTGGCATAACACAGATATTTTCAGGGAAGAAACTCTCTGGGCTTGGCTGCTCACAGTAAAATGTTTTGCTAAAATAGAAGGCAAAAAACATTTATCCAATATTGCCCAGTCACCAGTAGTCTACTCTCTAAATTTTTGGAGTATTTCTGGAGTAGCTTTCCCTGCTCAAGTGAAGATCAAATGGCAGATAAAGAGTAATAATACTCCTGAAGGAAAGACCAAAAAGTGCACCCAGTTGAATGAACAGATCTCAAAACTTAAGATAATAACTTAGAAGGAAAGACATCCTCCCTCAAGCTATCCATATGCAAAAGTATAAATAAAGAAAGTTCCCAGGGGATTGTGTAATTTTCAGGGTATCAGAGCTCCTGCAAACCCAGGAGAAAACAATTGAATTTCAATGATAGAATTAAATATAAAGACATTAAAATAGAGAACAGACATGACCAGCTCATCAAAGTATTTATTCTAAAAAAAGTCTACAGGCCCATATGGGCATTAAATCTCAAGAGTCTTATTAATGAATTCTTTTCCTTCAATACTTTTTACCTAATTGATTGCATAGTTTTCAGTCCACCATTATGCTCAATGAGATTCATGTTCTAAGATTGTCAACTTAGAAAAGCAAAAGACAACATCTTCATGTGATCAAACACCATGAGCAATCACTCTAAGACAGCAGCTCAGCCACATTTAATATCCCCAAAATATTACAAAGGCGCAGTCTAAATTTGATTGATGTTAAAGGGAGGGAATGATCCTTCCTCCATCGTTTTTTAGGCAGTGACAATAGGGACAGCCTTTATTTACTCTTGGAATAACTGAACTTTAAAAACCTGATAAACATGATGGAGAAAATGGATTGACTTTAAATTAACAATGGATATCAGAGAGTATAAAAGAGTCTTTAAGGTGATTAAGGGATTGGAGCAGCTGTCATAGAAGAAGAGGCTGGGAGAGCTGGGACTGCTCAGCCTGCAGAAGAGGACAGCCACAGAGATACAGAGATCTTCCCCTTGTGTAAGAATAACTGAGAGAGGGGAGAAAAGAAGGTGACACCAGACTTTTAGTGCTGCACAGTGAGAGGAGAGGCAGTGGGCACAAACTGAAGTACAGGAAATTCCATCTAACCATGAGAAAACCCTTCCTCACTGTGAGGATACTCACACACTGGAACGAGGTGCCCAGAGAGGCTGTGGGGCCTCCACTCTTGGACACCCTAAGCATTTAAACTGGTGATGTTCCCAGGAAGGCTGTTCTTGCTGCTCCTGGCTCTGAGCTGGGGTTGGGCTGGGTCTCAGCCGACCACTCTGTGATTCTCTGAGCTCACTCATTTGTTTAAAATAAATTACTTTCACAGCATTGTTTTATCAATGATCTAAGCTGCTCCATTTTGCTACAGCTGTATTTGCATGAGTTGGGAAATCACTCCTAAAACCTTACTGGTCCCACACAAGGTTTTTCTGGTCCACCTCCTAGAAATATTACTATGGCAAAGTTATCACAAGATTGACAAAAGGATGGTAGATTTTGTTTACTTTCAGATAATGCTTCTGGGAAGCCAGAGCTAAGCATGCTTCTGACCTCTTTTATTCTAGGTCAATTTCAAATGCAATTGTTTTCTAATAAAAATGTACTATTTGTTAAAAAAACCCTGATTTTCAAACACTTAAATTTCCTCTGAGAATATTTCTGGTTAATAACTTTTAGAATTAGTGTCTGGGCCCTATTATTTCATCCTCTAAAAGGTGCATGCTTGCCTCACATCTACAGGATTTAAACCATGCAGGTTTCAGTCTTGGAAAAAAGTTAAAAGGGATGGATCTGTGCCCTGGCACAAGGACATAGGTTCCACCTTTGATCTGCTGTCCTCCACCAAGAGTATGACGGACATGAATCCTAATGACACACAGGAAATAAGATTAATGCTACTAAGTGACTGCAAGTTGGTTTTGGGCAAAATGTACTGCGTGCACTTCTAGGTGACAGCAGCCTTGATACTGAAGCTAAGTTAGCACAAACTCTGAAAGGTGTTTGAGCCTTGCAGCCATGAAGACCTGTTTTTCTTTATTTGCAAAATAATGACTAACTTTTGGCTCTCAAAGCATATATGTGTCACAAATAGATGAACTCAGGTCCCTTTCCAACCTCATAGTCTATGATTCTATGAATTGTGGCTCTCAAGATTTGCCAATGAATTTTCCAGTTTGTTCATCCTGTTGGTGTGTCATAGATACACAGTGAGGTTTAGCTATATCAAGCATGTAGGATAAAGTTTATTTGACATCTTTTCATTTACTAACTACTTTGATGCTGTAATTTTTTTTTAAATACAGTCTCCCATGTAGTAGCCATGTAGCCTAAGTCCAAAGATATTATCAAATATATCATCCTCCCTAAGGATTATATTCAATCACAACTCTCTGGCTGATAACATGTTTTATATCTGTTTGTGATAGCTTCCAATGGGCTGGAATTTCTAGGTGGTAGGGCCAGTTTACACATAGATTCCACTTGAATACACTCGAAATGAGAGAAGAGCTTCTTTAGCCATGCTGAAGCTTTCAGACCAGAATCTCAGACTACTTGTAAATGATTCATCCAATGAAAATGTAATTGAGCTTTGATTGCTGATCTCTGTGTAGGAAATGGAGGCTAATCTCCGGAATCAGAGCAGTAAACAGAGGTGAGCTGGACCCTGAAGCTGATAGTTATGTTTCTTGCTTTAAATAACTTTTGTTTTCCAGTAAAACAGATTTGATAGAAAAGGATTGGACAGACCCCCCACTGGTTGCTCAGTGTCTCACAGTAATAGAAGGTTTTGCATTAAAATGCTCTTTTCTTCAAGAGCCAATCTGCCAGTGGGTCTCAGTGTGACAGATGATATGTGCACGGGAAAGGATGGTTCAGTACTGAGCTTTTGACTGTATTTCCATGTTTATTTCACAGGATTAATAATTTTTTATCAGGGACAGGGGCTGTGGATTATGCCTAGTGCTTGTGTTCATCATGGAGATGTGTCTTGTGCTGCATTCCAATGTGGGCATAGATATGTCCCTCATGATTTCAGAGTCCCTGAAAACCACTCCTTATTTTTTATCAAATATAACCTGGTTGGGTTTTTCTTGCTATTTTTTACTGAAAACTCTGAGCTGAAAAATCTCAATTCTTCTATCTTACAGAGCTATATAAAACATTTGCATTTTACATGTATTTTTACTAGCTTCTTCTCTACCTCTCTTTTTAAAAGATTATTTTTTGAAAAAAACTGATTTGGAGATTCAGGAAGCAGGGAATAAAGTTTTGCTTTAATTTATGGTTGCCTGCTCCCTGATTACCCAAAGGAACAACCTTGTGAAAGAGCTTTGGTTTTTTATCTGATCCAGTTGCCTTTGTGCAACTTCCAGTTTAATGATGAGAATAACATTTTGCTCATTTGGACAAGATGTAAAACCTTGTTGTGGGTGTATTTCAGACTGGGTGAATTTCAGACAGAAAAAGAGGAAGACTTCTGTTTATTTTTCTACCCTTTACCATGATCTCAGCTCAAGAAAGCATCTCTACAAGACAGTGTATAAGGCTGTGCTCAACATTAACCTTGTCCTTGAAATCATACTAGCACCAAAGCCTTCCAAGGGAAGGCATTGTTTCATTTATAGAAGTTACAGAGAGTTGAAGTATCTGCACTTTCATTAATTTTTTAATTATTTTTAATTCAAACTACCATTAGCCCTATGAGTTCAAATATTTGGCTTTCATCCTTTAACCAAAACATGTCCATTATCCCTAAAAAGCCCTAAAAAAGGCTCTTTAGCAACTGTGCACCCCAATATGATCTCAGGGGTTTTTAAATTGCATGTTATACTAGAGATAGTAACCTCATCATTGATCCAGGACAAATATGTATTTTTTTATATTAAAAAAAAAGAAGTAAAAGTAAAATTGTGTTTAATAATGGCTATACCTGGAAGGTCTTGTAGAAGGTGGCATAATTCCATCGATCATTACTGCAGCTAAGCTATAATGAAACGCTGAGGAAATTGAATTTGCCAATTTTAGTTACGTGCAACTTAATTATAATTGATTTAGTGCTAATGCTGTATATCTCATGCAGAAGTCTGACTGGGTAAAGAATTTCTTATAATTCACCAAAGCTCTTTTTCTCCTCCAGTTTTATTTTGCACATAGTATATTTTTAAACACAGATACTTTGATTATTATAGCTGTACCATGAGTATTGTCTAAGTACCACATGAAATGTTGTCTTATGCCTACAGATCTCTCTTCATCAGGTCTGGCTGTCAAAACTGGCCAAGTAATTGGGACAATTAAGGTGCCCCTGAGATATAATTATCCTTTATAATTTCTCTATATGTTTAAGAAAAATGATGATTGGCTCACAAAAGCAGGTTCCCCACGGTACAATGAGAAAGAGGATACTGGAAAAGAACAGATCAGCTTTAATCTCCCCCACTTAAATAGTCCCTAAAATAATTACAGCCCAAACTCTTCCTTCTGTGCCAGTAACTTAGACCACAAAGCAACATTTTAAGTTTGTGTAGACAAATAAATGAGGATGATCTCTGTTCAGAGCATCCTTTGGTGTATTAGATCCTGGTAATGACTCTCAGTTGCTAGTGTGAGGAAGATAAATGTGACAGCTGTTTTCCCATGCCCCACTGACTCACTATTCATCTAGTTAAGTACATAGACATTCCTCTGAGATCCTCTGCTGCCTCACAGCTCCTCTGAGGCTGAGCTGCCTTATTCCCACTGCCACAGAGCAAGAACTGACTTAGACAAACAGAACATCTTCCCCTCATTATCTGGGCAGTTAATGGGCAGAGGCTGGATGCTTCCCCCACATCTGGCTGCTGCACCAGGACCACTCATGGGGCCACAGGGCAGGAGTGGGGCTGCCATGAAATCACCAGCAACTGCAACAGGGCACAGAAATGGCCCTTGGCCACAAATGTCCAGGGCTCATCAGACATTTCATTGTCCAGACCAGAAATTTTATTCTTCCTCCCCTGCATGTCCATCTGGTTATGAATTATAAAACTAAAATTTAAAAGTTTTACTTGTTTTTTTTTTTTAATGTTTATTGTTTAGATTGAATGACAAGCTGCTTGTAAAACGACTTTTAAATACCTGTGTACTAGCACAGCACTCCCTTCTCTCCAGATTTCAAAATACAAATAGAATACTAAGAAGTTAATGTTTCCCTCAGACAACTGAAGTGTAGCATTTACTGAAGTTTCTAAAGAATGCATACATTTAAAGGATAAATATGACAGGAATAGGTGTATTCATGAGGAAAGTGTTTATAGCACATTTATTTCCCCTAGGCAAGAACATTGTTTTTCCCACCTCCACAACTCAATTGTATGTGTCTACCAATCCACATACATTACTGAGGAAAAAGGTGCAGTGATTATTTTAAAGCCATGTCCATTCAACCCAAAAACAATTTTTACACTTTTTTTTTTGTTGCGGCTATCAAATAATGAAATCCCCTGACATGAAATAAATTCTCATTTAAAACACACAGCCCTGCTGAAAAAATCAGGCTTTAAAGTCATAATGAGGTACTATCCTCTCACAGGGGCTAGGTTAGAAAGAGTCAGCCACAGAGAAATCAGAATTTGGTGAGGTGGTGAATTTCAGTCTCCTCCCAGATCTAATTTGCCTTCTATATATCCTAGATGCTGTAAGTGTGCAGATTAAAGGTTTCAGGAAGAATTTACTGTAGCTTAGCCCCTTGCCTATAAACATACCTTCAGCAAAGTGTGTGTATACACAGTTTACACTGTCCCAGCTGAACAAGATGGCATTTTACATCTGCTTTGCCTGACTGCAGCACGAATCATGAGGCAGCTGATGATCCAGCTCCCCAGCACATCTGTTATGTTCTAAGGAGCAAGCAGAGCAAGAACAGCTCCTTCCTCCACCCTTTTCTCACCTGGAAAGTGTGCAGACTTGGGTGTGCTGAGGGAGGTTGAAGGGCAATTTACTCTACCAGCAGCAGAGACAGAAGCTGTCTCTTGACAGCAGAAGAAAACAATGTATTTTAGATGCTGAAGAAGAGCTGTGTCCAGATTCAGCCAGCCTGAGCTATACCAAGTTTTGGTCCTCTTTGTTACCTGGGTCTGGAATCACCATATTGAAACCACAGGGCCAAAAGGGGCTGATCTGAGCCTTCCTCATAACTTCCAGTCATCAAGCACCCAAGAGGCCACCCCCATTTTGCATGGCAATTATGGCCCCAAAACTCCTTGTCACCACCTATGTACTCACTCCAGAAAGCCTCAGGGGTTTTTATGGTTTGGTTCTGGAAGAAACAGAAAATATTTTGTGCTTGTCCTTTGTATTTTCACCTCCTCTGTGAGTTTTCTTGGTGTCTCATTCACTTGCTGCCCCTGGCCTGAACTGGATGCAAATATAGAAGGTACAGAAATGCTGTCTACATTGGCAGGCAAGGACCACAGAGGGAAAGAGGATTACTTGTGTAATCAGCCAGGCTCAGATGCTGCAAGTTTCGCTTTTCCTTGTCCCCACACTAAATGTGTGTCATACAATTCATATCTGACTACAGCACTTGCTTGCCTTGATTACACATAAAAATGTTAAAGGAGGCTCTGGCTGTGTTCAGTTCCTCTGGAGGAGCCGTTCCCAAGGTAAATATGTTCAGCGTGCTTGCCTTGTTCTGAGCCTGTCCTAGCTCTCCTATCACTTTGTCAACAGAAATACCCTTGGGCAAATTTGACCCATTGTGCTGGTAATGCAATGACATTTAAATTGTAAAAAATATATTAAGCTGCATTGGAGGACTGTGCTCATCTTCATATAAAATATTAAATTTCCATTTGCCTGTGGGAAAGGAAACACCTCAGAGCAATTTCTTGGGTCTTGTAGCAAAATAGCAGCTAAAAAGCTGGAATGGTATGTCCCCTGAGAAGTGCTCCAAATGGCTGAAACAAATGTCCCCCAGTGGCCAGCTCCAGAGCATTTCTACAGCCACATGAAAAAATATACTGGTAGTATGTGCCCTGCTCACCTGAACTCTGTTTCAGTTTATTTTGTACCATTTTACTGGAGATTTGTGAGAATTATTATTCAGAGGGGTTTCTAAAGCCTTTCTTACTACTTGGCTTTTGTCAGATGTGATGTCAGTTGGTACAAGGTGTGAGAATATGTTGACAGAGAAAGGTTTTTGATATGTTAAGAGTTCAATTTTCATTATATATATTATATATTTTATATTAGAATGGAAAGGATTTGCTCTATTCCTGTTTCCACTTGGCAGAGGCTGAAATTGAGATGAAACAGAAATTACAGTCAGTTCTCCTGGTTTAAAAAAATTAATGGCAGCCTGAAGATTCATGGAGATGTGGATAGAGAAAAGGGAAAGGCAAGAGCCTGTGCTGCACTCAGCAGCAGGACTCAGAAACCCACAGCACCCCTTCCTCTATAATTCCTCAGCTCTTTTACTCTCCACTCACAACTACAAAAATCATTAGAACCTGCTATAAGAAAATTTATTTCTTGCTTACATTTTCATATGAACTCAATTTCTTAGCCTTTATAAGTGGTTTCCAAAATATACCCTTGTGTATTTTGGTGGAGAGAAAAGAGAAATTGATGGTTTATATTCTTTTTAAGTTATATCACCTTTCCCCATATACACCATCTTTTCAGAATTGAGGAGCAAATACAATGTCCAACAGATGTATGAAAATAACAATATTAATTCAACAGAAGCTGTTCGACACCCCCACTATTGTGTCTTAGCCTGCCTGAGCTGAGGATGATTCCAAAGAACCCCCAAGACCAAGATTTTCATCCATTCCTGTTTGATAGTCCATGTAACATGGCTGGGCCACTCAAGCCCATTTCCTGGGGTGTGTAAAGGGTAGCAGCATTGCTATAACTGCATGAGCTGATTTGAAAACTAATAATTGGAGGGTCTATGAGGCAGAAATTCCTTTCAGGAGTGTGGGAGCTCTTCAGCAGATTACTGGGGAGAATGGGATGCCATCACAGTCACTGAAAAGGCTACAGGGCCTTAAACGTTCTGTATAGAACCCTGATTTCCTTGGAAAGTTACTTTAGATAAACAAAGCCCCCTTCTTCTCTCACTTCTTCATTAAGTGAGCAAACCTTTGAAAAGCCTGTGCATGATAAAAGTATTCCTTGAAATAATCTCAAACAGAATGTAGCCACAAGGTAAAATTCTAACAAGAGCAAAAATCGTTCATGCACGATTACTTTCTGACACACAAAATAGCCAGCTTAGACTTTATGTTATCATTAAATAAATAGGAACTAACAAAAAGTCCTTTTTTTCTTTCTCTGTCCTTATTAATGCAGAATATATTTTGACAATGCTTTCTTTGTTAATTTGGACCCAACTCAACCTTGCCTTTATTCTGTATAATGATTTCCAGTAAGGTAAAGAAGTTATATAGTGCTGCATTTTGGATTTCACAGCTTTTTACTCCCACTTGGGCAGGCAGGGAAAGGGGAGGGGAGGGGAGGGGAGGTGGGTCTCAGAGCAGCTCCTCTGCAGTAACATGGCAGGAATGCTGTTCTGAGGCTGGGCTCACCTCACTCCAGATAAACTGGACACAACCTCTGTCGCAGACATCTTTTATGGAAAATCCTTTCTTTAGGATTTTTCCTCCTGAGAATCTGAGAGGCCTCGGGAAAAAAATGTAAACAATGGTTATCTGCTGCTGTGGAATGCAACAGGTGCATCTGTGATTGGCCCATGTTGGATGTTTGTAATTAATGGCCAATCACAGTCAGCTGGCTCGGACAGAGAGCTGAGCCACAAACCTTTGTTATCATTCTTTGCTATTCTATTCTTAGCCAGCCTTCTGATGAAATCCTTTCTTCTATTCTTTTATTATAGTTTTAATGTAATATATATCATAAAATAATAAATCAAGCCTTCTGAAACATGGAGTCAGATCCTCATCTCTTCCCTCATCCTCAGACCCCTGTGAACACCATCACAAACATCTAGACATGTCTTTACCCGTTATTGTTAATAAGGATAGACTGCCTTCTGATTTACTCTGGGCAACATTCTGCTAACACTAACCCTAGAATTACACCTTCCTCTGGCATAAGGTCAGCAAAGCTCTTGCAGAATGTTATCTGATATGACTGAGGATCTCTGAGCTGTCTCCTATTCAGAAAGCCACTCCTGATGGCAGGCAGCTCGCTCTGCTGCTCACCAGAAAATACACAATCCTTTGGAAACAATGCAGCTAAAGAAAGCCTGTAGGGCTGCTGCTTTTCCTTTAGTCCTGGCACTTCTGCTCCACTTTACTGGTGTGAGGATAAGAGCAAATGAGGTGTATGGTAGAAAAAGAAGTGTTGATAAAGATGTTGTTGCATCTTACCCAGGCCATCAGCACAGTACAAAGTGTTTTAGTGAGCATCTGTTCCTCCCTCCTGTTATCAGCAGCCAGTTCATCTCTCCTGCCTACATCAGAGTCCCATGGCCCCACTGATCTCCCTGTTCCCACAGGAGCTGCATCCTCCCCTTGCTGAACAGTCAGCCACTGCCTTCCAGAGCCATTCCCTTTCCAGTTAATTACCCCATTCCTGGGATTGGGAGGGAGAAAAGAAAGAATATTCTACTGAAAATGAGAAAAAAAAAATCCACAAAGTTCTAGAAATTTAATCTGTATGATTCAGAGGTCAAAGGAAATGGAGATCAATGCTGATCTGTGAGTGTTAAATGACTGGGGTACTAATCAAAAGATGTAAGTTTGTCATTCTCCTCTGAGACTGACCATAGAGCAATAAATGCACAGAACAATGCAACATCTTCCACTCTTAAAATTATAAAATAAGTCTGAAATCTGGGTTCTGATATGACTCTGACCCTTTTGATCTGAGATTAGTAGTTTAACACTTCACTAAAGTCTCTGAAAATGCCAGATGAGGTCTCAAATGGAAGTAGAGCACTTTAGGGCTGACACAGTTATCAATCCTGCCCTCTCTGCATTGAGTATTTGCAAAATGCACCTTCACCCTCAAATTAGAACAGAGAAAGATTCAGATGATGTTTATTTCAGCCATTTGATAATAATTTTGTGTTGTTATCACATATTTGGCTGAGCAAACAGGTATTTATGGGAGACAAATTGCCTTTCCCTAGGCTGCTGCTCTGGTGTGCTGTCACTGAGCCCATCATGGGTTCAGAGAGGAGGCAGGTCAAAGAAGCCAAGAGCTGGATAATTCCTTCTTTGCACCCATGACAGGGAGTGAGCTATTCAATGAGCAGGTGTGAATTACACCTTATGCAAGCAAGGAGAAGGAGAAAACACCGAGTCACGATTTGTCCAGGAGCTTTGCACAGGCAGGGCAGTGCTGGGCAGCATCCCACCCACCTCTCCTGACTGCAGGGGAACCCTGATCCTGAGGGTAAGAGCAGCTACCAAGCTCTGGTGCAAAGTCAAGCTGCAAAACCCAGCAACAGATTCCCTTCCCAGCATGACACTAATGGAATGTCTCGGTGGTGAGTGGTTGTTTGAGAGCTGGTGTATGAAAGACCAGAGATATAAATGATGCTTAAGTGCTGCAACCTCCAAGAAAAATGACAAATGCACTGTAGTTCCTGTTATGATGATTAGCTATGAGTGGGACACACAGGTTTGGATGCTTTTCCCTTGCTAAAGAACAAGCCCTGAGGGGCTAGGGAGGGGGAAAAGGAGTGTATGTTCAATATTTCCTTCTTTTTGTTTTTATGCTAAGCTGAAAATGGCACAATATGAGGCATCATCTGGGCAAGTGAGCTGTTTGTGTCAGAGCCCATGGCTGGCTTGATGGGCCAGAGCATTGAAGGGACCTTGGCCCTGGTCCCTGGGACATGAGGAACAGGTGAGTTCTGTCCAGGGGCTGCAAGGCCAGGCTTGGGGGGGGGGGTCTTACTCTGATTAAGGCAACTATGCCTAGCCAAAGCCCCTAGTGGCTCCCTAACCTCTTTGAAATGGAAGCCACAGTTGTGCCAAGCCTTTTGTCTGACTCTAGACTTGTTTTCAGTCTCCTGTCTGTGATTATATTTTGTACTCTTGCTTTACAGGCACAGGATTCCCTGTGCAGGATGCAGGGCTCTAATGCACTTTTTTCATAAGGCCATTGGCAGTCTTTGAATGTACTGGTACATTTTTTCACCAGGTTTCAAGGTGATCTGAGGTATTCCAGTCTATAAAATGAGAGTGTCTCTGCCTCAGTTTTGGTAAGTAAATTGTCAATGAGATAAAGGCAATATCTTTTTTTTATAGTGAATTACTATAAATGTGATTTTTCACTTCTTAGAAGATCAGCATAGCAGGTCAAATAATAGATGATCTAGTAAACCTAATTTATCGTCTCTCTCTTTTTCTCTCTTCCTCTCCTCCTTTCATCACTAGGAGTTAAAATTTCACAAGATGATTATATATACAATTGCATTCTGCCATGATTTGCTATATTTTACTTCACCTTTGGGTAAAGATAGATTTTTTTGCCCCCCAAGGAGGAACTCAGTCACTTCATAGCCATAACTTCTATTATCTTCTTGCCTGGAGAGCTTAGATCTATTCAACTGTGAAATAGCTTGTCCCTGTATTATGCAACCCTGGTAATTCTCTGTTTGGCATTACTCATAGAAGCCCAGGGTGGAAGCATCAGCTCCAGGAAAAGAGGGTGGGAAGTTGAAAGAAGCACCAGAACTTTATAATCAGAGGCAGGAGGAAAAAACCAAAGATATTCATGTATCTTAGAAAAGTGTGGGATAAAAAACCTCAAAAATTATCTTTGTAAACAGACTAAATGTCCTTCAATAGAGTGTGGGATATTTCTGGAGAGTAAATCCCAGCTCTTTGTGGAATTTTCCATTATGCAACTGAGAATTTCATGACTGAAAATTTTTATCCAATAAAACTCAAAAAGAGGCCTAGTTTGTATTTACACTTATGCACATGCTCACACATTATGGAGATGTCAGAAGAGATGCCACAGTTAAAGATGGTTGGTTAAAATATACAGATAAAGGAGTACTAAAATCAATTTTCTTCACACTCCAATTAATTCAGACTGAATTTGGTATCCAACTGACCATATAAATTTTTAAGAGAAAATTTAATCATGGCTTTTGTTTTTGGCAAATAACTTAGTGGCTTCCACAGGAAATTTCCTCCTCCTGCTCTTGGTTATGTCTACAGATTGAATTAAAGCTTTCAAAATGTTTGAGCTTAATTTTCATTTAAGGTCCTTTCCATGGCCAAAGACAACTGTAGGTTATCACAAAAATCCAGTATTCTGTATTTTGGGATTGTTTTGGGGGTACTGCAGTGTTTTGGGGCAGGCTGTGCATCAATGTGCCTGTGTGGGTGGAAGAGAGGCAGCAGCTGTTCTGCACTGCCTGAGCAGCACCTGGGTTTCACCTTGACAGCACATTAAAGAAGTTGGTTTTTGAGTTAATGTGGCAGCTGCATCAAGTTTGGAGCTGTAAACAGAAAAATCAACCCCTCTGGATTCTCTGCTCAAAAGGCTGGAATTTTGTACATTTTTAATAAATAAGCAGAAATGCAACAGTTCTACTGCTTTTTTTCCCCCTGCTGAATCAGAATATCCCAAAACCATTAATTATTGATTCTGCTACTTGGGTCAAAAGAGATCCTACAGTTCATATCCCCACAGGCATTCTCCAGCTAAAATATTATCTTCTCCTCCTGCTCTGCTGTTGATATAATACCCCCAGCCTAATACTATCTTGAACATAGTCAAATTTTGATATTTTAAATGTGACCAGATTTACATTTTGGTTTTCAGAACAGTTTATAGTGAGCTACACAAAGATTAACCAGTAAGTCTGCTCCAATTTCCATCTGCTTTTATTTTACCTTATTCCAAAGCAACTTTTTAGGCCAGGCCACAAGATAAACAGAAAATAAAATGTATGTTACTTATTGGAGTGACTAAATGATGAAAAATGAGCATGGTTTTGTATTCATTGATGAAAATTTTAGAAGAAAATGTAAGTAGCAGAGACTTTAAGAGGTGTGTGAAACAAAAGCAGATGGGTATTTGTGTGGAGCCTGCAGCTAAGGTAAATTCCACTGTTTTAAGGGGAAATATCTCTGTGATTCCTTACTCACTTCCTTCCCAGGCATCAACTGGGCATTCACAATGACAAAAACTCCGGTGGACATATCCAGAACTCCAAGTCCTTCCTGATTTTATCCAGTTCTTTTTGCAAGAACAATAATACATTCCTTAAAATTGTTTGAATGTCAGATGGTGTTGTCTCAGGTGGCTCTGTAGAAAATATTATTCACAATATTTTTCCATTCCCAAAATAATTCAGGTACAGATTGTTTTGACTGTCTTTTTGCTAAAACACAGAGAGCATTGTATCAGGTAAAATATAAATTTGACAGGTAAAAACAGTTTAAAAGCATATGGTTTGCCTATGCTGCATCACACAATGTCATTCTCAATTACAGACACCAAATCCAAACACTTTGAAAGATTTTGAAGGTGTTTGACAGTTTAGAAACATTCATCCACATAAAAGTAGCATAATATTTTAAATTTACTGATGAGGAATGATGTGGAAATACCTGGTGCTGATTATTTTTGTGAGTGAACTTTGGGAATGTGATGGATGAAGGTGACTCCTTCCCCACAGCAGTGTGGTTTGGTAGAGGCTCCAAAGGAGGCAAGTGCCTGCACTGAAAATGGATCAAGAAATTTGCTGTAGGAAAGAATACACCACAAATGTATGTGCTAAATATCAGTAGTGATATCATAATTGATTGTGTTGGTGAATATTTAAGTGGGAGTGAAAAGAAGTTTTCTCCTTGGAGAAGATTTTCACTTCACACAACAAATTGATATTTCTACATCAATCTTCCCCATTATCAGAAAGAGGGTTGTGACACAGCACCTCAACACAAACATCCTCCTCTTAATTGTATTTTAAACCTGAAATAATGGGAAACAAAATAACTGGTGTGGTAGGAATGGTGAAGAACTGGGACATCTCCCCTCCTTGCAAATTAGGTAGTGAGGTGCTTCAATATGGAAAATGGACTTTTTGCCATCTGCAAGTCATAATCTTACTCTTAATGCTTTGGTAGTCTAATTAACGTAAATGCACAAGTCTGAATAATTGCTTTGGGGTCATCTTAATTAGAACTTCCATCTTTTAATTGGCAAAGAGATTAATTAAGATATACCCTCCACTGTCCACTAAATCCCATCCCTTATAGTTTGTGAAGAATTTTTCCATCTCTACACTAGTGCAGGTCAAGAACACTAATCCTACCTCTCTCTTCCACTTTGCCAGCTACAAAAGGAACTATTCCTCTGACATGCATGCTAAATCACATGGAAACACTGGCATCTGGCTGCCTGCATTTCCTGTGAGTGGATGAGTTGTGGGAGAAACAGCTGTCACCACTAAAACCTCACGTCTGAAATCCAGAGGTGCAGAAAGGGCAGAGCAGAGGGAGCAGAGCTGGGATGACCCAAACAGAGACCACTGGACATGGCCAAGCCTGAGGAAGAGGAGCCATGGTAGGAAATTCCTGGGAAGGAAAAGGAGAAAGCCCTCAAAACCTTGATAGTGTGAGAATTTTTAAGCCACAACTTTCTTCCATCCAGAATGAACAATTTCCCATTAATTTCACAATCTCAGCACTAGAAAGGAGTTAAAGTACAACTGCACTGAGTTTTCAGGGGGAATTAAGTGAGAACTGGAAAAAAATTGGAAAGTGGCATTTCCAGCCAAGTGCCTGTGGCAGGTGTAAAGATTTCTGAGCTATTTACAGCCACCCCCTGGTTCTGCTGCTCAGTTTGTTTCATCAGATGGGGTCCAATAGACCTCTGAGTTCAAAGTAAATTTCATCAGCTTTTGAGTTTGCCCAGAACTTTTCCAGGCTGGGAAGAGGCAGACTTCTGTTAAAATTGAGTTTTCTTGATAAAAAAAAAAAAAAAAAAGAGGGAAAAAAACATCTGAACTACTAACCTATGCCAAATCAATTCCTTCTACACTACCAGTCATGCAAAGACTGCTCAGGATAGTCTGGGGTCAGAATGATTAACAGTTAAAGTGAAGTAAAAAGAGTAGTTAGCAGACTTATTGCTAAATCAGGTACTTCTTACTTAAAGAGTTGAAGAAAAAGTCAACATTTCCCCTTCAAATTGGGATTCTGTCTTGTCCATTCAGTGTTAGATGCCTGGAGTGCTGAGTTATCTTGTAATAAATGGTGTCTGTCCAAATCCCAGATACACAGGAGGGGCACATGGAGCTGTAACCCCAGCAGAACTCCACTGCCTTAGAGAAAGCTGGGAAAGCAGGTCAGCTGGGATTTCCACAGGAAGTTATAGCTTCTTTAAGTATTTTCCTCAGAGGAAAACCTATAAATACCTGTCTCATAGACTGCTACTACCTGTTGGGAGGGCAGCAATGATATAAACGTATTCATCTTCTTTCTCTTTTATCAAAAAGAACACATATAAAAAATTAGATAAATTAGAAGATGGAGCTGAGGGGATTATTGTAACTTCAAATAGCTCAGAAACTGCAAGTGTAAAGAGGCTTTTGTTCCTAACAAAACTGCCTGTGCCTTGCCATGAACTGATGCACCTCTTTGTAGTGTTTGTAGTGTTCCCTTCAAATATAAATTTAGAAATAGAAAACATTCTACACCACCACCGCCATGAAAGTGTGCAGCTTTAAACTGTAAAGCTGGACACAGAGTAATAATAACCCTGTGTAGCCTAGAAATACTGCACAAACCAGCAGCTGTATATTAATAGAAATGTTTGCCTCCAAAATTATTTCAGTGATTCAGCAAAGCCTCAAGTTGCCATGATTATTACTGTACCAAAGTCAGATCAGAATGTGAATAACTTCAGTTTTTCACTTAAAAAAACCCAAACCACACATTTTCTCGCAGTCTGAAAATCAAGAGAAAAGGTAGTTCAATGTGAGGGATATGACCCAGCTGGCTTTTCCATTTTTTCTTCATGATGAAATGTTGCTAAATGTCTGGGTGTCAGCAAATGAAAAAATTGTGTGAAGAAACTGAATGTCTTTGAAGAAAATCCTGCCGGCTGAAGGAAATTGTCAGTCTGCAAACAGGCATGGTCAGAATGCTGGACCTCCTCAATTTCACAGTTTGGGGATTTATTTTCAACAGGTTTGTAAAGGGTGGTCCAGCACAGTTCTTGTAATAACTCTTACAACAGCTTTGAGTGGAAACAGGAGGGCAAAACCACCACCAGTGATGAAAGGAGGTGGAATAACATGTCAGCACATTTCCTGACAAAACAAAGCCTCATGGGGGCCACACTTGACCCCTGTTAACAGAGACAAAGGATAATGTGATTGTGTAGGCTATGTGCTTGTAAACCTGCAGGCAAATGAGACGGGAAACCCACAGCTTTGCCTCTCTGTAATGCTGACTTGAGAAAAAAATAGAAACACAAGAGAGCAGCCTGGCAGGCCAGCATAAAGAGGCAGAGTCTGAGAGCAAAGACAATACTTCTTATTGTTTGATTCTTATTGTTTGATTCCTTCAGCATTCAGGGAAATAGGTCTGTGTTCTCTGAAAATAACAACAGGTCTGCTTCAAAGAGCTGCTGGTGTTGCAAACATATTGCTTCTAAGCAGAAAACCCTGCGAAGTCCTGAAAGTGTGGCTGAATGCTCAGGTCAAAGGAGCAATTGTTACTTTCAAGCTGCCTTGAAAGTGTCATCTAAGTGACATCACTGAGACCAGGGCCTCTGAAGGATCCTGGCACCAGGGAGCTCCCACACATCCTGGGAAGGAATCAAAGCACTTGTCCAAGGAGGAGTTTAATGATATTTCCCTTTCTGAAGTGAAGAGCTCCCTCCTGACCTTCTAGCTGCTCATATTAGTTCCAGCCCTGCTATAGCACATGCATCTGCCCTCGGGGGAAAGAAGGTGCCTTCACTGGAACATTTCCACACAGAGAGACTCTAAATGCAAATGGTTTGGGCTTGGGAGTGAAAGCCATGCATTAGAAACCTGCCCATCTACAACCCTTCCTCTCCTCTGAGCATAAATACCCCTTCTCTGACAGGGTCCTGCAAGCCCTAAATCCTGTGGGGCTGTGCCAGAGTGTCAGAGCTGTGAGCTACAGCCCAGTGTGTGCCACACAGCAGCCAGACCCAGCACAGGGCTGAGGAATTGCACTGCTGTGCCCAGCTGTCCTGCAGTGATGTAGCACGTCATAAAACCAAGGCAGGTACTGAAGAAAAATGGCTCTTAGGAAACATGTCAGGACTTCTTTTGGAACTTCTTTAGTTCCTTACCAAATGGAAAATGTGTCAAAACTAGAAGGGATATGAGCAGCAATTAAAAAAAAATACCATTTTTCTCTTTAATGAAGGGTATTGACTATTTCTCTATGGATATGCACTTTTATGTAGGCTCTTGTCTGGCTGCTAAAGGCCCTGGATAAAATAAGTGACAGGTATGTGACAATTTAATCTACAATCAACATCTTCATATAGATTACTTTCCTTGATATCACATAATTCATAGTCTTTATTGCAGACCATTCATCTCCTACCTAACCTTCATCAAAAATAATCCTGAATATAATTCTACCATTTTGCCTACATCAGAAGCAGAGCAAGGCTGAAACTAATTTGGGACCCAGTGTCCAAGACATGCCTTTAGGATCAGGCAGGACTTAATAGAACTGGCACTTCTGTGCTGCTAGGGATGACCTCTGGGCTATTTGTCAAGGAATGTGGGAAGCAGAGTGAAATAGATCTCAGTCTGTGCCAGCCAGGACAGGAGAGAACAAGAGGTTGGGATGGTGCTTCCCTGTGCCCAGGGCTCCAGCATCAAGGCCCCACCTATACAGAACCTTGCAGGAGCCACTCAGCAGCACAGCTGAGCTCTGGGCATCCTGGTTAGACCCTCTGCTCAAGAAACTGCGAGGAAACAGCCTCAAAAATGCACCATTTGAGGAGCTCTCAATATCTAACTCCATTCCCCTCTCTTTTTGTAAAAAAAAAGTTTTTGCTAAGTGTGTAATGGTGTTTGGAAGCAGAAGTTCAGATTCTCCTTCTGCCAAGAATTCTTTTCTTTATTTTGGTCAGAACTGAAAGCTAATTATTTCCTGCTTCAAGAGCAATAGAGTGTTTATTGGAATGTTCCCTACAAACCTATCAGAAATGTTATTGCTCAGTAATAAATGAGCTTCCAATTAATTAAATTTAGCTCTCCATATAGACAGATCACTCCAGAAACTGTTTCTTTTTTTTCCTCCTTCTGTATCAACATGAGTTCTACAAAGCAGGAAGGAGGCATTCACTGGAGTTTAATATAAAATACCATGATTGCAGAATGTTGAACTCATGGTGAAATTCATCCCTAATGAATTAATGTTTAAAACTAAATAGATATATTATTAGTTTCACTCTTAAAACGTAATTTCTTCTAGTGCAGACTTTGTACTCACTTTTGTTTTAATTTAAGTATTCTAAAATTGGCAGTGTAAAATTGGAGCTTCCATCATGCTATAATTTATGTTGGAGAACATAATTCAGAGCAAAAATTAATGACAGCAGCCCCTGTAGATAGTGTGGTCAAACTGATCCAGATTTTTGTTAATGGCCCTCTCATCTGATTTACCATTGTACATGATCCTGTCATTCTCACATGCAGCCTCTGCTGCCTGTCCAGATGGGAAATTTCAGATTTGTTCAGAGTGGCAGAGTTGGAAGGACAAATCTGCTCAAATTCAATAACAGAACAGCAGCAAAACTAAGAACTGGATGTAAAATTTAATCCAGGGTTTTAAGCATGTGTTCTGTCTACAGTTTGGTAAAGATAATAGTTGTTGATTACTTGAAGTTTTACAAATGTTGGAGTAACATGGGTAAAATTACTGGATTGCTTTCTGAGATGCAAACTGAGTCATTTGTGGGCATGCTTATACTGTACTTACTGTACTTGCTTTCCAAGATCATGCCAGGTAAAAATAGGAATGCATAAATACTTATGCAGAATATTGCTTAAGGAGGCACAGCCAGAGCATTGCACAAGCATTTATATCAACACAAGTTCAGGGCAAACTCATCCCATAAAAGGCTGCTGCTTGTGAGGTAAAAGAGGAGATTTAGTCTCTGCAATTCTTCAGGTCTCCATTATCCAGGTGTTTCTTCAGCCCAACACCCACAGTTAGCAGGAGTGGTTATACTGTGGTCACAGAATTTATTAGGCATACAGAGATGTTAGTCATACACATAAGACATAGAGCCATTTATTAAAAGCGGTTAGCGGGCAACTAACTTTCATGGATTTTTAATTTTAATTTTTTTAATCAATGTGAATTTGAAATGCCTGGTACTTTTAGAAGTTATGGCTTAGTTGTGATACAGTCCTACAGCCAAGCCATAATGCAGAATGACATTTGGGTTAGAGAAGAGCTGGTACTGCACCAATTGTCCATATAGATTTTTATTGAATAAGCTCCATTTCAGTGTCTATATACATTGACACCAACTATTTCAACCTAAAACGTTCTGTCCAGAAGATTGCAAAGGCTGATGCTATTTAATATGACATTTTAAAGACAAAAGGCAGGCATGCTGGGCAGAAGTGATGGGTTAGGAGAAGGACACCAGAGTGACACCATTAGTTAAAGGTTAAAAAATAAAAGCTACTTTGTGACACATTCATGCAGAATAACAGGGATGCTTGTTACCTTCTGAGTTACTGGGTTCATAGATTCTACAAATTATAAGGTTTATAAGGCTTAATCTAAAGCACTAGATGGTTTTGCTGAGTTGAATTTTGCTCGCATTACAGCATGCCTCTAAGAAAAAAAAAAAAAAAAAAAAAGCAACTTTAAAAATCCCCAAAGTCCTTAAGAAATCCAGAAAAGGATGCCAGTAATGTGAAATGTGAAAGATATTACCTCTTTTCCTCAGTCTCTCTCTCCCTCCCCCTCCCCAGCTCAGATATGTGGAAGGTCCAAGAGTCTGCAATTCTCTGCCAGGTATCAAACGGGAGCTCCCCCATCTGAGAGCAGGAGTGCTGAGCATGATTCAGCTGGGAGGAAACATCCTCTGTGCCATCATCAAATGATGAAAGCTGTGGCTCTGGATTGTACCAGCCTTTGAATCTCCTGCTTTCAACCCTTTTGAGGGAAAGGCTTCGTGTATTTGTGACCCCGCAGGCATGTCCTTTGGAGCTGTAAAGGTTGTAGATGATTTTCATGCTGCACAAGTTTTGTGTGACTTAAATTCACTACCATGAATGCCTGGGAAGTGAATGCTTGGGACTAGAAATAAAACTGATGCCAAGAGTCCAGCAAGATAATAACTGTGTAGGGCTTCAAACCCCCAGAGTGTGCTTAGAAGCATCTTACAATGGACCACAATTTTTTTTTTAATCACTTTCACTTTGTCCCTTGTGCAGCTCTACAATTAAAAAGTAGGTTATTATCCCTCTCAAAAACATATCAGAGGTAGCAGGAAGGGATACTGTTATATAGCAGAGTGAATGGATGGAGTAGGATAAAAGAGAAACCCATCATCTTGCTGCTCTTCAGGTCTCAATGAATGTGAATGGAGATTTTGGGGACTTGGCAGTGTTTTGTTCTGAAGGTCAGCATGCAAGCTACTGGGTGATCTTTCTGTTTAATTCACTTGGATATTTTGCAGATCTGATTTTGTACTGAGGCTAGAAGAAGCTGAAATATG
Organism: Ammospiza nelsoni; assembly: GCF_027579445.1. Lineage (NCBI taxonomy): Eukaryota > Metazoa > Chordata > Aves > Passeriformes > Passerellidae > Ammospiza > Ammospiza nelsoni. The sequence goes on along the minus strand of NC_080647.1, from coordinate 13,736,518 downwards.
TAAAAATAAATGGCATATAATCTGAAGCCATGCAACAAGCAGCTGTTTCCAAGGTCCACCCAGTTTTGTTAGCTCTAGACTGCCTTCCTTGCTCCTAAACCATTTCAATGCCACTGTGCAGACCAACAGAAAGGTCTGACTTGCAGTGCAACATGACTGCATCAATCAAAGTTGTGTTTCATTAAACTAAACCTGGGGATGGCTAGAAATAACTACAGCATTTCACACTGTGGTGTGGAATTCATTGCAAATATTTGAAAAAAATATTCTTGATAACAAATATGAAAGAGAGATTACTAAGAAAGCAGATGCAAATGCTACTTCATTGCTTTCTTAAGCCTTGGTAGTGAAGAGTCAACAACTAATACAAGTGCAATTAAAACTTGGGAGCCATTCTTATCAAAAGAGTGAAGCTTCCAAAATTGGCATCAAAGCAGTCCCTGCTCAGTGGGTGTCCAATGTCAAGGATTCAGCCTTTGAACATAAAACACAGAGTAAATGGGATTGTAAACAACTGGCACACAAAGAACACAGCAGGCAGAGGCCAGGGTGTCCCTGACCCAGATGGAGATGTATGTGCACAGCAGTGTGGCCCATAGCATTCCAGCACAGTTCTATATGTTTCATTGATTAGAATAAAAAGACAAAAATCCTAAGCCTTGTGATCCTGAGTTTTGAAATGTTACAGACTAGAAACAGTCTTATTTGAAGGGGAACTCTGATGCAACACTTCCATTTTTGTGGTACATCACCTAGTGTTATTTGGACATCATAAAAATCATTTTGTTTTCTCAAAATATTTTTCAGAGATTCAGCTTGAAACTGCAAGCTGATGTTCAGATATTTTTTTCCTCTAGAATGTGGCTGCTATGAAGAAGCAGAGTTTATTCTGTGTTCTGTTGATCACCATAGTAACCTGTGCTCTCTGTATTTAATAGGGAACAAAAAGTTATTTATTTGACAGGGATGGAGTTCTGGGAAGCAATGGTTTATGAACACTGGCAAAATATTTTAATGGGACTATTTACTTCTCAAGTTTTTAATGTGTACCAGTAATTTGATCTTTATCTGTCATGAAGACCTCAGAAGATGGAATTGATTGTAGTTAAAAGGTGTTCATTAGAGTTACAGCTATTTTCTACTCTTAGCAGTTTTTAAATAAAGCTGAACAGTGCCCTGTTGAGTCCTGATTGTTTTTTTATATGAAAAGCACAATAAAGGTATCTTGCTTGCTTTTGGGCTTCTTTTGTATTCTCAGGAACCAAAGGGATTCCTAAACTGCAAACAAAAGGACAACTGACAGTTATTTATTGAAATCATGCTGTTTCACATCAGCACAGATCTATTTTTTTCAAGCCCAAAGGGTGAGATTGCCCACCAGTTTTTAATTGCTCCTTTATTGGTGTAAATTGATTTATTTTATGAAATTACTTTCAGTGTGCTAATTGATCTTTTTGCCTGCTTACTCTTAACAGGGATCAATCCATTGATCTGCCTCACAGAAGCGGCCCCACCAAATGCAGAGGTGGCACGGATGTGGCAATAACTGGAATCCAGTGTGGGGCAGAGGAACATGAAGGGTTTTTTTACCCATCCCCTTGTTATGTGGGACTGGCATCAACTCTGCCTTCTTACTGACACTTTCTTTGAGCAAATTTTGTCCCAGGGGGAAGCTGTAGGAAAGCAGGGTGGCTGCCCATGCAGGTTTTCCTTTGTGAAGAGAATTTCTGCACTTTCAGTACCCTGTGGAAACACACCATGATGTTGGTATAAACCCCAAAAGGTTTATAAAGGAATCCATCAGGAAAAGGTGTGCTCATTACACTTCTCATCTCTACCTGCAATGAATGCTTCATTATCAAACCTCATTATGACGTAGCTATAACCACTTTATTTTTCCTACCTTTACAACTTACCTAAACCACAATTACAAACACATATTTTTAGGCAATGTCCAGTCCTTTATATACTCTTATATTTTACCTATCTTTTCTTAAGCATTTTATCATTCTGCATTGAACCATATTTTACAGTGAACACAATTTTAAAGCTTGAATTTCACCAGTCCTATAGGAATTGTTTTACCCAGAAGACTGAATTTATTTCTTCTAACTCAGGAAGAATTTTGATGTTAACTCTGAGGTATTAAATGTATCAAAAAAAAGAAAAGGAAAGCACAGCTATTAATTCAGAATTTTCATTTTATTGGAAGCACAGGTCTAGTAATTAATATACTTATTTTATACAGTTAAATATACATTATACCCTGCAGAAGCAGATGCTATCAATACCAAGCAGCAAGCAGAATGTGAGTATTGATTGTACAAAACCCCTTTCACACTCATGTTATCAAGGAGCTTTTCAAACCTCTATTCTTAGGAACACCATTTGGAGGATTGTGCATATGCATGTGTAAAATGAACTGCTATTATGACTTCATCTGTGCGTGTGTTGGCACTGCAGACAGTTTTGCTGAAGTAATAATTTGGTGGTATCAAGAGGCAGAAAATCGGATCACGGAAGCACAATTCAGATGGAATTGCTGAGTAAGTGCATTGTGGTTTTTTCTCTCTTGTAAAGAGATTAAATACCATACCTGGATAATATTTCATAAATACCACACACAGAGTACTTATGAGACAGATAAGGCAAGGCTGGTAGCACAAGCAAAAATCAGAGGAAATGTTACCTGTGATAGATGCATTTGTCTACCACAAGGAGCTCACTGGGAATGCAGAGGTTTTGCCTCAAAAACCAGTTAAGTAAAAGTTTAGCAATGCTTTTTAATTCCAAAACCTGCAGAATGCAGGGGTCTGGCTATGGTGTGATTGATGGTTTAACTTCAGAGACCAGGTTCAGAATTTTCAGTGGCTTTATAGCAACCTAATACTGCACCAACTCCACTCAAAATGTTCAAAGATACATAGGTCTAATTTTCAGATTTATTTAGGGCAAGTCTATGTAGGCAGGTGCACAAGGAGGCTTTCACTGGGTTCACTTTGAGATGGCCACCACAAACTGGTTCTGAACGACAGTCCAGAGCAATCATTCAAGATCACAAATCATTCATGAACAATATAACTTTTCTTAAAATATTAAGCCTGGCTGAACTTACCAAACAGTCAGGACCAGTCCAAACACTTCAGCTAAGTGCACAAGCACAAGATACTTGTCTAACTTAAAGCACAGACAGGTAAAATTTCAATTGTCCTTGCAGCTTTATCTGAAAAACAGGATTACAAAATCTACCTTTCACAAAGCTGGGATGCATTTAAATTAAGTGATATTGGATACATTGGATACAATATAAAAATCTTGGATGGAAAACTGCATAAATGCAAAGCATTAAATCATTAAAGCCCACTGTTTATGCTCTCAGATTCTGATGATCAATGTATGCTTATATCCTTTTTCCATAAAATAAAATAGTTATTCCTGAGGTAACAGTGAACAGCTTGTAGAGAACTCGCATATAGGAGTCGAGCATAAATTATGCAGCAAAGAATTTACAGATATTTCATTTCCTTTGCAAATGTCATCATTGGAGAACACTGGTGACAGATATCACACACAATCCACCTTTTGTTAATTTACACAGAGCCATAGTACATAGGTCACACATACCAAAGAGAAGACTTTTGCTCAAGAAAAGAAATACAACTGTAAAATGGATTTGCTTGCACAAAGGCATAGAAGTTATCAAATAAAGCAGGAAAGCAATATTGATTTTGATATAGGCACCCCTAAAGATACAGGCTTTGCAGAGTCAATAGTGTCTTGATTTAGGTTCTAACCCAACCCCAAAGTCTCAGACTCGGCTCCATCCACTTATTGATTTGTCTGGCATGCTGGGTTGTTTTTTTTTTTTTTTTTTTTGTTTCTTTATTTTCCAGAAATGCTTTTCTGCTCTCAAATTTTAGCTAGCTCTCCCAGAAGAATGTCGAATACAGTCACAAAGAGCAATTCTGTTCCTTACAACTACGCTATTGACTATCGTAATAAAAAGGAAAGACAGAAGTCATGTCAGCTTAGCTTCTCACAGGACCTCACAGTGCTCCTTCATTCAATAACAATTATGTAATCAACAAGCAATGGGTAATGAATTGCAAAATATCAGCAGCCCTTAATTTTCCATCAGGTATGATAAAAACTTTATAAAGTTGGGCACTTCTTGAGAAATAAAACACCTTGTAACTACCACCAATGCATCAGTTCTTTGATATTTTGCTACAATATTTCTTCTATTTTATTTTTTCTCTCTAGCTACCTGACATCTAAATGTCTATAATTCTAGATATAAAGACCACATGTCAGAAAAAAAAAAAACATCCACAGAAAGAGAGCTTCAAGATGTTATTTTTGCCATTTGTAGGCAATAGTTTACCTGATGTGCATCTTCAACACCTGTGTCTTTATATGGGGAGGAAGGGGTTTAGATAAAAGAGCACAAAGAGATGAAACAGCTCCTTTAACAAGCCTTAACAAATTTGTTTTTATTAAATTTCTACACTAAAATTGAAAACCTTTAGGTAGGGGAAAAAAGGCCTTGATGATGAAATATCAAGGAAACCGATAGAGGAAATAAAACTATGCTTAGAAGAGATTAAACAAGTCATAAAGTTTTTCATAAAAGTAGGATGCAGGAAATAGAAGGAGACATAAGTGATTGATTGAGGTGCAAATGTATGTGTGGGCAGGAGGAAAGCAAAGGGTAAATTTGTCTGGGGAGTAAATCCATTTAGGTCATTATAGTTCAATATGGCCACAATCCAGCAAAACACTTGAGCATATGCTTGGTTTTAACATGACTCACTCCCAAAAGCTGCGCTCTACTGACTTTTCAGACTCAGGTTTGAGGGTGATTTCATCAGCATCCTCTCTTGAATTGTGTCACCCTACTTGAAAGCCTGTAAGACAACAAACTGAAAGATGGAATGGGTTATCCACCTGAAGAATCCATTCTGGACACAGCGAACTGCACACTCTGCTTTCTGTAATGGAACGAGCTTAGAAATGGAAACCGATTTTTGCAAAGAGAGAGGCTGAAAAAGAGGAATGTCAATAGAAGCCAGAGGGGATGGGACATCAGGATGTTGCAAGCTTTTATTTAATGGAAAACCATGCTGAAATTTTGAGTCGTGGCACATGATAAGCTGATGTAAACGGCCCAAAATTACCATGCCTTTAGTACTTATTTGTGCGGTTCCACCAGTGGTGTCTGTGCTTGCAGGACCAGCTCAGGACCACCACCCCTTGTGCCACAGGAGAGCTCCAGGACAGGGCAGAGCAGCTCCTCCTCTCCAAAGTGCTTCTCTGAAAACAATTTATGTCGCAGTCATTAACTGCTGATAGCAAGAAATTAATTCTTTGATTGTTCTCTCTACCCTAAGTTTTGGTGAGATTTCTGGCCAGGGCAGAGGAATTATTTTTGGAAGCAGTCTTACTAAATCTATGGCTCTGAACCATTAATTTGAGCTGGTTATATCATGAAAAGGCCACCAGTTTAAATTTTTAACCCATCTTCTCATCTGTAGGAGTTCATTCTTTTTCCTCTCTAAGCTCCAATGTTACATTTTCTAGGGCAGAAAGAAATAGCATCCTGGCTTTTCAGAAATGAACAAAGCAGAAAAGATTAGATACACAATACAAGTCAGCATCACCAGGTACCATATTTATTTTTCTTAACTCTCTTTACTGGGAAATGGGAATAGAAAGATCACAGCTTTCATTAAACAATAAAATTAATTTACAATTCTCAAGATTTCACAGAAAAGCATTAAAACGTAATTATTATAATGTCACCACAAATATCACTTTGACTTCTTGAATTTTCCTCACGTTTGAGCAGCCTCTGAGGATGCAACAATTGACTTATATAAGCAATTTGTAGAATAGAGAGACCTGCTCATCTAATATGTCTCAGAGTTCATTTTCCTCTAGGAAGCTTTACTTATGCACAGGAGCAAACATCTACATATTAATAAAACCAGTATGTTAACAAGGTATTTTTTCAATTTTATTAATAAGCTACTAAGTAAAAGGTTTCTTTGAAACAATTCAGAAGTTGAAATTAAAAATGGTGTGTCATTTTCAGCATTTTTATGTTTCATTTATTTGTCAGACTCTCAGTCAGCAAGATGAGGTGGGTGATAATTATTCAGGGTTGCCAATTAACCTACTTAGCAGGTCACACAGGTAACTGGCATAGATTGTGTCAAATCTCATTACTGGGATAATAATTTAATCACTCAGTGCATTGATTGAAGGCCAGAGAATCTGGAGAATAAATTAAACAGGAAAATAAAATTAGTAGCTAGAGAGGCATTATATTTAAATACATGAAAACAGTAAAATTATAAAGCATACTTCTCAGTAGTAGAAACCCAGTAAAATCTGAAATGGGAGCTGGGGGTATTGAGAGTGGGGATTTTCAACCACAACTTCCAGCTTGTGTATAAAAAAGTTATATGTCACCTTACTCCTATGGATAAAAGACAGTTTAACCCATGAGGAGGCTGTGAGCACGTGTGTTATTCTTTAGCATTTAAATAGATATGCAATGCAATTACCTTGGCTGCAGTGTGGGAGCCCAGACCTGCTCTGGGAGCTCTGGGTGACAATCCTGGCCTCTCCCCTCCTCTGCATCCCAGCCTTCCTCAGCCCTTTGAGCCTGCATTCAGAACAATGACAAAGGAATGTCAAGTAAGAAGGTCACATAATGGATAACATAATCTTGCAGGATCTGTCAAAAAGGACAGGAGAGATGGAAAAATTACAATAAGTAATTGTCAAAGTCATGGAGTCTGTGAAAAAGCTTCTTCTGTACAATAATGGTCTGCATTTACAAGGTGACTGAGTACATAAGAGTTAGGAACAGAAGAGTCTGCCTGGAAGTGGAAAAACATTTTATGTGCAGATGGAGAAAAAAAACTACTGGAAGGAACAATAACATCTTTCAAGGTGGTTTTATACATACAGGTTACATGTGAGTTTGAAGCTTGTATCTGCTTTAGAAAGAAATATAACCTTTTCTAGAAATTATCAAAATTTTATAATTCAAAATATAGACTGGAGGAAAAAAAAAAAAACACAAAACACTCTTAATGCCAAGACTTAGCTAGTCCTGAATGTGTGAGGTGTGAGGTGTCCCACAGCACAGACAAAAGTACATGCAACTCCAGGAAAGATGAGAATATGGTGAACTTGCCCTTGTCTGCATGGTCTGTTTCAATGGTTTACTGTCTGCAAGAACAAGAGGGCCATAAAAGAAGCCATCACTCCTCTGAGCAGTGGATCATTCAGTTTAAACATATCTCATAGATGTTATAGCCAAGAATTACAGCACACTGAGCACTGCTCCAGGACTTGTAATTTATTCACTCAGTAGGGAAAAAAGTGACTTCCATAGCAGCACTTTATAGGCCTGTAAAATAAAAAACAACCAGCATGAAAAAATAGCCAGTGGGCCAAGAATGAGTGTTGGTTTGGCAAGGAATGAAAATTTGGTTTGGTTTTTTTATAACAATGAGCAAAACCACATGCTTAACTTGGTGGATGTGACCAGATCACTCATTTATGCTGTCAATTATATTATTTTTTATCATAAATTGTCTTGTTACTGAAAGATTATACACTAAAGCAGAAAGGCTTAGCATATCTATTCCCGTTCTGGAATTACAGAAACAAAATGCAGCTCTTAAATGTCATTTCACTTGTTCCCACAGAATGTAAATGCTACAGTAGTCAATAACTTCTTAGACCTTCTATTTTGTTTTTTGAAAATACTAAAGCAGGGCAGGACTATATGTGGATGCTACCCACTAGCTCAGGAGTGCCAGATAACAGAAACTGCATGCAGAAGAAAAATCACTTTCACCTAATTAGTAGAAAAGTTAACACTGAGGAGCTAAACTTTCTCATTAAAATTTTCCCTGATAAAAAAGCAAAAAGCTTAAAGATAATAGATTTATTTATTTATTTATTTATTTATTTATTTAAACACAAAGCAAGAGCTCAAAAGTCCTGGATAAATTCACTGTGAGGGCCTTTCAGGAGATATCAGCAGTTACAGAAGACCCACAGCTACCAGTCTGCTTTTCTGGTTCTTGTGAATATTTCCAGTGTTTTCAGCTCATTGCTATTTTTTATATATTATGTACAAAAGCAATAAATGGCTAATTAAATTACACAGGCTACAGTCACAGACAAGAGTGACAGTGGGTTAGGAAACTCCATCAGAATACTGAATATTTCATTACCTAGCTATCTAGAAAAATCAGATGTTATAAATGCTTTGATAAGGCAAAAGCATTGTTGACTCATTCATTTCCATGATGATCTAGTGAGCCTTCCTTACAGAGGTTAGCTCAGGGCACTAATACAGCCTCAGCAGCATAATTCCCATTTTGGGAAGTCAGGATATATCCTGAGCAGGGTTTCAAGCCCAAGAGTGAGCACCAGTGAGGGTCTGGAGGTGCCTGCTCTGCTCTGCTGTCAGGCACCACTGCAGAGACTGGACACACAGAAACTGCATCTTCTTCAAAGAGGGATTTTTCAGCATCAGAGCAGCTCTGAGTGATCTCTGGAGAAAGGATCAATTAGATACTTTGGCTTCTCTTAATTTATTACATTTTCTATTGAAATAATGTTTCTCATTGTTCTCTCATTTATAATTCACAGTCAGTAATTGTCATGAGCAGTGACCCCATTAGGCTGTTGTCTTAGTACCATATTACAACATTCCATTTTAAAACAGTGCTTTCCAAAGATACCATTATCCCTCAGTTGCAACAATCACCTGTGTATTTGTTAACTAAAACTATAATGAGAAGTGTTAGCCTATATTAAAGCACAATAATACAATGTCAGAGCATTTTGGACAGACCTGGACTGGTTGAAATATTACTCTACACCTCCTCCCAGCAGTGTGCAGGCTTGAATATTCCTGCTCAGTGCTGCCCTCCTGCATTCCCCTCCTTACTCAGACTAACTCTGACTTTCATTCACTGTAGAGGCGACACTAATTCCTGGATGCCTGCAGAAATTGAACCATATACCCCTGGGACACTTTGGGCCAGGGAATGGCTGCTTCTCCCTCTGCTGAAAATGGCAACTGCTCACTGCTCCTAATTTCCACTGCAAGGAAAAAGGCAGGCTTTAATCAGAATAGGGGCAGACAAGGGAAGAAGTCAGGTTCTGAGCCTCCCCAGGGTTAGAGCAACACCTGCCCAGGGAAGGTAATGCAATGGCCACCCCAGCCCACCCCAAAACAGAACTAAAAGGGCTGAAAACAGAACTAAAAGGGCTGCAGGGCAGCCGCCTTGCCCTGCTGCCCTGCCAGCTCTCAGCCTCACCCCTCCTTAGGGAGTGCTGAATCACTGCTCTCATCAGCTGCAGCCTTGGGCACCCTTGGCACAACATCCACCCAAATGCCAGGGCTGGAGGGCAGGGCACTGCTTTTTTCTCCCCCTGTCGTGATTGCCTGTTTCTCTGGACAGCAAAATGGGTTTAAGTCACTGCAAGCTGTGAAGAGCCTGGACCACTCTATCCCACTCCCTAGGCAAGCATTTTATCACCAGGTTGTATTTTTTACAAATAGATACCATATATTACACTCAACACAGGGCACAGCAATCCCTCTTCAAGCCCTGGTGAGAAGAGCAGTGCTGGAACCTTGGTCTAGGACACAAATTAGTCCCATATAACTTTCCATGCTGAAGGTGTCACTGGCTGCCTGCATCTGTGCTGGGCAGTTCTGGCTCAGGAAGTGACAAGTCTTTTGGTTCAGGGCTGCAGAACATGGCTGGTTTTTTGTTTGTCTCTGTGGCTTTCCCACTGCTCACAGAAGAAAGCCTTTATCCCTCAGTAAATGCAGAGCTGAACTAATACATTGTCAAGGATTCCTTGCAAAAGCACAGTTTACTTCTCAAGATAATGCTAAAGATTCCCAAGTGTAAGAGCCTGCAACAAAATGTTGCTCATTTTAAATATAATGCAGTGAATAACCATGGACTTTCCATAACAATCATGATTTAGTGAATGTATAAATAGAATAAAAGCAATATTGAAGCAAATAAGTGACCTCTGACACCAAAAACGGATTGCATTTCATATTACTTTACTTAACTGCCCCCTCCTTCCCCCACCAAACAGAAGCTTTATCGACAAAATGTGCTCTGGTGATTTAGTCTCTAGACTTAAAGAATGTGCAACTCTGGGAAAAACTAAATTATGGATTCTATTTGTCAGACAAGGAATGGCATGTAATAACTTAATGAACTAGAAGCTTATTAGTTGTAAAAGAGAGAAGGCGTTGTCTATCAATCTCTTTTATTTTTTTCAACTCAGAAATGTTCAGGTGGATAAGCATCAAATCCATTTCACATTTATTATCTTATGAATACCAGTACGTGCTAGAATCTCAGCAAGCTACAAAAATATATCTCAGCCTCTAGTTTAATGTGCATTTTATTAGTCAGTTTTGGAGGCTCTATTTGAAACCCAAGCCATTAGAATACGTGCTCACATATTTGGCACTTGCACACAAGAGCTACCCAGATTTCATCAAAACTGTGGAGTGAAAGGAATTCAAACACAGTGACAGTGACACTGGCAGTAACAACTGTGTTTCAATAGCTATTTATTGCTCTATGGACACGTAAACACAAAAGTACAGTAAGATAATTTTAACAAGAAACTTGTAGAGAAACCAACCAGCCTAATATAAAATGGAAGAAATGAATCCTTGGTTGTTAAAGAAGTTTTCTCCACTTTGAAAAGTACAATAATTTACCTCACTTATACTTTCCTGTGGACCTATTTATTCTGCACAATGGAGTGACATTCGAATCATGATATTATGTGTGAATATGCACAAAAATTACAGCAATAAGGGAGTTTAAAATCCATTAGATGCTTCTCCCAATCTTAGCTGAGATTATGTCTTAAAAATACATGATAACAAATAGGAATTAGCCCTAAATAAATACATAAAATACATGTGCAAGTAAAAAAAAAAAAAAGGCAGAAAGCAGGAAATTCCAAGTTCAAGCTAATACATACAGAGATATATGTAGAACAAAGCAGTCAGGTTCTGATCTATCAGCCCCAATATTTCATGTGCTGCATAGATCCCTGTGTAATTGCAATTTTAACCCTGCACAAGATTGACCTGCTTGCTTTGATTTTCTTTTCCAGAAATAAAAATAAGCAAGGAAAGAGAATCTGCATTAATTTATGCCTCTCATAGGCTCCTGTGGATACCTTTTTTGTTTTATTGGTTTGTTGGAGTTTTTTTGTGTGGCCAGTCTAGCAGCAGATGTCTTACCTCCATCAGGCTGTTTAGAAGAACCGTCATAGCCATTCCACTTAATCAGGTAATAGCACACTATTGACATATTAGAACAATTTAATACATTTGTTTTCTTTATCCATTTACATTTCATCTCAAAGGTCTCCAGTACAATGGGATTTTGAACTATTTGCGCTGAGCGCAATCGAAGGGCCAGTAATCCAATAATTTGATTTTCTTGCTGCAGAGACCAGGAGAGAGGGAAAACCATCTTTCTCTTGCTCCAGCAAGTGAGCTGCAGGCCTGCATTAGGCTTTTAGCTTCCTGTGTAAAACATACCCCAAGGGCAGCAGAAGGCCACTTAAACACAGCTTGGAGGGCACCACTGGAACACGGCTGTGGCACGTTGGCTTTCTGCCCAGGAGTAAATTCCAACCATTAGCATCAAACACTCATCCTGATGTTCTCAAACTGAAATTAAATGCCATCTATCAAATGAATAAACAATAATAAAGTAGCACAAGTAAATTAAAAAAATAAATTGCAGTAATTTATACAGTGGATCATCTGTTCTGGGTTGCTGTTCCAGACTGTTCGCCTCAGATTATCTTTCAGCCTATTTTTTCACTATTGGATTTTTATACATGTAAAACAGCCTTTGATACACAAATTGAATTTATTCATACTCTATGCTACTCCTACTAAAAAATAGTTTTAAATAAGGCTTGTTTTTCCTATGCAAATAATTTTGTTTAATTATGCTAGTCATAGGTTGAGTCTACATGAGTTGTGTCTAAACAAGAATACAAACAACAACAATAAAACAAGCAAAAATGTACCTTTAGATATCTTAGCTGGAACTGCACATTCTGGTTTAGGCAGTCCAGGAAAATTTCAGCAGGCTTCAGAGTTTGGAAATCTGTGAATTTAAAGAGAATTATCCCTTTAAAAGTGCTCAAAGCAAAAGCAACCAGTAGTTTGGGACAGATTTTAAAAGGGAAATTTTTAATAAGCAGAATTTTATTACCTAACTGAAATTTTTGCTATAGTGTCCTGGCTAAAACTTTACTTTTTGTGAAAAACAAGAAAAAAAAAAACCAAAAAAAACAACTCTGGGAAACGATTATGCTTTGTCTGAATTGCAGCTATTACAGCAATAAATTCAGCCTTGTGCTGAGATGGGACAGTATTGCAAAAGAGAGCAAAGGGAAATATCTCACTTACTGAATATTAGTCTCATTTCCCAAAACAAGTTGACTCTTCCCAGGAACTTCTTTGCCAAAATTTCCTTAGGGCATGAAATAATTAGCTATTAACCAGTGTGTTCTTGACCCAAAGAATGGAGCAGAAAACATGCAAGTCTTGTCTGGATTACTAGAAGAAAGAAAAGAGAAATTAGAGTAGATGCGCACTGCCGGAGCCCGTGGCTCTCTTCATTTTGCTCGTTGTGACTGGAGGCTTTTACCTGCATTTATAGCAGGGCAAAAGACCTGAGGAAAAGAGCAGGCAGGAAAGAGGGGAAGGGAAACTAGAACAGCACAACCTTCTCCCTTTTCAGATTTATTTTCCCGAGCCTGCTTGCCCTGCATTTAGTGTGGGGCTGTGAAAAAGGAAGGCTGCCAGCTCCATAGCATCATATTGCCAGCATAAAGGGCATCCTGTCTCAACCCGAGGCAGCAGAGAATTTACGAAAAAGGGCCTGCACACCAAGAGGAAAAAACAGCAAAATCTTACTTATCATAAATCCTGTGCATAGTCTTCAGAACAAGTGATAGTTTCCTTTTTTTCCTGTTGTACATGGGATCACCTGTAACCCACCAAAATCTCTGAGGTGCCCTGAGTGCTGCCCCAGCGCCCTGGGCAGCCCACGGGAGGAGTGGCTGAGGACGCAGCGTGTGGGGACAATTCCCATGGCCTGGAAGGATCAAAACAAGTTGTTAGTATGCACCAGGCAGAGCCAAGGGCTGAGCCTGCTGCTAATGAGTGCTGCACTGAGGGCTCAGGTCATGGTTTTGCTAAATCCTGTGCTCTTGGTGCACCTGAAAACACCACACCAACAGGCCGCAGGGCTCATGCACCTGCCCGAGAGCTGGGACAGGTGTTTGAGACACTGGGAAAGTGTCTGCCCCTCGATGTCAGTGCTTCAGTGTTGCTGTGCAAGTCAAGAAGTCCTTTTGGGGCTGGTTGGCCTCTGTTGCACCTGCCCTGCTGCTGGACAGGTGTGTCTGGGCAGGGTGCCAACCTGGTGCTGGTTCATCATGGTTCACAATGATCCCCAGTAATTCCCTGTACACTACAGGGGACAAACAGGAGCCACAAAGGTTCTGGGATGGGCCGTGATCTTGCTGGAATCACAGCAATGTGGTGCAAGAGGCTGTAAGAAAGGGAGAGGAGTGGTCAGCTGCCATGGAGGGCTGCCAGGGATGGATCTTTAGGGAGCACAGGACAGGACATTAAAGAGATCCCTTGATGTGAGAGAGCAGCTGGGGCACACGGAGCTGTCTGTGCCTTGGGGCAGGTGATGAGCCAGCTGACAGCTGGTAGCCAGGAGCAGAGGGCAGCCCATGGTGGGTGACATTGTGGTCAATATCTGCTGCAGGCCACCTGACCAGGAAGAAGTAGATGAGGCAAAAAACTGAAAGCAATCTCATGCTCACGGGACAGCAAAGGTCAGAGCACTGGAGGCACACCGAGTGCTGTTAATGAAGCAGCAGAACACACCCACCCCACAATGTGCTGCTGCTGGACCCTAGCTTGGCTCTAGCTACCTGAAACAGTGGCTCTCATCCTCTGCATAACCACTCCTGTGCCCTTCAGAGGATGGTGAGCACTACCTGTACAGATCTCCTCAGCAGTCTCCGTGTTTCCTCATTGTCTTACACCCCACCTGAATGTTCTGCAGCAGAAGGAAAGTTTCAGTTCGCTCCAGCCTAAGCCTGCTGATCACTCTTTGATGCCCTGAAAATGTAACTGATGCAAACAGGGTGTATTAGCTGCAAATTTAGAGAAAACATTTCTTTTCATGTGGGCAAAGAGGAGATTGTTGGTGTAGGAAGTTGTGTTTACATACACCTGGTTTAAATAAAGCTCCCCTATGATTCCAGGTTAGATTTCACTCTATTTCAAAAGCCTTCACCTTCCATATATCCCAAAGTGATATAGGGGTTTGGAAAAACTTTGCTGACTACTGTAAAAAGAGGAATAGTGTCCCAAAGCTTGTGCTTCCCCATTCCTACACCTGTGTAGCAGGAGTTCCTCTGATTTTGTTCAGTCAGAATTCCCTGTATCGCAGAATATGGCCTGCAGAACCCGTCTTGTCTCAGTTTATAAACAGTTTTACAATATCTTATGTGGTGGAAAGATTCCACAGCAATCAGAAAGTCCTATGTTATGTTCTAGGGATGTGGGATGATTTCTAGAGAATTTCAGGGAGGAACTTCAATATATTGGGAAGAGCCTATAACTTCAAACTCAAATTAGGACACTTAATTTTCTTTAAACCCTATGTCCAACTGTTCAGATTCCATGAGTGCCTCAGGATCTTTCCTCACAATACTCTTGCACACACCTACATAATACCAGTGTTCTGCTTGTTCTGTATTTCAGTAACTTAAATATACGACAAATTCTCTCATGCTGCAAATTTATCTTCATTGAGCTATCTTTTGATCTTGGGCATTAACTCTGATCAGCACTAAGGCAGAGACAGTCTATCCAATTAGCAGATGAAGTCTCAGAAACTCAGGACACAGCACCTCTGTTCCACTGCCTTCCAGGAGATTTGACCTCAACAAACACATGAGATGAACCCAGCCACAGCTGGCCTGCTCAGATGGCATTTTGCCAGTTAGCAAGGTAAAACCTGCTTTTGGGAGGTGCCAGAAAAGGATGGCTTTAGGTCCATAACTTGCTAAGTCTGTTAATACAGCTTTCTTCTGACTCTAAGCAATCACATAAAGCATCTTGACTTTCTTAGCATAAAAGCAACAACTCCTTATCAGACACTCCCTTGTATGGAATCCAAATAACAAATAACCAGCTTGTTTTCCAATACCTGCAAAAACAAATTATCTTTCAAAAGATGTTGGGTTTGTGCCCTTGTGCTATGCTGCCAATGTCATCAAGGAAACTTTCACTCAATAGCTACACTTTAAGCAATGAGCACCCTATTCTGTGTTTTCCCCTGATCAGAGGGAAGGGGCCTCTGAGCCATTGTCAAGGTTCCTGAGCATAAATACCAAATTTAGTTCTGCATTGAATGTCAAATAAACCCACCACTTTGTTTTGTCAACAATTTCAAAGCCACAGGAGCAATCCATGACTCAGCTGCCATTAAAATCCACTATATGTGAACAATCATACCTCAGTGCTTTGCACCTCCAGTTAATCTGTTTGTGTCCGTTTGTGTCAACTGACTCCTGCAGCACCCCAAAGCTATGAGAGCACGAATGCCAGGATTTGAGGATGTTCTGAAGGCTGGCTGAAATCAGTGACTCTCCAGATGTTCCTGGATGCCTGAAGCAGCATCAAATGAGGCTGTATTGAAGAACTCTAGGGTGACAGCAGGTGTGAAATGCCTCAGTGTATTTCACAGGAGTGAAACACAGCCAGGATGGACAAGTAAAACTCCAAGATCTAGTAATGGTCCCAATAATTTCTGAAGCTAAGCTTGACTGACTGTGTGTTTTCATTCACTCAGCACCTCCAGTGGGTCATTAGGGCTGAACCCAGTGGGTGCTCATGTAAACAGAGCACTGAAACACCAAGAAAAATGCAAGGACCTGTGTTCTTACAGCAGCTTCTGCTTGCCTGCCTTTGCCCTGTTGGGAATCACCACACTGTGGCTTTGAGGGTCTGTGACAGGAGAATTTGTGGGTATCAGACATGACAGAAGAGTGGGATCTTCAAACCACGCTCTAAAACTGGAGTTTACCCCACTTTTATTCAGCATTCCCGCAGCAGTCCCTCCTCTGTGCCTCTTCCAGCCTGACTACTATTTTTATTAATATTTTTTGGTCTAACATGATTGATCAGAAGTCTACCTTGTCAGTCTCTGTTCATTCTTGCTCTTTCCAAGTATTTTACATTCAGTACAACAGATACAAAACCAAGAGCCAGAGCTAAGATGAGTGGAAAGGGATCATAAGAACAGAAGAAAAGAATCAAGAAGAAAATCCTGCAGTCCATGGAGAACATTGCCATTTCATGACTGAAGTGTGTTGTACAGCAACAGGAAAAAAGCCACAGAAAACTTCTTTAATCTAACAAGGAGCAAGGAATGCCATTAGAATGAGAAGAGCCATGTTATTATGCTGACATTGTAGGGCCTTTCTTGCACTTGCTCAAAACCCCTCCTGCCTGGATTATTGCTAAGGGTTAAGAGAATTGAATTCTACTAAAAATAACTGAGAACCCAGTTATTTCTGAAGAGATGTGGGAGAAAGGGCTGGAAGTGAACGCAACACAAGGAAACCTGGAATGGGGAGGAGGACTACAAATACAAATTTACTCCCCTGCAAAATCAATTCATCTAAAATTGAGTAAAAGAACAAGATGATATCTCCCTCCTCCCTCCTACAACACATTCTATTCTTCATGCATATTGACATTGAAGGGTAAGCATGATAAATAGCTCTATTTTCAGTAACAAAAAGAAGAAAGTTATGAGACTGACTCCAGCCTCAAACCTTGCATGCTCTTCTACAAGGAGACTGTTTCTGCTGGCAGTGTTAGGCAGCTTTTGGGAGACATCTTTAGGGACACAGAGGGGACGTTTTTTCTGGCCCAGAGGCAGGTCACTTAACTATTGCTATCATATCTATATAGAAATGTTTTCATGCAGCCAAAACCCAAAGGAGAGAATTTACCTTTCTGAATCAGCAGTAGGGTCCACAGCAGATTCATTAGGGGAACCTGAAAATAATTAAAAAAAAAAAATTGGCTTCTGAAACTGCCACCTCCACCAAAGAATTTTTAAATGGTTATGCCCTAAACTATTTGTTCTATTATTTTCCGCATTGTAGCCAATTGAAAATCAAATTCACATTTAGTGGTTAAGCAGTGAAAAATGTTAGCAGTCAGTTAAACAAAAATAAAGATTAACTGTACAACTCACATTAATATATAGTAATATCTGATGCCTAAATTTTAACACAATGTCAACTCTATGCTCATCTTTGTTTAAAATAAGAATTAGAGTCTGTCTATCAAAATGGCTTTTAATAAACTCAAAAGAACATAAAATTTTTCCTGTAAAGGGAAAAGTGTATCTGAATATACCAACAAAGATGAAGGTAATTAAAAAGCTTTTTAAAAATAGGATTAAAAATATAGATAAAATAAATCCAGTTAATCCTTTTCAGGACCTAATTAACCTTAAAAACGAAGTCTCCAGCCTTTCCCATGGATTTCAATGCAAGGGAGAATGTCCCAGGGAGAATGCCACAAACTATAGGTCTGATTTAATGGAGTTTTGATTGAGGATAAAGGCAGAAGAGTCAGCCTGTGGTACCCTCTCTTTGCACTGAAAAGTGTCCAATTCCAAAGGCAAATGCACAGAGCTCAGCCATCCCAATTAAAGTGTCAGCTGCTATTCAGCATAAGCAAGGATAGCACAAAGAATGCAAAAGAATCAGCCAGTACAGCATATTCACAAAGGCAGAGCAGCAATTGGTGTTGGTTAGGGGACAGCAAAGCACAACACCTGTTATTTAAACAGATGTACATACTTACATGTATATATTTGCTCATACAGAGCTCACACACATACATATATCACAAAAAAATTGTGTAAAAAGGAGTAAAACCAACTTTGCTCTCTCTTGGATATTCTCTTGAATCTTTGTATGAACTTAAGTCGAACTCCAGCTGAAGCTGGAGTGTCTTGATGTTGCAACAGTGTCTTCTTGCTGCAAGTAAAAAGTGTTAAAAAGAAATATTCAAAGTCCAAATTTTTTTCACAGGCAGCTACAACAACTCATCAGGTATGCACAGCACACATACACCCTGATCTTACACTGCTGTCAGCCTGCCAAAACCCCTCATGGCTCTGGAGGAATTTCTGTGCTGAGATCAGGATCCCACAGGGTCATTCCCTGCAGTGGTGCCTGGCACAGATCTCCCACTGCCGCCTCTGGAGGTTCTGCCTCAGTGCTCGTGGCACTCTGCTGCATTCAGGTTAAATCACCTGAACGGCTCCAGCTTCCTCTCTTCCCAATGCCTACCAGTTACTGGATTTTTATCAGAGAGGACGAGAGTGACAGAGAAATTCCCTGCCAAAGGTTATCTCTGAGTTCATGGTGCGTGTCCTTCTGCTGCCACATCCAATCAAGCATCAACACTGTTCCAGGCAGCCTTCCTGGGACTGCTCCTGTGGGGCCAGCAGGAATTTCTGCTGCAACAGGGAGGACAAGCTGGGCTGGCACCACAGCTCCATGTGGACATGGTCAGCCTTCAAATGCCTGTGAAATGATCTTCCAACTCCAGCTTTCCAGTGCTGCTGTTGTTTCCAAGAACTAAAGAGACACAGCCCATCGAGCTGTGCTCAGCAAGAACAAAGCTCACCCAGAGCAGCGGGAATCCCCCCAAATCCTCTGTGCTGGTTCCAAATGTCCCAAAGAAAGGCCAGGGATGCTCTGCTCCTCCCAGCCTCCCTGAGGCTCACTGAAGGAGGCTCTCTGGGGGATTTGGAACCACCGTGCTCACACATAAGGAGCTTCAGCCACTTCTGCAGCCCATGTGCATCAAAATTACAGGGAAGGCTGCAGTGTAAAGCAGGGTCATTTCTGCTTCCTCTTATCTGACAGGAAATTCATTCCCAAAGCTAACACACGATATTCATAAAGTCCTTCTTAAGCTCTTGAAGATCCACCTCAATTTCCTCTACAACAGCTGGTGTGGGTTTACAATAAATGAGAATAAACTGGTACACAGCCCATGCTCTTGTAATTGGCACAGTGATGGACTTGGAGCCCTTTTCAACATTTGTGAAGTCAGATAACCCAAGCTAGCAGCAAGAGGATCACCATGAAGCATAATTATTTTATAGCCCCTATTTAATTTTTGGAATATCAAAATTTATGACAATCACTAAAGCAGACTGATTAAACCCTAAGTGTAAACACACCATGAAACAGAAGTTGTTTTGCTGTCACCCCAAGTAAGCATCTATTTGCAAAGTACATGGCAATATCAAAGAGCTCTCTATTGATTAAACTTTGAAAATAAAATTGCACCACTTATCATATGCTGTTTGCAAAAATGCCAATCATTATAATACTCACATAAGCATACTGCGTCTTCCCCCTGAACTCGTTAAATTTATTACTGAGACTCTATCCTGAGCTGCCTACATGTGGAAAAAATATCATTCAGATAACGCATTAACATTTATAACCAGTATTTAAAGCTGTGCATGGTGCCATCTCAAATGATAAGGGTCTTGTCAGCATTTCCAGTATAAGCCTCATTTCAGGGAATGGAAGAAGGGAGGGAGTGGCAACTCTGCATTTCAGCAATTTTAAATGACACCAACAAGAAGCCTCACATACAAGTTGTCAATCTAATTGTACTTATCTTTCAGAGATAGGTGCATCTTTCATGTCCACATTCAGTTTAAAAAATAGCAAAATTCTCACTACATCATTGTAAGCTACCTGGCAAGCGCTGTCATTCTGCTTGTGCATACAGCATCCCACACAATTATAATTCTAGATCTAAGCCTTCATATTACAAAAGCTCTTAAGGTATGGAACAAAAATGATATGACCTCTCCTCACAGTTATACTTGCTCTCTAGAGGAGAAAAAAAGAGATAAGCAAAACAGCTAACAATACAACAATGAGGGCTGGTTCATGACTCATGTTATCAGATGTTCCCGCAGTATCAAAATACTAATGCTGAATACAAATTTTAATGCCAGAAAGGATAAAAAATAACAACAAGATTTTTTGGGGTGAGAAACTTGTAGGTGCAGTGCATCTGCCATGAGCCCAATTCTGCTACAGGTACCATGTTAGCTGTGATTTGCCGAATGACACCTGTTATCTGTTGAGGTTTAAGTATTCTACCAAAAGAAAAGATCTTTAAGATATTTTTATTAGTACAAAAACATGTCAAAAGACAAAGGTAGTTGTCATAAGGCAAGAGAGGCTTCTGAAAGACATCTCTAAAAAGGAAGGTATTGAAGTGCTTATACCTGAGATGATCTGGACCACTGGACAGGTCATAAGTAAATATATGCAAAGGAGGGACCTCAGATCTATAGAATTCTAAGTGCATCAGTGACACCTGCTAGAAATAATAAAGCCAAACACTTCTGTGTGCAAAAGCAACAATATTTCTAATCAGAAAGCTCAAATGCTAACCAGTGTAATGGTTGTAAACAAAAACACTCTGAGCAAATATGCGTGCAAATGAATTTTCCAGATTCCAAGGTGCAGTTGATTACCAAGGCTAACTGAGCTGTCCTCTTCTCTCTCAGCTTTACTTGCTGCTCAGGCACACACTGGACATAAAAATCTCCTGCCATGCAAAGGATTTTATTGCTTTACAGGAAAAAGACTAATAGATGATAAAACAGAGGCCATATAAAGAATGGGCAGTTGTTCAAGAATTATATGCTTTGGAATGGAAAGAAATGCCACAAGAGCTATGGAATGCATACACACACTTCATATTGAGGCCAAAGCTGCTCCACTTCACATGGAATCTCAGGGGCTAGAAAGGCACCACACAGAGAACAAGGTCCATGCTGTGCAGCATTGGGGCACACACTCATCCATGGACTATCCCACGGATTCAGGTGTCCCCCACCACCCCCTGGCATTTAGGCTGGAAAGCAGTTGACTAAATATCTTCAGCATCCAGATTCCAATGACTGCGATAAAGCAGAGATATTATCCTAACTTCTTCCCTTCCTATTGTCCTTTCAGTTAATGTGCACGTTTGGCATATTTCTGATTTGCTTTGGAATGAATCCATCAACCCAGAGATGGTTCTGAGGACAGCCAGGAAAGCAACTCCAAGGCCAGGTAAACAGCAATGTTAGAAATTTTGACATCAAGCAGTTTTAAGCACCATCAGAGTTTGACCACTGTCAGTAGCTGAGGAGAATCTGAGTATGCCTATTTTCTACCCAAGCACCCACATCTCATCATAACACATCCTACTAGATACTCAGGATTTGTGTGTCTGTGTAATCCCCAGGGTAGAAGCCAGCTGGAATCCTGGCCCCATGAAGCCAAAGGGAGATTTGTCTGTGGCTGAAGTCTGGGTCAGGATTTTATGTATGTTTATTTTGTGCTTTGTGCAATAACAACTCAGGGAGCTACTTCAGATGCCAAATAAATTTTGAGGTTTCTGTGGAATTTGAAATACTTTATAAGTGATTCTCCCTGACAAATTAATGCAGCCACCATTCTCACAAGTTCTAATTGTCTCATCAATTTCTTTTCATGCCACTTGCAGTTATATATCATGCTTCAAAGTCAGCATGTGTACAACCAGCCTCCACAAGACAAATATTATAGGGTATTTTTCAGGTAAATGATTACTGCTCAGAGACAGTGAAGTTACTGCCTAGAGTGATGTTGAAAAGACTGCGGAAAAGCAGAGAATGTTTTGCTTTACTTTAAAATTGAAGTATTTAATTCTCGGAGAATTACATTTTTTTATCACTGGAAAAACTTGTGGGTCAAGATAAAAGAAAAGTGGTTTACTAAAGCAAAGTGACAGGCATGTGTAAACAAAAGAAAACAAAAGATTTCTTCTCAGCACAGTGGTGCTGTCCAGCCACTTGCTAGGATGTAGGTCTTCATTAGTGGTTGCTCTAGAAAACAAACATCCTTGTAACAAATGTCATCTCCTCCCTCTCTTAGCTTTTAGTGCGGAGCAGACATCACATTGTGTGGAATATCCCTTTGGCCAGGTCACAGAATCACAGAATAATGAGGCTGGAAGAGACCTCTAAGATCATCGAGTCCAACCTATGCCCTAGCACCTCAACTAGACTATAGCACCGAGTGCCATGTCCAGCTGGGGCCAGCTGCCCTGGCTGTGGGCTCTTCCCAAGACCCTCCTCCTGCCCAGCCCAGTGAGGGCAGAATGTTGGAGAGACAGCCCTGAGGCTGTGGGAACACTGCTCAGCAGCAGCCAAAGCTCTGCTGAATTATCCACTCCCCTGGCTGCCAGTGCCCAGCCCAGCACTGCAGGGGAAATGAGCCCCAGCTCAGCCAGACCCAGCTGAAATCTCCCACCCACCTGGGGCAATCCTCACTCACTTCTCCACTGATGAGTGGGGAACTAAAATTGCTCAGAGCAGCGCCTTTCAGCAGATTTGGTTCCAAACTTTTGTGACGGGGGAGGACCTTGACTGACAGCCAGGCATACACACACCCTGTGCACATGCAGAATTACACTCTTCTTAGAAACCAGGTGAAAAAACAAAAGCCAATGATTACCCAATTATTTCTTCAGTGGGCAGCTATTCACAAACATCTCATGGAATGAATTTAATGGAAGGAACTTTTGGGAACACATGGAGTCTGAAAAAAATGCTGTTTCTTTTCTACTCATCTCATTTTTTTCTGAAGTGAAACCAGAATTATGTGACCTCTGTGCATAATGACAACTCAATGACACAGCTCTCATTCTGAATGTGGAATAAGAAATGCTCACCATGAACTGCTCAAAAATAATCCTCAGGCCATGATTATTCATAGAAATTATTTGGTGAGTAATTTCAATTAAATAAATTCAAGGAATCAAGAAAAATAGGCTAAACTAATAGAATGCATTATTTATGATGAATAATTCATTTGGAGGAACTTTCTCCCACTATTGCAGAAAGCCAGCTCAAGGCACAGGGCACTGAAGTCTCACTTAAGCCCTGTTTTGAGGTCTTAATTGGGGGCTTTCATGATGAATCACTCCAGGCTGGCCCTCTGCCCAGGATTGAATTTCACCCATTGCTCCTGCTCCTCACATATTTCTAGATATGTCATTAGCACAGTGGAATTTGTATTCTTTCAACCTCATTGCCATAACAATGATGATATGGAGAGATTTCTTTATGTTCCTTTTGCTACTAAAAACTAAAGAGAAAAAAACTTCTCACATCAGCTCACCAGACTTTCAACAGTGAAAGTTCATCATACCCATACATCAACTGCATTATGCAAATATGAGCCCCCTGTCCACTGAAGTAAGGCAAGAAGACACAATAATTTAAACAATACTCTCCAAATTGCTAAAAACACTTGTGTGCACTTGTGCTTACATGATGGGACATTTCCAGTTAAAAACATTCACAGTATGTAACACATAGATTATGACTCTGACGAAAACTGAAAAAAATGTACTTGTAAATGGTAGTGGTAGAAATTACTGTGGACACACATTGGAAACACAATAAATAATACATCCATTGTTGTTTTAAGGATGGGAAAATAAAACCATAAAACCCCACACTTCTCTTTTCTTTTCTTTTTTTTTTTTTTTTTTTTTTGTTCTTGTAGCTTAGCAATGCCAGCACAGAATATCTATCATCAGGAAGATTCATCTCGTTGTTCCTATCAGAGAAAAAGAGCCATTGACATGATGAAACAAAGCACTTCCAAAAATATTTAAAGCACTCAATAAAACCTAAGTGCCGACTTTGAAGCTAAGTATTTGTTCAAAGATCTGATCCAAATCCCACTGAAATCAGTCAGAGTCCTTCCACTGACACCAAAGGGCTTTGGATCAGACATCCTACTTTCCTGAGTAGGATGAAGACATCCATAAATATTAATTGTCTCAGTGCTCTGCTGGGTCCTATGATAAAAGGTGCGAGTGGATATTTGTTTTTCTAGGCAAGAAAGAAAAAAAAATGGGGTAAATCTAAACTAATGATCAATTCTTAATTGCACAGTGGTGAGTCTGTCAGTATCCCCAAAGCACAGGCTACCAGGGATGCTTTCTGAAAGACAGCTTCTTTATCACATTTCCTGCTGAAACCAATATTTCTGCCATTATAACACACTAAATTCTCTTCTTAAGACAGTCAGGATTAATGATACAAAAAATCAGAAGCTAGTAGTTCTGCTGTTGCAGTTTTTACCACCAGGGTGGAATCACACTGTGCTGTTATGAAACAGATTACCCCAGATCTATTGAAACAAATAATGATGCATTCTCCTTGCAAAAAAATCATGTTGGAGTTAGATAACGGGTCTCAAAAATGCCTAACCTTGGCCAGGGTCTGAGTCTTTGCAGGAAGCAAAAACTGAGGGAAGAGTTAGAAAGCACTATAATTTAAAGTCATAGTTCATTAAATTCTTTCATTTTTACAATAGGTAGTCATGAAGTGTCAGTGAACAGTACTCTGAAGTAGGCCAGCCCTCCATATGTTTGCATGGTTGGGAGAAATGGAGCTAAAAAGCACATCTGGAAACCAGAGAAATTCCTTACAGTTGATGGCACAGGCAGTCACTGATTGCCAGCAAAAGGCAGCTCAGCAGACCCAGTCTGGAGTGCCCCTCTGCCCTCACACTGCCTCATCCAGCAGCTCTCCTTCCGCCAAGGCTTCATCCCGAGGGTCTCCCTCCTCTGCCTCTCTCGGCACACGGGGCGGTGGCTGGGCAGCCTGGGATGGGCCCAGGGCCAGGAGGGCACAGGCTGCCCTCCCTGCCTCTCCTTCCTCCCTTCCTCTCCTTCCTCCCTGCCTCTCCTTCCTCCTTCCTCTCCTTCCTCCCTGCCTCTCCTTCTTCCTTCCTCTCCTTCCTCCCTGCCTCTCCTTCTTCCCTTCCTCTCCTTCCTCCCTGCCTCTCATGCTCACCCTCCTTCACCCTCCCCTGCTCATTCCTTGCCCAAAGAAAGGAGAAGCCAGAGACTCCTCTTTCATCCTGTCCTTTACAGCACTTCCCAGTGCTGCTGGATGAGATGAAACTGTGGATTACAAGTAACAATTATTTTGCATACTGTTCACTGCTAAATCTGGGAACTGTTTATGTGCTTAAGAATTCCTTTAAAGTGATGGTCAAAAATTCACTTTACAGTATAGGAAAGACCACAAAAAATGTACATAGTTATGGAAGTAGAATATTTCCAGCTACATGGAGATACACACATGCACAGAGAAAGCCAGAACACAAGATATTGTTGAAGATCAATGATGATTATCTCAGAACCCTGAGAGCTTACATGGAGTAGGCATCTCATGTGCAGTTCAGGATTACAGGATGAGGAACATATGAGATAAACAAATACCTATATTTCCAAATTCCCATTGTTTTACTGCATCACCCATCACGTTGTGTCCACAGAAATCAATATTGGC
Source organism: Ammospiza nelsoni (assembly GCF_027579445.1). Taxonomy (NCBI): domain Eukaryota; kingdom Metazoa; phylum Chordata; class Aves; order Passeriformes; family Passerellidae; genus Ammospiza; species Ammospiza nelsoni. The sequence continues at coordinate 13,710,911 of NC_080647.1, read as the reverse complement.
TTCTACTTATACTATATGAATAAACATTTCTTTACTTGCCAGCAGCATCCAGGCTACCTTAATAGATTCTAATGACCATTAAAACTTATATCCTACCCTACATCCAACTCACAGAGTTTTGCTTTGTTTCTTGCTGCCTTCATTTCATAAGACTTGGTGGATATGTTTATTCCTTCATTTATATACAGAGAAGCAAACCCAAAAAAACTGATAGGTAAAGATGTATAAGTAGTGTTTAGCATCCACCTGCAAATACAATGTGAAGAAAGAAAATTATCTCCACATTTTTCCAGACTTTTTCTTCTCCTTGATATTTACTCTCCCAGAAGGACAACAGCATGATGTGCACTAGGCAGGAAGGGTAATGATCTGTGCCAAATTTTATGTGCTTATGCTTCATGCTGTGGTCTGGCTTTTTTTTCCCCTGCCAGCAGACAGATAAAGTGGTGGCTTCAGAACTGTGCAGGAGCCAAGAGCTGCACTGGTGTATGGAGGAGCACAGGACTGACAGACTGTTTGAAGCAGGGTAAGGCTGGCACCAGGCAAGTATTCAGTTCATACTTGCTCTGCAGCTGTCTGGGAGTGTCCCCATGGGAAACAGGTAGGGGATAATTAAGGGCTCTTAAGCCAGCAGACAAGGATGTTACAAGGATAAACATTTCCAACTGAAGACAGTTAGATGCAGAGTTGTAGAGAAAGCCCAGTCTTTTACCTGTGGGGGATGAAATCTATTGGAACAATTTACCGAACACGATGGCAGATTTTCACCATAGGCAATTGCTAAAATATGCCTGGCTATGTTATTGGGTTTCATTTTTTTTCCTTTTCCCTATGAAGTATGATCTAGTTTGAACAGGAATTAATTCAAATTTAGCTGATGGCCTGGGTTATGCAAGATTCAAAAGCCACAATGGTTCTATTAAGTCTCATAATCTATGCAACTGTATTGAGTCTTCATGACTCTGCACAAAAAGGAGCATTGAGGGAACACAGCTAAATATTTGGGACCTCCACAATGCTTACAAATCAGGCATAACCTTGAGTTTCCCCAAGCCCTCATGGGCTGCTGTACCAACCTGCCTCCTGGCCTTTTATCCCTGGAGGCTCCCAGATAGTCACAAACTAGAAATGTTCCTCCATTCAACATATAAAATAAAAAGGCCTTAAAACGGGTGGAGGAAAAAAGCTGTTCTTTTACACTCTGTTTTTAATTGAAGGGATTATAAAACACTTCAGGCATGCTGAGAAATCAGGACTTTGTTCCTAAATAAAAAGCTGAAGCTATTATTTTTTTTTTTAATCCTTGTTCCTCCTCCTACAACCATGGTTATTATATGCATGCATTTGCAGTGTAATAGAATCAGTATCATCTCTGTGTCTTATTACTGTTGCAATCCCCTAACATGCTGTTCCTTCCATCCCACATGAATCTGGTAATTACTGCTGAGGCATGCCATGTGTACGCTCTCCCTTCCCAGGCAGCATCAGCAGTGCCACAAACACATTTCCCACCTATCAGTAAACACAAGCAAGTGGGATAGTGCATGCTGCCTCATAAGCCAGTTCCAGGACATGGTCCTTGCTCACCAGAAAGCTGCACCTGGCTGAAACTCATGGTCATAAAACAAATGTACACTTTGAGACAAGGGAAAAATGCACTGAAGTTACTTGTGCCTTCGTTTCTGCTACGTTGGAGCAAGCCCTGTGAGAGCTGGTAGTGCTGGGCTGCTCAGGTGAGATGTGATGGAGGGAGGTTACAGGAGCCTCTGTGTGCCCCTGTGTGGGCCAGGTGTATATGAATATGCTCCCTTCTGAAAACAAAACAAAACAAAAAAATCGACTTGGGTCTCCTTTTACCGTCTCTTTTTAGGTTCATGCCCCCAGACTATGTTAGAAAGAGCTGAAAACAGGATTTGCTACAGCCTGTAACTAGTCCAATTTTGCTCCCCAAACACCATATCCTCATGTTTAGAGCAGAAAATAAGCAAAAACCTCACAGAATAATAATCTGGCTGATGGTGTATTAGTGTTGTAAAACAGCAGATCTGCCACACAGATCTTTCCTGATGTTAGCAATTTTCGCTCCTGAATTCAGCTGGATAAAGAGTCATAATGGAACAGCTCAGTGCATTTCAGAATCCCAATCTTGTTGAAATTTACACAGCAGCGCACCAAAAGTGTGCTCCAGTGTGGGATGCTCCTGCTCTTGCCACAACCTCTCCAAATTTTAGATAGGAAAACTGCAACTGTTTCAATCCCAAACGCAAACTCCAGCACTATTCCTGTCCAGGAGCACTGCAAAGGCATCTGTGCTGGCTGCTGCAGGATGTTACCTTTTCCAGCCTCAAGAAGAGAGATAAAAATAGACAGTACATTTCTGCTGCTCCTAAAATGTGAGCTCTGATACATAATGGCTAAAGAATACCACGAGATGACAGTACCACTTTTGCCAATTTCAGAACTCTTTTGGCAGCAAACCTTTACATTCTAGAGACTAAGTGCATATAATGCCCTATAAGAATCTGGCAATAATGCACCTTGCCCTGCTAGCACTTTAGAAATTCCCTGTAGAGTGCCTTTTTGTCCCCTCCCCGCAGTGTGAACCCAAAGTTTTACCTTTAGATAGAGACCAAGAGCAGCCATCCTTTCCCACCACATAGATCTGTGCCCAGGGCATGGAGCTTAAGCAAAGTCACAATAACCCAGATCCAACATCTTGCTCTTTTTAAAGGCAGCCAAACGCTACACCACAACATTTCAATGGGGCAGTGGGGCTAATCCAGCCAGTGGGAATGACGGTGTTAGATGTGGTTAAATCTGGCTGCTCAGTACTCGAGGCAGCGTTCCAGAGGGTGCAGGGGTTCAGGCTTGGGACTGCCGCTGCCTGGCAGCCCGGTTTGGTGGAAGGTGTTGAACTTCCCTGAACGTGTAGAACACCAATGTGCAGGGCAGAGCTCGGCACGGCAGTTTGGGAAGGGGGCTGGCTGCTCCAGCCGGAGCGGGGGATCGATGCTGATGCCAGATCAGGATTTGCAGCACCGCTGCTCGGAGAGCCAGATTGTGCATGTGCGCGATGTGCGATGTGCGCGTCTGTGCGGCGTGTGCGGAGGATGTGTGCGGGCTGTGCGTGTGTCCCTGTGCGGTGTGCGTGAGTGTGCGGTGCGTGCGCGGTGCCGGCTGGCTTTTGCCAAAGGAGCTGCTTGACTTGCTCTCTATTTTGAGGGCGCGGATTCAGGGACTCGGGGCCAAGAATTCTCCGGACCCAGGTAAATCCGCTCGTTACCTTATTCCCCTTCCCGGCTCCGAGTGCCCGCGCTGTCCTGCAGGTGCTGTCAGAGCGCTCCCGCGAAGAGCGGCCGAGCCGGGAGCGGAGCCGGCTGCGAGAGCCACCAAGGGAAGGGGGGACGGCGACTGGGACAGGGGGGCTGGGAAAAACGTGTCCCCCCCGCCCCCGGCTGACGTCAGCGCGGCTCCGCGCGGGGCACCCGGCAAAAGCGCCGCGCCGCGCCGCGCCCCGCGCACTGCCCGCGCTCCCGCAGCGCCGCCGCTCTCGGCCCGCGCCCGGCCCAACTTCCCGCACAGCCGCGGCCGGGACGGGCCCGGCCGGGACGGGACGGCGGCGCCCCGCTGGGCTCCTGCTGAGGCGTGAGCGGGCGATGCCGCTCGCCGCCGGGCGCCTGGCTCCCGGGGCGCGGCGGCTCTCGGCGGCGGGCACGGCCCCCACTGCCCCCTCGGGCGCCCCGAGAGCAGGTACGGGCGCGGGGACGGCGCGGGGAGCGCGGGCTGGGGGCGCCGCTGCGGCGGGGAGGGTGTGCTGTCAGTCCGTGTGAACCCCGGGTTAAGACGCTGGCAGTCAGTGTGTTCCCCGGGTTAAGACGCTGGCAGTCCGTGTGTTCCCCGGGTTAAGATGCTGGCAGTCCGTGTGAACCCGGGTTAAGACGCTGGCAGTCCGTGTGTTCCCCGGGTTAAGACGCTGGCAGTCCGTGTGTTCCCCGGGTTAAGATGCAGGAGCCGGGCAGCCGGGCGCGCCGTGGCCGTGGGACGGGCAGCGGGGACGGGATCGGGATCGTGCTGCCGGCGGCCGCCGGGGCGGAGGCGGCGGCCGCGACGGGCGGGGGATCGGGCGGAGAGCCCAGCGCTAGGGACCCGGGTTTGGGGAGCTCCCCGACGGGGCTTCCCCCGCAGCGGCTCCGCTGGCGCTTTCCGAGAGGAAAAGAAGGGAGGAGGAGTGGGGGGGTTTCCAGAGGAGTTGGGAAATCGCTGCCTTGCAGCTCCCCTTCCCCCCCAGCCTTCCGACCTGCTTTCGCTCTCCCCGTGCAGCCCCTGCTCCCGGCAGTGTTCACTGGGGATTTCTTCTTTCTCTCCTTACCTGTCTCAAAAGGTTTGACTGTAGGTACCAAAGCGGGGATCGACGGCGCATAAAGATGCTGAAGGGTGCTTGGTTGCTCAGTTTGTTAACAGTGGCTGGGATCTCGTGGACAGAGAGTCGCAAACCTGCCAAAGACATTTGCAGCAAGAGCCGCTGCCCTTGCGAGGAGAAGGAGAACGTGCTGAACATTAATTGTGAAAACAAGGGATTTACAACCGTCAGCCTCCTCCTGCCGCCCCCGTCCAAGATCTACCAGCTGTTTCTCAATGGGAACGCACTGACCCGCCTGTTCCCCAATGAGTTCGTCAACTATTCCAACGCCGTGACCCTGCACCTGGGCAACAACGACATGCAGGAGATCCGCACGGGGGCCTTCAGCGGCCTCCGCACCCTCAAGAGGCTGCACCTCAACAACAACAAGCTGGAAGTGCTGAAGGAAGACACCTTCCTGGGCTTGGAGAGTCTGGAGTACCTGCAGGCTGATTACAATTACATCAGTGCCATTGAAGCGGGGGCATTCAGCAAGCTGAACAAGCTCAAGGTGCTGATCCTCAATGACAACCTCCTGCTGTCCCTGCCCAGCAATGTCTTCCGCTTTGTGCTCCTCACTCACCTCGACCTGCGGGGCAACCGGCTGAAGATGATGCCTTTTGCTGGTGTGCTGGAGCACATTGGAGGCATCATGGAAATCCAGCTGGAGGAAAACCCTTGGAACTGCACCTGCGACTTGCTGCCACTCAAGGCCTGGCTAGACACCATCACCGTGTTTGTGGGCGAGATAGTCTGTGAAACCCCCTTCAGGCTTCATGGGAAAGATGTGACCCAGCTCACCAGGCAAGATCTCTGCCCTAGGAAAAGCTCCAGTGATTCAAACCAGAGGGAAAAACACCCTGTCCTCTCAGACCCACACATCTCAAGGCTATCGCCCACAGCCAACTCTGCCATCAATCCCACCAGGGCCCCAAAAGCCAGCCGGCCACCCAAAACTAGGAACCGCCCCACCCCCCGTGTCTCTGTGTCAAAAGACAGGCAAATATTTGGACCTATCATGGTTTACCAGACAAAGTCTCCTGTGCCCATCACCTGCCCAGCTGGCTGCATCTGTACGTCCCAGAGCTCAGACAATGGCCTAAATGTTAACTGCCAAGAGAAGAAGATAAGTAACATCTCTGATCTGCACCCCAGGCCAACCAGTCCAAAGAAACTTTACCTAACCAGTAACTATCTGCAAGTCATTTATAGAACCGATCTCACAGAGTACAGCTCGCTGGATTTGCTGCATCTAGGAAATAACAGAATTGCAGTGATACAAGAAGGTGCCTTTACAAACCTCACAAGTTTACGCAGACTTTACCTTAATGGCAACTACCTTGAGGTTCTGTACCGATCCATGTTTGAAGGGCTGCACAGCCTGCAATATCTCTACCTAGAGTACAATGTCATCAAGGAGATCCTGCCACGCACATTTGATGCTCTGAGCAATCTTCATCTGTTGTTCCTCAATAACAACCTGCTCAGATCCTTGCCTGATAATGTCTTTGGAGGCACTTCCCTCACCAGGCTCAACCTTAGGAACAACCATTTCTCATACCTGCCTGTGAGAGGAGTCTTGGACCAGCTCTCGGCTCTGATTCAGATAGACCTCCAAGAGAACCCTTGGGACTGCACGTGTGACATCCTGGGGCTGAGGAACTGGATAGAGAAAGTCACTGACCAGAACAACCAGCAGTCGAATCCCCCTGTAGTTATCAATGAAGTAATCTGCGAGTCTCCCACCAAGCACTCTGGAGAGCATCTGAAATTCCTGAGCAAAGAAGCCATCTGCCCAGAGAACCCCAACTTGTCAGATTCTTCTCTCCTCTCCATGAACCAGAACACTGATACCCCCCATGTCGGTGCCTCACCCAGCTCCTACCCAGAGTTACACACTGAAGTTCCGCTGTCTGTCCTAATTTTAGGCTTGCTGGTTGTGTTTATCCTGTCAGTTTGTTTTGGGGCAGGTCTGTTTGTCTTTGTCCTTAAGCGCCGGAAGGGGGTGCAGAGCATGCCCACCAGTGCCAACAATGTAGATATAAGTTCGTTTCAGCTCCAGTATGGGTCTTACAACACTGAGACCCACGATAAAACTGAAGGACATGTTTATAACTACATTCCCCCTCCTGTTGGACAGATGTGCCAAAACCCAATCTACATGCAAAAGGAAGGGGATCCAGTTGCCTATTACAGGAATCTCCATGAGTTCAGCTATAGCAGTCTCGACCACAAAAAAGAAGACCCCACCAGTCTTGCATTTACCATCAGTGCAGCTGAATTGCTGGAAAAGCAGTCCTCACCAAGGGAACCAGAGCTCCTGTATCAAAATATTGCAGAAAGGGTCAAGGAACTCCCCACCGGAGGATTAGTTCATTATAACTTTTGTACCTTACCCAAAAGGCAGTTTGCCCCTTCATATGAATCCAGACGCCAAAACCAGGACAGGATAAATAAAACTGTTTTATATGGAACTCCCAGGAAATATTTTGCAGAACAGTCTAAACCTGAGCATCCTTTACTCCAAGGAAAGCTACAAACAGAACCAGACTACCTCGAAGTTCTGGAAAAACAAACTGCAATCAGTCAGCTGTGAGGGGGGAGGTGGGAGACAAAAGAAATTTTTTTAAATGAGCTCAGCATCATATTTCTTTGAGTCTGAACTCAGTGCTGATGTCATCAGTCGCATTCCCAACATTTCCACTTTTTTAAAATTAGAGAAGGAATGAGAGAGAAAAGGAACCCTTGCAGCATAGCAGGGATGTGGTGTTGCTTTTACAATGTTCCCTTTAAGTTATTTCTATATCTCTCTCCTTTTGACCCTTCTCTAGGAACTGTCATTGCAAATGCAAATGTATCTTTCTGAAATAGATCTTGCATAATTTTTTTTGATTTTGAAGGAAATGAGGAAGGGGTCTTTGGGATTTCTGGTTTTTTTTTTCTTTTCATTTCAAAATGGAAACTTAATGTATTATGTAGAAGATCTCCAAAGATCTTTTTTTCCTGGACTATGACTTTCTTTTGTAAATAATAATATACAGTACTGCTGTTTCAATTACCAACTATAGCCACTGGGCGTCACTTTTTTGTGTTAAAGTGCCTTTGCACTTTAAGTACATTATTACTTAATTGTTGCTCTTAGCTTTGATAAATTGAACCTATTTTAATGTGTTGTATTTTTGAAATTAAAAAAAAATTGTAAAATAGATCTATATGTCAGCTGCATTAAATCAGAAGGTTTGATTTATAGGAAAGCTGCCCTTCTTTAAATGACTCTAGTTCTAGGACCTTACACACTCAAATGTAAATTATTGGGGTGTTTTTTCCCTCTAGGTTTGTTTAGAGTGACTCACAGAAATAAACTGAGAGGATTTAGCAATGGACTAGAGGTTATCAAATGCCTCAGCCGGGAATAACAGCTCATTAATAAAAGATGTTTAACACAATGTCATAGTGAACTGAACAATTAATGTCCTTCTTAATACATTGCATTGCAGCTCTAACACAGTAATGTTCAATGGCTTAAGATTATTTTCATACTTAACAGAACATTACTCATAATATTTTATGCATTGGATTAGGTATTTTTATACATTTTGGGACAGAGTTTATATTTGTAACTTTTTGGACTGAAATTAACATGTCCTCTTCTTGCCAGATACATATTTTTTTCATAAGCAGGGACACCAGCAGGGGTCATCCCACACCTCATTAAATTTATTAACATACAGGCAAATGAACCAATGCCAAAGGTAAAATTTGAACCCAGGACTCCAGAGTCCTCCAACTGAAATCAGTATGTGCATCCCACTAACTTTTGGTAGTCTGAATTCTGTCATTGTCTGTGCTTTTTGTCTCTAAAGCTGAAGTAATACCGCAATAATTCTAATCTGTTAGAGAAAAACACCTTTAAGTTCACTGTCTTAAATTTTATAAAATGTTTTAAGTTAACTTAATTCCATTCTCAGCACTGGTTTTCTTTAGCCCATCAGTGAACAAATGCAATGAGTCTTCTCCTTTCCCATTAACTCAGGCCTGTTTTGCTTCAAGCTTTATGTTATCACCTTCAATTTGCTTTTCCTTCATGGAGAATATTGAAACCATTTTTATTAACAAGTATACAGTCAAACTTTATTAAACCTTATTAGCTTCTAAATAATTTTTAGATGCAAACATTATTGTGCAATTTAAACAAACAGCCCTTATTTACAACAAAAACAGTTTTGTTTTGTCTGTTCTAAATCCTTATGCAACTGGGATGGTGATCTGCATATAAAGTAGGCCACGCTTTTCAATTCCTTATTAAAGCAATTGATGGGGTCTGAAAGAAGCACACTGTTTCCTTTTCATAAATAGGTTACTGCACATAATAATCCTTTATTATCATGCAGAGATTGAAGTGGCCTCTGCTGACTGATTTTTAGAGCTTTGCTATAGTTAATAATACAGTATCTACAACTTGGAGAAATTGTCAGCAATAGCATTTAAGCTATAAATAACTACAATCAATGTTGTTCTAATCAGGACTTTGCCAAAAGGAAGTTGCTTTATATTTAAGAGCTAAAGAGGCTTTGCATGTGTATTGCCAGATATCTGAGTCACTTAGTAAAATGTCTTCTAATGATTTATGTGACATCTGGGTACATTAATATGCTAACATGTCAATTCTTTATGTTTAGAATCCATAGCATCTATGGCTGTCCATTAGATCAGGTTTAAAATTGAAGTGCTACAATGAACTACTGAAGAATCAGTCTTCAAAATGGTCTCACATCAAGAGGGAGGTGAAATGGTATCACTTTAGTTGAACTTGGAACATTTGACTGGAATTACGTCCATCTTTGAGCAAGGTACTTGCTTGAAAGCTTCCAGTACTGACTGTCTTATTATGGCTCCTTCCCCTGGGTAATTAAAAGCATTTATTACTGAAACACTGAGAAAAGTATAAGTATTATTTTAAAGTTATTAACTCTTTCCAGGTACAAATTTAGTATTGCCTGCAGAACAAGTACCATGTTACATCTGGCAGCAGCTAGGATATTGTTATTAATTATTCTACAGTGAGCAAGAACCAATTACAAACATTTATTCCCTCAGAAAAAAAAGCTAATTTTTTCAACAGAAGTGTTTTCAGTGTTCTAGTGCTGGCAAACAACAAAGATAGGGAATTGATTGTTTTAGTAACATTATATTGTTTGGGTTTAGTTCTTTAGTCTCAGTACTTTGATGTTTGCTTTGGTGGCACAGCCATACTTTACAGAGCTTGCTGTTGCTTTACGTTTCCTTAGGTTTCCTAGTGGAATTTATTTAATGACTAGATTTTATTTTGCATCACCAGTACCAGCTAAAAAATTATTATTGCTGTAGATCTTTTAGGTTTGTTTTTATACCCTTCAGCTGACATCTTTTAGGCAATTCTTTTCATAGAGTGTCTAGGTGAAAGAGAAGATTTTTTTCAGTTACACTTAAAGAGATTTGTTTAACAGGGAAAGTGTGTTGGCAGCTGCTGGATAGAAGGTCTCCACATTTCTTCAGCTGTGCTGCCCTGGAAGCTGCTGCTTGTTAGGGGAGAGCTGCTTGCCTGAGTCGTGGCTTGATAATGAGTCTGAAAAAAAATTTCTTTCACAGTTTGAAAAGTTGAACTGTGAAAATTATGTAACCAGGTTAGCAAAGTTGTTTTTATTCCCTCAGGAAAATGGGGTGCAAATAGTTTTCTTTCTTTCTTCATAAGTTTTATGTTGTGAAAGTGAACTTAATGACCTTTACAGAAACAGTAACAGTGCAGACTGAAGCACTGTTCAAACTATGCAATTATATTTAGTGAAAATGAGGAGTTCTACACTTCCAAAGCATGAATACTTTTTTTTTTGGGGGGGAGGGGGGATGTTTCTGGGTAAGTATTAGATAAAGTTTATCTAAAGTTTATCTTTATTAGATAAAGTTTATTTCCCTTTTTCTCCCTAGTGACAAAAAATGTCACTTTTTGGAAAAAGTGTTCTTTGTGTCCTCAAGCCTGCTGCAGAGCCACTCTGCATGCCCAGTGGTGCTCCTCCTTTCTGCAGTCTCTGTCTTCCCTCAGATTTCACCTTTTTGGGCTCCAGCATTATCAGCTCCTGCCCCACCTCTATTATCTGCTTCCAAAGCCCTCATCAGGCCCCAATCTTTCCACTTGCCTCTGTCTCTGTAGGTTCTCCATTCCTTCCCGAGCAAGCTCTGCAGGACCTGTCCCAGCTCTGAAGGGAGCTGCTGTCCCTGCTCCCCCCTGAGCTCAGTCCTCACCTCCTGCCCTGCCATTGCTGAGTCAAATGAGACACCTGGTCACAGTGGTTTTCCTGGGAGCTGTGCTGGAGGAAAGTCTGCTTAGCTGTTCCCTCTACCCCTCACTGAACAGAGAAGAGAAGCCTAAAATCACAGAGGGCTTCAGTTTCCACGCAGGATTCCCCGTGTGCCAGCCTGGAACAGGTGCCATAACCTGTGTCTAAGCAAGAGCAAATGGATGAGCTTGCTGAGACCATTGCCATTACATCACTTTTTGCTGTCATTTTGGTGAGCTGTCTTCAGCATGAGTTAATCTTGCCAAAATTAGCTACTAAAATTTTAAACTCAAACTGGTTGTGTAGTGTCTCTAGAGTAAATAGCAAAGATACCAGGCCATTCAAAGGGGATTTATTCCTGCTCACAGCGCAAGGTGTGAATTGGGCTACAGAAATGCCTGCTTTCTTCGAGGAAGTGTAGAGAGGATAGATAATGAGTGCTGATAACAGCTAATTCCCACATAGAAAATGGTCAGGCTGGGCTGACTGCAGCTAGCACACCCACATACAACATCCATGCTCTGCTGAGCATCTGCCCATCTCTACTCCAAGACATTTTTTTCCTGTCCGTGAGAAAAGCATTTCCTGTGGAGTTTAAACACTGCTTTGGTCAAATGCACTGACTTTTTATAACACCACCTTGTGCTATACAGTAGGGATTAGTTTGTTTCTTTTTCTTTTTTTTTCTTCCCACCACCACTTGAATTTGTAAAATAAAAGTCGCACTTATTAAAAGTTTGAAGGTGTAATTAGTAATGTCAAAATAAGGCTACCAACAAGTTAAATTGCCTAAAAAAAGTCTTATAGAATACTGAGCTTGTATAGGAGTACAATAATTTTAAACTGCTCATGAGTGAAATGAGATACTGGAAATGTTAATGAAGCTTCTTAGGTTCTTACAGGCTAATCACTGATACAGTTTGTGATTTTTCATATTACTGTTTTTGGAGACAATAAATGTAATTTAACAAAGAAGAAAAAAAAAAACTATTTCCCAAAGACCTCCCCTAACTGTAGAACTTCAAAATAACATGAATTAACTTATGCAGATGATGTGACACTTCTTGTGCATTTCCCACCACTTTTTCTAAGCGTTCCAAAGAAGTACAAAAGTTATTCTTTTCTAAGAGGATCATTAAGTCTGTTTGGATTATTGATCTCATAGCTTTTCTGGGCACAAGGCCAATCATTTTGACTAAGGTTTTTAATCCTAGCTAATGAGGGAGGTGGATTAAGGAGAAGGTTTTTGTTGTTGTTCTTTTGTTCTTGAAGGATTGGTTGGATTTTTTGAACCAGTAGATTGACATGTTTATGAATACAGATGAATAGATCGTTTTGAATGAAAGAAATGTTGGAGTGGCAGTCAGAGATGCAGTCATTCTCAAGACCAAATAGGCTCAAGAGTATGAGTGAAGTTTGAAAAACAGGACATCATAAAAGTGGCTTTCTTCCTGAGATCATAAACACAGAGGACACTGCTGTGAATACAGCAGCAGATCCTGGTACATGCTGTTAACCATTTGGAGGGATGAAATTAGAGGCCAGATGCACCTCCATTATCCTTGAGGAGAGACTGAAGTGTTCAGGATTTGTTCTCATCCCTGGCTGTTACCCTGTGTGCACCCACCTATATTAGCACTGCTTCTGCATTACTTTGAGAAAGTAAACAAGGTGAAGTTTGGAGGGGCAGAGCTATTTGCAGTATTTCTGAATGGTTCTTATTTCTGGCCTTTGAAATGAAATTAATTAACCATTGGTGCATTTAATGCCATAGACTTTTAAATTCTGAAGTCCTTTGTAAACTAAGTTCTCAGCAAACTTTTCAGATCAGTGAATGTAGCTACTTACAAAACATTGTGGCTGATCTTAAGAAGAAAGCAGTCAAGGTACTGTAAATACATATTAGCAGTATAACAAATTACATCAGCATTACAAAGTTATGCAATATAATAATGTCAGGATTCTTTGTGGTGACAGAGCAAGTGTAGATTTGTGTCTTGAAAACACAGGTTGTGTCTTCTTGCCCTGCTTGTGCATTGCTCTCCACAGCCAGAACTGTTAATCACCGGTTGTCTTGAGAGAAGGAGGCAGAACAGCCTTTTTAAAAATGAACTCTGCATTGCAAAAAGCACAGCTAATGTATATAGACCTGTTGCAGTTATCTCCTCTTGAGATAAGACATATTTCCATACAAAAGCCTGGAAAAAAATCCCCTTGAGATTGCTGATAATGTGACAGAGTCTATTTTAGAGCATCTTGATTTTAGTTCTGAAAGCCTCTCATCTGAGAGTTGGAGTTAAGGCATTTTTTTTGCCATGCTATGAAGTTTTGTCCTTTTCCCCAGGGATTTGTTACAGATTTGATGCATGCCAGCATCTTAGCCAGAGAGCTGAACTGAACACAAATTTTTTTGGAGAACTGTGAAAATGTAATGACTACATAAATTTTCTTCTAATAACAGAAGAACATACAACATGATGAGGAAGCAAAGCTGTCACAGAGGCTTTTAAAGATTCCAGGGTACAGTCAAATCTGAGGAATTTAGGTGTAGCTGCAGAGTACCTTTGTTGTTTTACACCTGAGTGCCTTCTGTGGGATGCCCTGGGATTGGCAGAGTGACAGGAATCTCACTAAATAAGAACAATCCCATTGAGCTGCCCAGCTGTGAGTGGCAGAGGGGAGAGAAAAATGCCTATGTCCTTCTTGCCATCACTTAAAATGCCATTTGGGAGTTTTCCAGACTCAATACTCATTCCCATAAATCTGAAGTCAGCACACTCCAAGTTTATGCTTCAAGATGAGATTTTCAGTAATGTTTGAGTGATGCAACCTTTTGGCTATCACATCTCTTACTCCTGGCGAGGTTTTGCTCAGAACCTTTGGTTTATTCTATCTCTTCTAAATTTTAATTCTTAATTATTCCTGACTGTGTTCTTTCAGCAAAATATTTGGGTTTTCTTTATATTATTCACAAGTAGCCAAGTTCCTCATGTATCAGGCAGCTGAGACTTGAACAAGTCAAAAGTTTCAGAAGCTCAGTGATCCACTCAATTGAGCAAAGCTTTACCCAAAGCCTTACTGCTCCCATCACATCTGCTGTGTTCTGCTGAGCTGCTGATTTTGTTCAGATGAATTCCAATTTAAAACACATACATGCTAATAAGTATCTGTGTAAAACCTTATAATATTCAGCTTATAATAAAGAGAGGGAGTTAGAGGTTGGGAAAAGCCTTTCAAAATTCTGGGTTTTTTTCCCTGAAGGTTTCAGAGGGATTTATTATGATTACTAGGGAATCAAAAGGAATTCTAACAACAGTGTTGTGTAGGGGGTTTTTTTTGTGCTTTTTGTGTAAGATAGTGGAGGTGAGGGAATGAGGGAAAAAAAGGTAGATTATAGTTGTCTTAACTGTCAAGATGTTAACAGGAGACTACCAGAAAACTAAGGAGTTCAGAGTTTATGACTCAAAGAGCTTACAAAAATGCCTACTTTTCTGTGGAACATCTAAAGGGAAATGGTTCACAGGCTGCTTTCCTGAGGGTTGAGGGAACTGGACAGGCTCCCTTGGAGAGCTGAGAAATCCCAGCCTTAAAGTTAGAGCAGATTTACTGTCATTCAGATATAAGCATGGCTTATGTGAAGAGATAATGGAAGTGGGGAAAATGCTTCATGCTGCAGTTCACTCCTTAATTAGTGGTATGGTTTGTAGCCTGTATTTTCTGTAACCATATTTACCATCACATCCAACTCATAAGCTACTTACCAGAGCTGAGTAGATAATTCTTATATTTATTGATGTGGCCTTCCTTTCCGTAACGCAATGTTTACAAATTTGTTTGATGGTGGCTTAAGTTTGCCATGGCTTCTTTTTGCTCTCCAAATAATGCTTGGGGATAATTCCTAACAGTAGAGTCCTAATGGATATTTCATAGTGAAAGCCTAAAATTGAGCTACCAAGGACTTTGTTTATGTTATGTTTTTTGTTTTGTTTTATTTTGTTTTGTAGGTATTGAAGCAGTGGTCCTTGTTAAAAGCTCATGTGCTGGGAACTGAAAATAATGTTCTCTTTTCAGTTCTACCAGTGACCTTGCACAAGGCATACCTGTGTCCCCATGCTTTAATTTCTGCATCATTAAATAAGGAGGATGATACTTTCTGCCTTAGTCTAGTGGGATTTACTGATGAGAAATGCTAAGTATAATTGTTTTTCAAAGCCTTGATAGCTTCATCCAAATGCAGTAACAGTGTACAGCTTTTTTTCCTCGGCATATTTTTTCTGATCTAAGAATGTGGTGTAGATATGTCAGATTTTGTTTTGTTTTCTGTCTTTGGAGTTAAAAACAGACCATGAAGATTACCTTGTACAGGGAAAAGATACTGTCTCCTTGTAAAATAATATGAGATATATGAAATAAAATGGGTAGGCAAAAGCTACAGTTTGTTTTTAAACCTTTGAAAATACATAGCACCCCATCTCCTCAGTTTTCTCTCTCTGGCTGAGTTGAATCAACTTGCCTGTTTCTGCCCTATGGAATCCCTTCAAAAATAGTTCTCAGCATACCAGTCATTTTTTTATTCACCTTTTTCTGTGTGAAATCAGTTGGGCTATTGCTGGCAGTTTTTATGCTGGCAAGCGAGCCAAGAGAGGCTCTGAGTGGCAGACAGCTGCTGAAATAAGAGCCTGGCACTCTGGGGAAAGAAAGAAATTCATTCAACTTTCCTTGTCAGCCTCTTCCCTTCCTCTTTAACTTCTTTCTTCCTACTCTATAGTTGCCATAATAATTCTCTTGTCCATTGAATGCAGACTGTGGGCATATTTTTCCATATATAGCCCAACCACATACTGTAAAATCCAGCCATGTGTAGGAAAGTCCAGCATTTTCCACAGCCAATCCTCCATGGCATGATGCTTCCATGAAAGAGAGCTGATTTCTAAATGTAGGACTAAAGAATCTGTGGCACCACATCCATTCAACACAGCAGAGAACATAACTATACCTCAGCTTTTAAATTTGCTTTTGATTAACCTACTAAAATTCATTCACTGGCTAGGCCTTTTGTTCTGCCTTATGTCTGGATACTATGCCTATGAAAATTTTGAGAGTGCTAAGATTGATGCTCTCCTTTTCTTGCTGATCCATAAAGTGGGATGTGAACAATGTTCACATCAACATCAAGATAGGTTTTCCTGGTTTCTACTCTGCAAACGACTTGGGGTTTTTTGTCTGGATGGGGCAAGTGCTCTGATCCTATGCAAGTGCTGATCCAAGTGCTCTGATCCAATTTCATACTTTCACACTTCTAGATTATTGGCAATTGTTTAGAGGCTATTTATGTAGAACATAAGATACTTGGTACACCCACATTATTTCTGGCTGTGCAAGGTAAACCATCTGTCCTGGACCATCAGAAATATGTCTACAGAGGTAATTCAAAGTAGTGCTTAAAAATACTTGGTTTTCTTAAATTCTGAGAGAAATCTGAATCAAGGAAAGTAAATATTCAGTGCTCCTTTTAACATGTTCATCTTCAGCACTTTAGGGGATTATTTTTCTCTCCTTAGAAAACAGAGTTTATTATTTAAGGAAGACTATCCAGACCCTCACCTGCTGTAAACAGTGTTTGCTTCCATAAACATCACAGAACTGGTTTACAGTAGCTGAGGATCAGCTGTTTTGTTTTGTTAACCCCTTCACTTGAGCAATCAGCATTTATTCCAATAATGGATCAGTGCTGTCAGTGCACTATGTTGTTCTCTTTGATTCCACTGCTGTAGAACCAGTACAGTTTGCCACTGCCTTGGAATTTTTAGTCACATTTGAAAAGAAAGAGATCTTTGAAAGTTCAGCACCTAGTTCATTTTGGGATCTAAATGAATACTTTCTGTACTAAAACTCTTTGGTTCATATATTTATACACTTGGTGCTTCACAAACCCTTTTAATTTTCAGACCTTGAGAGTTAGTAACACAACACAGTGAGGCAGCCCGGCATATTTTGTGTTCTCTTTTGGGACTTTTCACTTATTCCTAAAGATCAAAGCTTTTTAGCAGCTCTTGCATCCTTATTCTGCCACCCTCAGAGTTTGGTTGAGTCTGTAGCCAATTGTAATTGCACTGTAACCATAAATGTCCTTTCAAAGAAAACCAGCAGCAGAGTCCTGAGATGCACAAAATCACATCCAGAAAGTCACATTTTCCCAAGGAAGGCCACAGCTGTCTCTTTTTCTTTGTGAGCAATACATTGACTTAATCTAAAATACATTACCTTATTATCATGCAAATATTTATGCCACATTAGAATCAGACAGGCTTTCTTTGCCATAGATAAGCTTCCTGTGTTACTGCAGATAATGAAAATCCAATTTCTGAAAATGTTCTCTTATTGTTTCTTTTTTCCTTTGCTTTTTATTAGTGAAGAACTTGCAATTATTTGCTCTTATTCAGATGTTCCAGAGGAAGAATTGAAGTCATATTTCCCACACATTAAGATTCTGATAATTGAAATTCACTGCTTTTTCTTCTTTCTATTGCCTTTAAATAAAGGAATGTACTAGGGAAAAAGACTCAGCTCAGTCTGGAATGATACAAGTGCAAGTCAGGAATAACTGAAAACAGTTTTGATCACCCTTTGAAATCCTCGATTAAGCAATTTTGCTAACACTCAAAGAACCTGGAACCTTTTGATTTATTGCACAATAGGTAGAAAGCTGCTTTTCTTCTTCTTCTGGCACTTACCCTGCCAATGGATATTTGTTCTGTAAGTAGCACTGACATGAAAAGTCTGAAGTTGTCCACTTTTCTCCCTTTGACCAAAGCTCCCTTGGTAAACAGAGTGCCATGAGGAGAGCGGCGTTAATCCTCTAAGTTTAGCTTTGTGAAAAAGCCACACCGAAAGCTGTGAAAGCTTTGAGGGAAATGAGCAAAACTTTGTAAGCCTTGCCAGCATCTTTCCAGAACACTTCCCATTATATGAGATTCCAATTTAATAATACCCTTAACAGCTTCTTCCATATTAATAAAATATGAGCATGGAAATAACAATGGCACATCCCCTTCACTGAAGGAACTCCACTTAGCAACATGGATTGTGATGTTGATTGCAATGCCAGCTCTCTGATCTGTTGAATTTTGCTTATTAACTGAATTAATTGAACTGATAAATTGAATTTTGCTGCCTCTGGGCTGAGTAGTCAGGCTGAGTAACTGCTAGGCTGCTTCTGCAAAGCGCAAGGAAGGGACAGAAGAGGAGCTGTGGGGACACAAGAAGGAACAGAAGGCAGACACAGAAGCAAAGTCTTGAAGAAGTGTTGAGGCCACAAAAATGAGAACTCTGCCCTCCTAGCAGTGTTCCCCACACTCACACATAGAGACAGGTTCCTCCAGCCTGGCATTCCATCTCACAGTAAGGTTTTGGTGGGCACAACCAAATTAGACACTGGGCGCCCAGCCTGTCTGCCTAGCCAGGACCTGCTTGCAGGGCAGTTGGCCTGGGTTGATGTCTATCCATCCAGAGCTGTCTGCCCTCTCCTAAACTTGGCTAATATGGTGAGAAATCTAATGGTCTGGTAGAAATCCCATTCTAAGGGCTTGGGAATTGGATCTGGAAAGCTCTGTGCTTCAGACTGGGAAAGTGGGAAGGGAACAATCAGCTTTCCTTGAGAGAGTCCTGGGAGCCTGCCTGACACTCCTCATCTCATTGCACTCAATAAGATGTCACTATCGTTAAGGAAAAGATAAGTAAGATGTCTCAACAAGGGCACAGAGGAAGATAAATATTAAAATGCTTATATAAGAGGAAGTACTTGGTGTTGGAGGTCAAAGAGGGCTCCAGTGGTGAAGCTGCTGGAAGAGGGACTGACATTCCTGAGTACAGCTCTACGTGCTGCTGCTCTGTCACACCAACACTGCTGCTGCCAGAAAAGCACAGACCAGAGGTCCCACAGTTTCCAAAGGTTAGGTTTATTACATCCTTACTCATCCTGAATTGAAATTCTCCAAGATTTTCAGAAATGGTGAAGCTCTACTGGGTGAACAAACGTTATGTAGTCCCCACAGTTCCATATTCCTAATACCATGTTATTAACTTTGAACTGTTTCCATGGCATGGAAAACATGGGGAACAATTGCTTAAAATATTTTAGCTCTACTCTGTTAATATTCCAGCACATGGTACTGTATTCCAATACATTTTGCCTCCTCTGTAAGTAGCAGTCTTCAGAAATCAATTTGCTTTTAAATGGGGGGTAGGTGTGAGTTTGGAGGGTTTAATAAAAGCATTACATTTCTAGACTGAGATAAACTAAACTCTTCCAAATATATGAACAGGACCATCCTGAAAAAGAGAAAGGGAGATGAGACTCCCTGATGATCTCAAAAAGTGAAAGAACAAATGAGCCCTGTCTTCCTTATTAACTGACCCTGGCCCCAAGTGCTTTTTGATAGCACAGATGGCAGAAAAATCTCTGGACTCTCTCTGCCCTGAGAAAAAAGTGGGTCACATAGCACAACCATCATTTTTTAAACAAAGTTACTCCCTTAGAATCAGTGATTGTTCTTAAAAATTGTGCACTGCTCTACCCTTTTAATGCAGAGGAATTATTATCACTTTACCAAACATGGCAGTACTGTGCTCTCTTGTCCAGTACACAAAGAGATTTAAATTCCAGTGACAAAAGGAGAGGGTCCTTTGAGAGATGCCCTGTAAGCATTGATGCCTCCACAGATGATTCTCTATAATAAATGTTGCTTTTTTTTGCTGCTTGATTTTGTCATTCATGTGGGATTCATGTCATTTAACAGTAGCTACCTAAGCATGAGGTGTTTAATTATCAGGGTACTTTTTATAGTTAGCAGAAGAAATCGGTCCCATCATGAGTTGATTCATCTCACCCACCTCAGCAAATTGTCTGCTCACTGTGTATGCCTTTATGAGTTAGAGTAGTCTCCAAGGTAAATTAATAGCTAAAAGTCCTACTGAACAGGAAATAGATGAAAACACTAAAGCAGGTTTTTCTTTTTTTGAGTTACATCAATATGGATCTTCTAATTTCTTGTAGAAACACATGAATTTCCTATGCTTTAATGCCAAAAGTAAAACTCTTATCGAGAGAAAAAAAAAAAATCAAGGAAAAGAAGAAAAAATATTCTGATTTTTTAAAAGAGCATATTTTTAGTGGTATGCAGCCCCCTACACCTCCTTCCTGTATGTCTACTGCCATAAATTCTGTGTTTCCTGAGCCTTAAATCTCCTCCACCCACCCCTATGCTTGAAACTACTCAGCTCATATAATGCTGTACCAAATTTTCTGTTTATGTCCAGATTCCTCCTTTGAAAACTATAATTTTAGCAAGATTTAGCTAATCCTGGGATCCCACATAGATTCCAAAGATGTAGATCCTCATGTCCTTTCCTATCTCCTTTCAGGCAATTGGGCTTTTTCAGATTTGTAGTCACAGTTAAAACAGAGGAGCCACAAATGAGATTTTGTAGCAGACTAATTGTCAGTGGTACCCCACATCACACCAGCAGAAAAATCACATCCTCTGCAGCTATTAAAGGCCTCGTTTGGATATATTTACAGAGAGAAAGATCCAGCAGTCTTTAGAGTAGCAAAGATGCTTGTGTATCTCATGTATTCAACTTAAGAGAAGTACAGGAGAGAAAGATTTGGAAGATGCCAAGAAGTTCCTCCCATGAGGGGGCTCAGAGTGGGTTTGTATTGAATGGTGAGCAAGCAAGAGATTCCACCAAGTGCTGAGTCTCTGTGTTGATCACTCTGAGGCAGCACCAGCCATGTGCAGTTGTTGTGAGTATCCAGCAAAGTATTTGAAATTATTCTGCTTAGCCAACCATGGTTTTATGATGTGCTGTTTATCATAACAGTTGCTGCTTACAGAGAGTGATCTCACTTTGCTCTTACTCACCGAGACAAATCACTCCATCTTTTCAACATGTCCTTTTATAAATAAAAATGCCCGGGAGCAAAAGGTGGCATTTTCAAAAATCTTACTGGTATAAGTGTTGAACCACACCATAAATTATCTCTGTGACATCTGATCATGAAAGAAATACATGTATTTTTAAGCAACTAATGCTCATTTATTTTTGAAGCTCTGAGCAGTTCTAGAAGGTGCCTAAATGGTCACTTTTAGAAGCACAGCCATGAAGGGCTGTTGTTACCTAGACAAGTCATGTGAGTTTACAAACTTGGGGGATTTATCTCCCTTGTCAGCACTTTGACACCAATCCTATTTGTCCAGACAAGCAGTGCCCCAGTCAGTTAAGGAGCACTCTGTTCCAGGAGGACAGACCATCCTCCTGATCCCCTGGGCCTCCATCCCAGCTCCCAAAATGAACCCAAGTCTGAGCAGCAGACTCAGTGCTAGCAGGATTTCCAATGTGCTCACACTGGGGAAAAGGTGCCTCTGCAGCCATCCCACTTTGTACAGTACAACTTCTCCTCACCCCTGTTGCAGAAGCCAAGTAAAGATCAATGATCAATCAGCTGGGGATGTCTGGACCCCCTCCCCACACAGACCTTCCTCCTTCCACCCTTTGTGACCGGTGCTGACAAAATGTGCAATACAATGCATAAAACAAGGGCTTTCCTGGATGGGCTGTGATCTTAATCACACAATCAACACCATTAGTCTTCATTTAGAGAGCAGTGGATATGTTTTCTATAGCAAGTATGTAATAATTCTTTTTCATTACTTGCTCTCTGCAATAATAAAGATGCATATTTTACTTTTCTGTTTTGTGCTAAGCAGACAGCCTGAAGACAGACAGAAAGACACTGCAGCCTGTATTCTTGCTGTAGGTGAGCCCTTCTTGTCTCCTGCTGCATACACACCCACACTTCTCTGCTTTATAAAATAAATGAACCAACAATAACTACCTCTATTCTCATTTATGTTGGCTCCACTAACAGAACACTTTCAGATATCAACTGATCAAATGGGGCAGTTCATCCATGCAATAATTGCATAATTGTGAGTTTTATCCTGAAGAACTCTAAGGAAGATAAGGATTTCCCCATGGGAAAGTTATACACACAAGTAGAATGTAAATGTGGCAAATGCACAGCAGTGCACATCATTCTCTTCCTTCCATAGCAAGAATCAAAAACTGAGAAACCAAGTAACTTAAAACAGCTCTTTGGCATCCATACAGATGAGTCATATTAATTACAGAATTGTTTCTTTTTTTGATAAAAGGGGGTAAAACTCTCAATTGGATTCTATAAGCTAGTATTTAGAGTTCTAAGAAAGAGCTAGTGAAGGGTAAAATATGTGTTGTTATTGCTGCTCATGGCTATTTGATACCCTTCACTTTCCACTCTGAGGTGTGCTAAGTATGAAGGAAAAGTCAGGCTGTAGGGACAACTCTTCTAAAACGCAGCCTTTTCCTTTTCCTTTACTTTTTCCTTTTCCTTTTCCTTTTCCTTTTCCTTTTCCTTTCCTTTTCCTTTTCCTTTTCCTTCCTTAAGGGTGAATGCACCCACCAAAGTTACTATAAGTCAGTTGCACCCTTTTGTTACAATCCTGTATCATTAAAGTCCATGTAAATTCAGTAGGAGCAGGAGCAAAGACTGAGCAACAGCAGTTTATTATAGGAAGTTTTAATTTAACTGAATATCCTCCCAGCAACAAAACTATAAGGAAACACTGAGTTTGTTGCTGAAAAGAGAATTTTAAACATGCAGTAAGTTCCAAGCCACTAGTTTGTGGTCTTGAATAATTTCCCTCTGAAATTGAAGCCATAACCATCCCATTTTCTGCCATAGCTAGACAAGAATCTGCCTTTTGGTATTTATGGCACCAATTTAATATCTTCAGTTTGTATTCCTGAAAAATAGACAAACCCTTTTTGTCACTGACTGACTTTATTATGGCAAAATAGGTATATGACGTTTTGTATTTAGCAAGTTTGTTCAGTTATTTCCCATTTACTTAATCTTCTATTAAAGTTATTACACTTCTTACGAGATTTCCATTAGACTAGAAGGTTTAAAAACTACTGCTGAGCCAATACAACAAAAGTTGTATTAAACAAAATAAGGAAAACTATATCAATAGGCCCCTGAGATAATTATCTCTGATCTCTAAGCAATTATTTCTGTTTTTTAATTACTGATAGAATGAAGATTTTTGAAAACAGAAAAACAGTTTATCCTGCTTTTTGTATTGTTTTCTAGGCAGGGTAAAGCTACCTAATATACAAATATAAACATTTCAAGCAAGTATGACAGAATGAGGACATTATAGCTATGATACCCTACATATATTTGAAACTCTGGGTAAATTCAGTAGGATTGCTGCAGCGTCTTGAAATGCACACAGTTAATGCCATTCTCTGAGTAAGAGAGGAATGGGAAGAAATCACTTGTTAGTTGAGTGTAAAATAAGGAAACCCATGGATAATTCAGCATCCCAATCAGCTGTGGTGAAAACTCAGCCCTCCAACCCCCTTGTGCTCACAGGGTTGGTGCTGCCCAGCGCCTCTCACAGAGCAGGGGCTGTGCAGCTGCAGGGCCAGAGCCACTTTGACACACTCTGACATGGCTGGAGTGGCAGCCCCAGCCTCCTTGGAGGAGCATGAGACCACCTGCTCATCTCAGGGACTCATCCAGCTTTCCTGAGTACCTGTGCACTGATTGGAATGGACTTAGGACCTGGCTGCTGTCTCTGAACCTCTGCTCAAAAGAGAGATTAGAAATGTTGAGCCAAGTCACTGAGAAAAGACTCTCTCTGTCACATCTGATGCTTCCAACAGGACTAAAGAGGATGCTGGATGTGTCAGGATCAGACATAGATGTAAGAGCTGCAATCCTGTGTCCTACAGTGGGTTACAGAGGTTAGCTTACAATGATCTTCCTTTTTTTGCTGCATGTGTTTCTCAATAGAATAACTTTCAAAATAATTAGTTCTTTTCACTAAGAACTTAATTATTATGATGCATTTGATAAAGCCTACTCTATGTCCTTAAAGGAGCAGCAGCTATTTAATGAATTCTTCCAGACAACTGGTTAACAGGTCAGGGTCATCAGCATGGCAAAAGAGTTGGGTTGTCTTAGCCCAAAGACACAAAGAAAGTGAAAATGAAAATGACACAGCAGCAGCAGTGGCTCCATTAGGTAGGACAAGGAGTAAAGACTTTAAACTGAAAGAGAGAAGGTTTATATTCAATATTAGGAAAAATTACTACAAGGGTGGTGAGGCCCTGGCACACATTGCCCAGAGAAGCTGGAAGGGCTGGAGCTGTTCAGATCTCTGTCCACTTCAAGGCCAGCGTGGATGGGGCCCTGGACAACGTGGTCTGAGTGAAAGTTGTCCCTGCCCATGGCAAGGGGTTGGAACTAGATGGCCTTGAAGGGTCCTTTCAAACCAAACCATCCAATGATTCCACATGAGTATTGTATAGGTATATATGATGTGGTTAATATCACTCTCTCTACAGTGCTAGCAATGTAAAAGAGTTATTATTTTTTTCCTATGAAGCTTGACTCTTTATAGACACACAGAAGGAGACTAAAACTTCTCATTAATATATAGGATTATAATGAAGCAAGCCAAGTGTGAATTTCCTACAACTGATTTGGATTATACTTACCAAATCAAGAATTACTCTATGGAGAAGAAAGTTTTGTGAAACAAATGTACAATATTTCCAGAATAAAAGGAGAATCAGGCCTACAGGTTAATTTTAAAGCATGTTTTAAGAAGCAAGCAGACCTGATCAAATGTCAAGAACCCATTTGTTCATGTGAGATTTGCCACCAGAAGGCTCTAAAATCAGTCAGGGCTTAGTTTCTATTTCACAAGTCTTGATCATATCAGTAGGCTTCAT
Organism: Ammospiza nelsoni; assembly: GCF_027579445.1. Taxonomy (NCBI): domain Eukaryota; kingdom Metazoa; phylum Chordata; class Aves; order Passeriformes; family Passerellidae; genus Ammospiza; species Ammospiza nelsoni. The sequence continues at coordinate 13,686,350 of NC_080647.1, read as the reverse complement.
GCTGTTAGATTAACTTGCACACTGAACTTTCTGAAGAGGGAAGGAAGAAAAAGATAAGGGAGGAAAAAAGTGAAGAAAAGCCTAAAATAAAGGCAAAGGAAATAAAGAGTATCTGGAGATGGGGAATAAGATCTGTAAAGAATAAGTATTGCTAGGATTTAAAAGAAAATTAAATAATGGAGGTGGGGGAAGATGCCAAAAGATGGTAGGGGTAAAGAAACATTCCCGATTAACGAGAAAAGAAAATGAGAATTTACTGGGAATAGCAGAGGGAAGACAAAGTACTGAGTATTTAGTTGTCTCTAGCTGGGGGATAAGACAAACATCAATGCATAGATTTTGCCCTGCTAGCTAAGTAGTGATTAATTCCATTCCATTTAAGCATTTTAAAGTATCCTTTACTTATTGGCAGAGGTTGTGATCTTCCTGCTTCTGCCTCTGTGGAAATGCTCCTACAAATGAGGTAGGATCTACTCTTTGCCCAGTTGTATTTACTCTCCTTATAAAATTAATTAAAAATTGTCACAAGGTCAAAGGAAAATCTGATGTTCGGACTATCCTGGATCAGATCATTACTGCTAAAATTATTAAGATCCCTATGGAACTGGAGTAATTTACACCAGTGGGGAATTAGGACTCTGTTTAAGTACAGCCTAAAGCAGATACCTGATAGAACTATTACAATTAAAAGTGACATAACTTCATTGAAGTGAGAATATTGTCTGTGCTGAGACCAATGGAGTGCAGTTATGTGAACCAGGTTCTATATTGCTTCACACTAATTAATTTCAATGTGCCTTTGCTTTTTATACTAAATTTCAAAAACCATAATGTCATTCATTTAAGACCAAATTTCCTCTAGTTGAATAATACTCTTGTCTGTGTTTTTCTTAAATTTTGGTATAATTTTGCTTTGATCTATGAGACACCTTTTAATGCACATTGTCCAAAGAGCTGATGCTGAAATACTGCCATGGATTAATTTTCAGGGAGCAGAGGCAAAGTGCAAGAATATAGGAACACTACACTGGCTTAATCCTGTAGTTCACTTAACCTTATAATCCTTTCTCATTTCCTATCAGTGGCTAGCACAACAGTTCTTTAAAATCTGTGCTGTAATCAGTCTTCCCCTCTTAGTATTTTCTTACTGGGATAGGCATGAAAATGAAACACAGCTTATTACCTCCTTCAAAAACAATTTTGAACAGCCTTCTTATTTTATGCATTATTAATTGACTAGACTCCTTTTGAATGTAATCAAAGTTTTGCTCCAAATGGCTGGGTTTGGTTTTTTTTACAAATAAAGGTGTGGGGTTTGTTCAGAGTTCTCCAATTACTCATTGCTGAGGGAACATTTCCCAATCAGGTATCTAATGATAGTGTTTTACATGTTATTCTCCATCCCATTCCTTATGGTTGCTAATGTCTTTTTGGACTTCTGGCCATCAGTAAAGACTTCATTAAGCTGTCTGTACCAACATCCAAATCTCTTTCCTGAACTGAATAATTCATTCTGAATCCTTTGCAGTTTCACAGATGTTTTATGCTTTGCCTGGGCTGATGGTCAGTCTGGTTTGCTGTCATGGTCCTGGTGGAGCTCATCCATCAGCCCATGGTATCAAACAGGACCACAGGGCCACGTAATTGATGTTAAACCAGAAAACCAGCGTGAACATCTCTCCATCCCTCCCACATAAACCAGTCTTCCTTTGTGATAACTGACCCATATACCCCTACTCTCAGCAAATTTTGCTACCTTTCTATTGATCATCATTTTTCAGGAATTATTTAAGTATATTAAGAAATTTTGTACCTAATACACCAAGTTAAATTCTTGGTTTTATATTTAACTTGTCAGGAAAAAAAGTCCTAGTTTTCTGGCTCCTTACATATAAAATCCCAAGCTTAATATTTACATAACCTGGAAGACACTCAGTGAAAATATAAATACAACGAGAGTAAAGGAAAATGTGTTCTAGAATTTTTATATATTTATTATTTTTTGATTCCCATAAAATATGAATCAGTATTCATTATGAATTTATGAAATTTTTTTTCTCAGTAACAGAATATGTTCTTATAAAGAATAATTTTAGACTAAGGTATTAAAAAATGGACTGAGATGCAGTATGGAACAATTAAAGTGCTTTAGAAATAGACAGCAGAGGTTACAGTGCAGTATCAAGGTACTGAGAAATCACTGGTTCACTTTGCTCTGAACTTAACTTTCCACTGGTTTTACATTTTTCTCTCTTAAGAGGGAAAAAAAAAAGGTTAAATTGTTGTTACAGGTAGTAAAGAGAGAATGCAATCTTCAGATATGAGCTTTAATTATTAAGGCCTTTTTGGCCATCATAACCAGAATCAAGCAGAGCAGAGTGAATAAACTCCCCGGCCCTGCCTGCATTACAGAAGATAATAAAGTGGTTGTTCCTGATCTTTACAGCCTCCAAGATCCCTTGACCAACATTGCTACAGGAGAAGACAAATGCACCATGGAAATGGGGAGAGAAATCACCCAGGCTACCTCAAATATGAGAGAAATAATAGAAAACTTTTGTAAATTAAGTTTAAAATCTGGTGAGAGGTCTGGAAGCCTTTACAATATATGAAAATTCTAGCATCTCACAAAACATGCACATAGAAACTAGGAAACTTCCTACAGCTTCTGTGTGCAACTCCCACAGATGGAATGGCATTTGGTACAGGAACACCAATATTTTTATAGTAAAAAAGTAAACAACAAAAAGATAAGATTTCCCTTCCTGTATTTGACAACCCAGGAAATAAAATTGATTCAATATAGAGAGATTTAAACAATTTATAGTATTTGATGAAGATTTCTTATCTGGTTTACACTAAAAAGTAAAGAATGCATCTGTAAAAGCATGCAAGAGAAGGTTTAATCCAGGGGTCTGCAGAGCATAATGATGCTTCCCTGGGAATCATTCACAGGTTTCCTTCTTAACTGTGTGTATTGCAGGACTAAGCAGAACTGCAGGGAGACCATTCACAAATAATGCATGATTGCCTGCTATTTACAGCTTGTTGAGTTCATGGGACGTGAATGACCAGCAGAGCTCTGGGAACACTAAACACATTCTTTTTGTTTAATATTAAGCCATGCTTTCCACTGACCAAGTGCCCAGGGCCAGGCTGTGCCCCAGACCCTCCTCCCACCCTGCAGCACTCACATCTTGAGCAGGGCCTACCTGTGAGGGGCTCAAGAGGCCTCTCACAAAGAACTGTCCAGAGTTATTGACAGGGGCACCACCAGGCCCTGCTTGGATCACAGGTGCTTCACAGCTGAACATGAACTTTGCAGACACTTTTCAAAAATGAGCCTTCATAGACTGCAGTTTGAAATGCCCTCACTCTTCCCTGACCTCCAGGTAGGTCTGGGCACAGTCCAAGGAAACTGCACAGTGGTGGTGCTTGCAGATAAAATAATCCATATAAAGGCTATAACCTTCCATAATTTGTACTAGGAGGATAATTCAAATAAGCTTTATATAAGATGACAAAGGAGATTCATGGCACATTTGTAAAGTGAAATGTCTTTGTTAATGAACTGAAATCTGTAAAACTGTGCTTGTGTACACCTGATTTTGTTTAGGTGTAAGATTTGCTTCAGTCTGCAAAATGCAGAGTGGTGGAGAGGAACAGCACAAACTCAAACCACCTGTAAGTAAATTAATTCATCCTTTGGAGGCAAGTGACCATTCACAGCTTTTCCTATTTGTACTGCACCATTTGCTACTATCCATTATCAAGCGTCAATTGTTTTCTTAAGGTTAAAAATGTTAAAACACTTTGCCTACCTGCCAAAACCAGCCAGCTACAGAATTGCTTTTGAATAAATGGTGCTGTTTTTTTATATAAAAGATTTGTAAATATGGGGAATGAGCAAGTGAAATAGCAATTTTTGCCCTAGATTCTGAACTGCCCAGTGGGTGTCCTTCACATTTAAAAAGCTTTCCTTCTGCCAGTAATGCTGAGTCCTTACATATGCTCCACAGTCTCTGTTTTGTTATGCACATGGCTAACTGCAAATGTGAAGGTTTTTAAGTGGGAAAAATATATTTATTTTGGTTTAGTAGCCAGCAAGCCATGTTTATTTGGCACATTTAAGCTAAACTACACTAAGTTATTAAAAGAAAAGTGTGATATAAATGAGATACATGATCAAAGATCAGATTTGCTGCCAAGCCACAGAAAATAAAATTGGTTAATATTCAACTCTGGCTATCATGTAAAAAACACTCAGGGAAACATGTACTACACTAAATGTTGCCATGCTTCTGTGGTGAGATCATTTGGACAGACAGATGATAGAATTATTTTATACAAAGTAAACCACCATTAACAGTCACCATATGTTAACACATATTTCTATCTATTTACAGCCAATTAAGAGCTGCGTTATTCCCTTATTTTCCCTTCATGCTAGTAAAAAAGAAATAAGTTAAAAAGGAGCACTCAAGGTGACTCTAGTACAGCAAACCTCAACCACATTCAGTTGACATTACCTTACCATTTGATACCTGGGGAACTCAAGGGGATATTGCTATCCCTCTTGAATGGCACAGGCACAGACTGAATCCTCTTACTAACAAGAATTGAAGGAATTCATGGAGAAAAAATATATTGGTAAGCATGAAGTATCTCTGCAGTATCTGCCTAAAAGTAATAAGCATCACTGGTTGAAAATATAAAATGGCCTTATTTATCAGAACAAATATCTTTGCACCCTGTCCCTCAAATGCCACAAACAGATATCTAAAGGATCATATGAACAAGTCAACAGTGTGATTCTTCCTCAGAATATTTTTTCAGCCTCCAAAAATTCATATCACAGAGCCTTCCTAAGCCACAAATACAGAAAGGTGTTGACTTCCAGAACTTGGTCTGATAAGAAATAAGGAGCAAGACACCCTCATGATTTAACAGAGGGTCATTAACATAAATGTAAAGACAGTGGATTTGTTACTGAGTAGGTTATAGAAAATAGAAACAAAAAAATCACTGACTCCAGTAGGTTGTGCCAGAATGCTACAGGCAGTAATATCAACTGAAACATTGAGGTCAGCAGGACTGAGCAAAGGGAATCACAGAGTAACAAGCAATGTTATTTAAGCACAACAAAATAGTCAATGTCAATGCTGCAAAAATGGCAGAAGTCAGGTTGGAAACAGCAGCTAAATGTGCTGGGGAGAGTGCCATGCAGCAAAAAGCCATGATATTCATACTACAGGAATACTATTAACTACTAATTACAGCGTCTTAGGTGTGTAAAGAAACACATATTCAAATACTCCTGCAAAGAGCCAGAGGTGCTGCATTTTCCCATTGTTGTATAAGCTTTGAACTTGTAGACAAGAGCTGGCAGTCATTGTGCATCCAGCTCTGGCACCAAATTGATGTGTATAACTTTATGGGAAAACCTTATGGATGATTTTTTGATTATCACACCTTAAGTGTGATTTTCCTTTATTAATTGGAGCATGGGAAACAAACAAAAATGTCTGAGAGAAGAATCCACTGAAGATCCAATGTGAGTTTTTAGAGTTTCCAATTTCACACCATCCATAAGGAACAGGATTTCTGTTTTCGTTGCTGTCTCCAGAAACAAGGATCAGCTCCTCTCAGTTGCTGTCAGCTGGACTCAGTGCTGTCTGAGCATTCACACCATAAACTGCAACAGCTTTGCTCTCCTGTGCTTACACAGGGATGCTTTCCCAGGGAATGGCTCTGTTTGCATTTGCTTTCTAAGTGAAAGTTTAACATTTCCTCTACACTGCTGTTTGATCTCTTACCCAATCCCTTCTCCAGACTTTCTCTCTTGCCTGCATGGCCTAAGATTCCTGAGGGCTGGCTTTAGCACTAGAGTGGAGCACAGATGACTTTCAGTAACTCCACCCTCTCTGTATCCTCCAGGACATCCACCTCAGCCAGCACTGAGCCCACTTTCCCTAATCTTCCCCTTGCTACTGATATACATGAGGAAATCCTTCTTCCTGTCCCTGAAATCTCTTGCCTGATTTAATTCCAAGAGGACCTTGGCCTTCCTGTGTGCATCCCTGCATACTCTGAAAACATTCCTTCATTCCTTCCAAGTGGACTCCCCTTGTTTCCCACATTCTGTAAACTTTGTTCTTCAGTCTGAGTTTTGCCAGAAGCTCCTTGTTCATCCATGCAGGTATCCTGCAGGAATGCACTGAAACCTATTTCCAGAATATTGAAAGAGTAAAATATGTGGATTGTAAAGGCTGAGATATTTTCCAAAATATGAGAATATAATCCAGAACAATATCCCAATTTGGCAACTTCATAATGATCCCAAACAATATAGTAGACACTTTCTAAAACTACTGTCTATTGTGTATATTTAATACTGACATCAAAAATAGTTCCTGGCAACAGGCAGTTTTAGAGGCAGGTTATACTGATTTCTCTCAAATTAAGTGTGATTTAACAGAATTCAAATAGTGTTTCCTTTCCAGCAAAAGACTTAGCCAAGTGACACCAAGTAAAAGACTTGTTCTGTTTCCTCATCAGCTCAGCCTTGCTGGAAATAAATGCACAACACTTAGCTAGTTCCTTGGTAAAAGAAATAATGCAAGATGTCAAATAACTAGTGGTGTGAAGTTTTTACTGAAAAGTGTTAGTATCCAGCTGCAGAGACAAGAAAGCTCAGGCTGAGTTTTCCTGCTGCCTCTCATGCTGTGGTTCTGGCTCCAAACTCATTTTAGCATAGTCTTATTTCTCTTCAGGAAAATGGTTGTCATTTCAGCAGCACCTTGACCTGGCTGATAAAAAAAAAAAAAAAAGAAAAAAAATAATTCTCCTAACCTCTCGCAGTGGATTTTTAATGGATGGATCCGTACAGTGTGAGTGTAATAAAACCATCTAACAATCACCAATGTGCATAAAATTTAAAAGGCAAACAGGTGTAACTCAGAAGGAGTAAATAAATGGTCTGAAATTCCTCTGGGCTTCAAATCACTGAGCCAACAAGGGTCATATGAGAGCAGCATAAAATGAACTGAGAATTATTCCCAGACAAAGAAGAAATTTTTGCTAAAGAGAATTGTACTTCTAGTAAAATTCATGCCACCTGTTCCTTCTGACAAGATGTGTGTTACAAGGTAAAAGTGGAGGCCCCTGTGGACAGTAGCTTACTCTGAAAAAATGTTAATGGAACATTTATAAAGCGCTCTTATCCTTTTCTTGATGATATCAGATGAAAATAAAGAATAAAATATGACTTTCTTCTTGCATTAATTATTGTATGGTTTTATTTATCTGTTGTGAACACAATGATAGGTAAATACCCTATTGATATCTGATAAATTGTTCATTTTTTAATAACCGGTAAGTCAGCATTTACATTTGATCTTCCTCCAGCTAATACTGAATATGATCCATTTGTACTAAACAAAATCTCAAGGACTGGAAGATATTCAGGATCTGCTGGCAAGGTCACATTGGCTGAATAATGCATTCGATTTACACTGTAATGAAAAATTAGTGTCTCTCATCTCAGTGAAGTAGGTGAATAAAACACAGCTTTTAAACAGCTGTTTTGTACTCTCCTGTGCACTCGAGTCCTTAACAGAAAAGTTCACTCTGCATAAACAGGAAGCAAAACATGTGCTAACTGTGGTGTCATAAACCCTGTCACTCAAACCCTTATCAGCAATGGAACCATTATCTGAGCAATGGAAATCAGCAAATGCAGCCTCAGCCTTTGAGAGGGGCTCCACCAGGCAGGCAATGAACTGTAGGCAAGGAATTGTCACTTCCAGGTAAATAGCTAAAGATCTGAACAAGAACTAGAACAGCACATGTTTGGACAACCATTAGGGGAAAACTCCTGCAGCTTCTGGAGGTGGAAGATATTTCCTTTAAAACCTCTTGCAGTTCTTTGAAGGAGCCAACAAGCATTTGGGCAGCTGTGGTGTGGTCAGTTCATTGTCCTTGGATTTTTGGAAGAGCTTGTGACAGTGCTCTTGAAAAAGGAAAGAGAACACAATGAAAGAGAACAGTTCTATTGCAGGTCAGTCATTCATCACAAACTAAGAAACAAATATAAAGAGACAGCATTCAGAGTTGAGGATGGTTGTCAGAGGCCCAATGGCATCCATTTAGTAAGCACATGCTATTCAACATATTTATGAATTAAATAAGGGAGATAAAACATTTCCAGGTGATACAAATTATCTGGGATCAGATGAAATGCAGGTTTGATTGCTGCAATTAAAAATAATAACCTCAGCATTTAAAAATATATGATTTGAATTTTTTTTACCAGGAGGAAAAATGGAGAAATTTTAGGAAGTTCTCTGAAGATCCCTGTTGTAAGTCCAGAAAAGCAAACAATGTTGAATACTAGAGAAAAAAAACCTGAGAACAAATCAGAAAACCTAGTAGGTGCTTGGTGTTCCATCTGTTTTGATTTTTGCATGAAATTCTGATAACAACTTGAAGAAGAACACAGCAGAATGAGAAAAGTTACAGAAAAATAATTAGAAAGATGATCAGAAGTATGGAACAGCCTTTACTTTGTGAGAATAAACACACTATGACTTAAGGTTTGGAAAGAGATGATATATTACAGACTACAATAAAATCCTGAAAGATGGGGACTTGTTAGTTTGCATGTTACAAGTAGTTCCTATGTGTATAAATGGGCAGGCAGCAAATTTAAATGTGGGATTTCAGAGTTCCACAACTACTGTTGTGAAGGTCACAGCAACAGGTTTCTACTCAATATTTAAGAACAAACTAAAATCAGAGGTCTGCAATCATCAATGAGAGCCTCATTCTGCTCCTGAGCTCTTTGTGACTGCAGGAAGAAGGAAAGCATCACTGCATGTGTCCACTGTAATTCCCATCCCTATGTACCCATTGCCAACCCACATTCACTACGGGCCACTGACAGACACTGTAGGCCTTTACACTTCCTAAAAACTTAAGTTTTGACCTACATTTGTGCTAAACAATATCCCACACCTTCAAACAAAGGGCAGGTGAATTATTTCATTTGCCTTTGTCTGAGCATTAGGGTAAGCTTCAGTTTCCCCAGTGATTCTGTGCAATTCTGTAAACCATGTCCTTGTTGACTAGAAAGGCTTTATTAACCGTTCTGTAAACTCCATAGGATTTTCCAAGTTTACAGTGAATTGGAAAGCACAAAAGTTTTCTGTACCCTGCAATATAGTCAAAGTCAGGACTCATATTTTGGCTCTAGGTGCTCATTTACAAATGAGCAATTCATCTTATGAGACAGAAAGGAAACAGCTCCAGGTTTGTGTCACAGGACTACAATGTGAAGAGTTTCTCATTGACATGACTCTGCTTTAGACTGACTAACAGCACGACTGACAAAACTGAGAAAGCAAAAGCTGAATTTTTCTCTGAATTTCCACATTGTTCTGGCCAGAATGAGGAGACTGTAAAAAATATCTAATTGTGTTTAACCTACCTAAAAACAGAAAACAGAGGCATAAGACAGGACAATGAACACTAAGGAGGAAGAAGTTTTTATGATGGTACCAAATAACTGCTGTTCTCAAAGGACTGAGCAATAAGTGTGAAGAAAGCCTAACCTTAGTCTATTGTGCTGTGCAGATGCCTCTTGGGAGAAGAAACAAAAGTCTCTTTGATCATTTGAGGCTAGGCAAAGTCCAATATACTGATATAGCTGTAATCTCATATTGGCAGGTCAAAGCAACCTGGCATGTCTGCTCCACAGAACATCAATATTCTCTCAGAGCACTGAAGATATTATTGTGAGATGCCTTGTAACTGGACCAGCCTGTGTTGTGTGTTTTCAGCTGAGACAGACTACTCCTAAATTTATGACATGGACAAGACAAACCTTCAGGGCCTTGCAGAGGTTTCTGGCTGGATTTTGTTTTCTCGTATCAAGACTGCTAATATCTGTAAAAGGGATAAAGTATCTCAGAAGAGACTGACTGAGAAGAGAATGCTTATTAAAAGCATAAAAATGTCAAAGAAAGCAGCTGTGTACCTTGTTTCCAAAGGATACAGCATTATTTTCAAAATAAAATGAACAAAGTATATTTCCTGGCATGTAGCCTGGCAATAAACATGAATTTAATAACATTAAGAAATACTATTTTTAACAGAATCAAAGTATTGATTGAATTCAGAGACTTTCAAATTATGTCTTTGACTTTGCTGGATGTTAAAGCATCATATTCTGCATACACAGTGTATTCTGGGGAAGAAACCGAATGCTCTTTACAATCATAATATGTTTAATCTCTAACCATATACACACAAAATACATTTTATAATAAGGTCTTCTTCTATTGAAGAGTGAATTACAAAATACTTCAAACCAACAGTAATGTATCTTAAAATCCAGTGCTTTACAACAGAAATAGCAAGTCTGAAGTCTGTTGCCCTCATTTTTGTGAGCAAATTTCTGCCCTGGTATTCTCTAGATTCTGTCTGCATAAATGTTGGTGTATACTATTATTTGGGTCTAAGGGTGCACCTCTTTCCTTTATGGTGCACTATAGAATAACCCTCCAACTATTAATTTCCTTCTGTAGTTGCCAGCATAAATTATATGCCTCATGGCAGCTCAGTAATGTGTTTCTATAAAAGCTAATATAAAGTCAATAGAAACTAAAGAATGACTCCTGTTGATCCAGCAGACCTGTCTCTGTTTTTAAATAGAAAAAAAAAAGAAATACTTTAGGATATTACCTAAGTTCTTATTTTAAATGGCACATGGATTTAAAGGCTATATTTTTAAAGTTTGGAAGCAAACACCAAACATATAAATGTTTTTATTAATACAAGTTATAGATATGGATCACTAGAAACATTGTACTTGGGTAGTGGCAGCCAAGAGTTTAATTCATCCAAAATAATGGAATGGCCACTCTGCCCCTCTATTACTCCCACTGGTTATAGGTCTAGACAATGTCACATCAAAGAGCAGCAGTTAACACCAGGGCAGTCTGGCACAAACCTGGAGCTATTTCCATTTTCCTTCACATGATGAATTGTTCATTTACAAATGAACACCTTGAGCCAAAACATTAATGCAGAGTTTGCCTGCATCCTACTGTTTGGAAGAATTGTTATAATGACAAAACCAATTAATATTACATAGGTGCCTGCCTGATGTGATTTGTCATTGAATAATTTAATTTGTTAGTAGTTAATATTCACAGACTACATTCTTCCAAATTAAATCACACTTCAAGATGCTCAAATTCTATTACCCTTTGTGTTTGTTAATAGGGGCTGTTACTCAAAAAAACCCATACATTTCGTCAAGTCAGAGCAAATTTCTGGGAAAAGGGAAGAGATTTAGATGAATGGCAGTCAAACAAAGCCTGTGCTTTTACTGTTCAATAACAGTTATTTCACAAAGAGGAAAGTATAGTTTAAGTTTGGAAATGTCTCAGTCATTGCCATTTTTGTACCTGTTTTTTCTCCTGCAATGGGACAGGCTTGCAATGCCAACACAAGCGTGGCACATGGGTGGGCACATGTTTGCAGCTTCCTGCAGAAAAGGGATGGCTGGAACACTGTGCCCACACCATCGCTCACTCTTGTGAGCTCCCACCCATGCAGGGTGCAGAAATTGTGATTTGCAGCTGACAAAGGCACCACCACCGTGAGAGTGATGGTTAGGAAGGAAAGAAAATAAGCAAAATATTAGATCCATTTCTGCAGAGCAGAATCTGTGTTATAAAGTAAGAAAAATATAAGACATATCACTAATAAAGCTGGCTGCAGTGAAACACTGCAAGGCACAAGAATCCCTTCAGCACTCAGAATGCTAATCTTTTGGTGTATTATCCTTGAATATTAAGACAGAATTATCTAAATTAAGGACCTGACCTGAAAATCTTTTCCTCATCACTGTAATTACACAAGGATGTGAGAAGGCTGCATTATGCCAGCCTGCAAAGAATTCCTAAGAATTTCAAAGCACTTTCAATATCTCAATCACATATTTCAGCTCCTGAATACTTTTCTTTGTTTGTTTTGCCTTTGGTAATCCCCCTCATACCAGAGCTGCTCCTGATTTTGTCACAGCTAATATGAGTGTATTTTTGCCTATTTTGCAGGAATTAATGCTTGATTTGGTTTTAACAGAATTTCCAGGCCTAGATGAGCAATAAAAGTGTTCTGAAGAATGACACCCAAACACACAATGCATGAGCTTTAGATTTGGTTACAGGGCACTGTACACATGATTATAACATAGCAGAGCTTTGAAGGTCACATTTTCACAGTCTGCTAAGTAGAATCCTCATCAAAGCTATTGCAAAAAACATTATCCAAGATTGTGCAGCAAAGAACACCTGATGATTATGCTCTCTGTTTCATGGCTAAACTGGTTTATTTTTCACTATACTATAATGAAAAAATCCATACTTTAGACCTTCAAAGCTAAGGACCAGGGAATTCTGGGAGCTTTGTTTTATCATGAACTTTTCAAGCCAGAGACAAAAACTTCCTGCAGTATACATAAAACAGGTCAGGGATGCCAATTACAATATTATTCCAGTCTTTCCAGCCTTCAAGGGATTTCTATAAAAATCTTCTTCAGAAGCTAATACCTGAGTGTTTTATTAGCACTTTATTTAGAATGGCAGTGCTCCCATTTCACTTCTTTCATTTTTATTTAAATTTCCATGGTTCAGATTTCTTTTTATTCCCCCAAACACTTTGACTATAAGCATAGATTCCTTGCAGCCTGACAGGAGAAATTTAAAAACCCAAACCAGTCTAATTAAAGCTGGCCAGCCCAATTTGTATTTGTTAATTGACCTTTAGTGCAACAAGATATTTTATTTTGTGTAGGCAATCTATTAAACAATTTTTGATTAAAACGTGTTGACAACAACCAGAACACATAGATGACAGAAATAAGGATAAAATCCTCTCCTTCAGTGAAAATGTATGCTTTCCTAATAAGTTAATCAATTTAGTGATGCTTCTAGGGAAAAAGATTTCTATGAAACACTTCAGCAGATCACCCTTTGTTCCATTCATTCCAGCCTTTCATGTGTCATTATTACTTAGCTTTTAAAGATCATATAAATACCACTGTCCTTTCTTTTTTAATAGCATGAGGAACTTTTCAAATCATAGCTCATTTCCTATCTTTCATTATATTTTTTTCTAGTAGAAACACTGACTATTAACAGGTAAGGGACTAACTATAAGTTAGAATTTTCTCCTCTTCTCTCCATTTCTGAGGTGTTGATGTCTTTTTGGAAAAAAAAAAAATTGCCTTTGTGCTTTCTTTGTCAGTACCTTTCCTGGATGTAAGAATTTGACATTCAGAGGATGTACCAAGGAAACCAATCTTCCCAAAGTACCACCAAGTTCCTTCTAAATGTTTTTCTGATTGCTTTACTGAGGCCTTTCTTTATTAGTTTGTTTATAGGTTTAGATCAAAAGATGTTTTTCTAAAGCATAAGCTCAAAAGGTAAATATGATAACATTTCAACAGTTAAACAAAAAAAAAAAAAAGATCCTTCCTAGAGCAGGGATGAGGGCTTGAAGATATTTTCTTGATCCAGTAAAAATTAGCTACCATTTCGCTCTCTTGATCTCTAAAGATCCAGCCACAGATCTGATCCAAGAGCCAGGACAAACCAGTATCACCAAACGTCCATGAATCACATTTATGAACTTCAGCACAGAACAATATATAAGTCAGAGTTTCCAAGTACCTACAGAATGGGGAAAAAGTAACCACACACCATGTGAAAACTCCAGGGGTGGGAAACCAACATTTAGAGTCATCATTCTATATTTCTTAACCTATTTTGTAACGGATAACCTGGTCTCCGACCATCAGGAATGGTTAGCCCTTAATTCTCCAGAATGATTTAGGGTTTCTATAAATAAGCAGCAGTTTTTTGTTAAGCTCTATCTAGTCATAAAGGCACAAAACCTATGACAGAAAATGTGGTGTTTTAATAAAAGCATCCAGCAACAGTCTGTTCTAAAAGCTGATCATGAGACTTATTTTCTAATGAAATTATGCTTATGCAATTGTGTTAATTTGTGTCTCTCCTTCTGTCAGCACTGAATTATGTGCATATCTCATTTTTTTATTTCTTAATTATTTTATACCAGAAAGAAATTTTTTACATCTTTGAGAATAAAGATTCAAGTAGTGAACACAGATGGTGGTCACACAGTCATTAAGTACTTCTTTAAAGTTCAAGTGCCTGAGTTCTGACAGAGCTTTTTCCTTGTACAGGAAACATATTGCTAGTGCTCATATTCCTATTCAAAATGTATAATAGACATTTGTATGAATAAAAATACCTATTCTTTTTCTTTCCCTAATTGCAGATATTCCTAATAGTCCAGCTGAGAGGCACAACTTTTGGGTCTTTCCAGATCTTATTAGCCTTAAATCTCTGGGTTTAGGATGGATTCAAATCTGGAAAGAGCTCACTTCATTTTTCTGCACCTTCACTCAGCTTCTTCTCTGTGGGAGTCTGAGATGATTCCTGCTTCCATAACAGGCTGAGATTACCTCATGTCACCAAGCAGAGCTAACAGTATATCAAAGAAGGTTCCTACACAAAATGTCCAAATGCTGAGTGTGAGAGTGAGGAGTTCTTTTTTAAAACAGCTACACATTTCACATGTGGAAAATGTTTTTGAATAAATGTATCGTGTCAAGGGCACTGTAATTGGTTAATATTAGAAGCCAAAATTCACAGCAGGGCCCATAGGAACGTGGAACTCGGTTCAAGGATGATCACATCCCACTACACCAAGAGCCCTTCTGGAAGGAGGAAAGGCAGGATCCAAGCACAACAAAACTCAGAACTCCTGACTACCCCTTGTAGTCTCACTACCCCTCCTCTGTGGCAACAAAGTCCCAATAAAACTCTACACAGGCATGGTTGAATTCTCCTTTATCTTTAAAGAAATTTGTTCCTAAGAAGGCCCCAACAGAGTACCTCCAACAACATTGTAAGAGGTGTGGCAAATTACAACTTTGATTCTCCAGCATAAAGGAATGGAAATGCTCTTGGATCTAGCACCGGAAGAAAATCATCACAGCCTTACATGCAGAGAGAAGGGCTGAGGACAGGGACCTTTGTGAGCAGCCATCACTTGGAGATGAAAATAATACATTTGTATTCCAAGATGTTGACATATTCCCTTTCCCCTGTAGCCCCTGCTTTCACATATGAAGAATTTTCTCCCAGAACCACCTATAAGAGGACTATCCATAGAATAAATGCTCAAATACTTGCTCTTTCAGATACTCATATTTAGAAAATGCTGTTTTCCATTAATTCCTGATGCAACAGAGTCATTGCACTCCACTCCTATGGAACATGCTTAGTGAGCTCTTTGGACTGCTGGGGCTTTTCTGTTTTGCAGTCAGTCACACAGGTGACTTTCACTCAGTTTACTGAATTAGTTACAAGATTTGTGTTGTGTCTCTTGTTCAAAATTTTATACATTCTGGGTGCAGCATGTGAGGCACAGAGATAAGATCTTGGAGTGTCAAGGGTGTAAATATTCCCATGTCTACGAAATCAACCATTTATATGTGAAGGCAGATCTAAATGTCCTTAGAGCCAAGTACAGCTGCCACCATTAAAAGTTAGCACAACAATGCAGTTTGCATGCCATAAATTACCTCCCCATGGATAAGCAATGTCAATGCAAGAATACAATGTGTCTGGTGATAAGCAACAAGGAAAGGCAGTTTTGGCACATAAAATGAAGCAGATTTAATCCCAGTTCCAAAGGGTATGAGATCATAAGTGTCCCATTTACATACAAAGAAGGGGTGAGAGAGCAAGACAGGGAAAAGAAATTTTTTAAATATAAATATATATATACACACACATATAAAGAGAATCCTATGGTAGACTGGAGCTTCAGTTAAGGCTGATAGACAAAGGCACCCCAAAGAAAGCATAAATGGATTAATAGATTTTAATAGCTTCTTGTTCAGGAGAGACTGCAGAGGAAGAACTGACCCTGTGTTCATAGCAAGGGAGGCATTTCACATCCACACACTATAAAATACAAATAGACAGGCAAATTGTAGAGATGGAGAAGAAATTTACAGCACACACACATCCCCAAAAGTCAGCAGTTTTTCAAAATGCTGACTTTTACCGATAGCCACAATCTTGCATACAAACAAAATTCTCTTCTGCAATGAAATAAAACAACAAAACTCCCCCCCAACATGAGCATTTCAGTGATAATTGCATGAAGGAATTTATGTGTGGAGAGATTATATACCTTTACTAAAAGGTAAATAAAATACCTTGGCCCCTTTGATGGCAAAATAGTTGCAACCATTCAAGGGACTGTCCTAACACAATTACAGCAGTAAAGAAAATGAATCAAAACCCTCATCAAAGCACAATACTGGGAGACCCATCCTAACCCTCTCAAGTACACTTAATACAACTGTTTGCAGAGCACAGAAAGCTGTTAACAGAGAAAGCTCATCTTGCTGATCTGTGTAAGAACAGAAGGACTTGTAAGCTCCACATGGGATATGTATATTTGGAGAGATTTGTTCAGAGGGAGACTCAGCACAGAATGAAGCATTCATTCATTTAAAAATGGAGCCTGAAAGCCATTGATTGAGACCCTGGGGTCTGAATAATGATAATTCTGTGGGTTAAGTCAACTGTTAGGTGAGTTATAAGTACAGTAGGTGTGGATCTGAGTAGCTTCAGATAATATTGGCACAGGCACAGAGCAAAGGCAGAGCAGAACCTAGCAGCTCCAAAAACATCTTGAGTAACCTTTCTCGCAGGCAAAGGATGTTTACTCATGTACATCAGAGTAACATCACTGTGAACACAAAAACCTCAGTGTATCATGCAAATGAATCCTTTGGACTCCTTTAAATATGTGCATTTGCCTATGAGGTTGATAAGCAGCTTTTTAAGAAACAACACACACAAATGGTTTTCATTTCCAGCAGTGTGTGGGGTTCTAGGCAGACAGATGATGTGTCTCTGATCTCAGAAACAAATAACAAGAAATACTCCCAATAAGGAACACTCACAGTACCCCTAGAATGAATGTGGCACTGTGACATTCTTCACTTAGGCATGTTGGGCTAGAAACACAAATTCATGAATGGCAGCAGAAATTATTGCCTTTAAACCCATGTCAGGCAGCGGTGTGAGTTTTGGTGAAGAGCACTCTACATTTGGCTAGCAGACTGAGAAGGCTCTGAGATAGTATAGCCCAACATGAGATTGCAGAAGGCCAAGGTCAGAACCAGTGACCGCAAGGGGCACATGAAATAGATCTCATTGTCTCAGTATATTAGCTTTTATTGCCTCCCATGTGTGACCATTTTGTTGTACAAGAGGTGCTGTGTAGAAAAATGAAGGGAGCAACTAGTTTAGGGACCTGCAAGTGGCTGCTTCATGATTTTGGTTCCAAACATTGAAATTTCTGTATGATGCTCACAGAAGGTAGCAGAGGACACATTAATCCTTACAAAAAACTCCTTGGTACTTGTGTTTTGTATTAAAAGAAAGTATTTGGATATTTGTTTATTTTTTATTCTAATTTCTTGCTGAAGGAATACATGTCAGCAATAAAAAAAATTATGACACAAGGATTTTATTAATTATCATTAACTGGAAATATCACTAAGAGTTCTTTCACAGTCATTTTTAAAATCATTGAAATAATTAGCTTGAACTTTGCAGAACTTTACTGCCAGCTCTTCTTTTCTCTGGATTTATTCAACTTCAGAGGTGGCAACCCCAATGCTGTATTACTAAACATCACCTCACAGACTTGTGACATTGTTTTGTTCACAAATTATTGGCTGCTTGGATTAATGAAGCAAAGCAGCCACCTCCTAAAGCAGTTCGTGATCAATTTGCTACCTGCCCAGAAAGTTCTTTGAAAAGTAAAGTACCTAAATCCAGCTGAAAAGATTAATTTGCATAAGAGTTTTCTCAGCTATTTGGAGCTAACCAGTAGTGCAAAGTGAGAGGATCCTCATCCTCTGCTATTTATCCCTCCCCCTCACTTGAGGGCTGGAGATGCATTAAAGTTGGGGGAAGCGTTGTCTCACTCTGACGGCTCCCAATATATCCCGGGGTCCTTGCAGACAATAGCCAGACAGTCATAAATTACAGCAGGGTATAGGTTGCTCTAAATTACTGTACATTTAAATAAGTTTAATGATGGGAGAATGACAGCCAGCTCTGTGGGAGAACCTCCATTCCAGAGCTGAAAAGACCTTGGCACAAGAGAGAATCTCGCTCTTTTTCAGTGCTCTTACACTATTTTAGGAATCATCATTCTTCCATGCTGAGAGATCATTTTCTAAGTCCTCTGTGTTGCCATAGCAAAAGACGGATTTTTTTTTTCTTCCAATGCTTGACAAAAAGAGCCTGTGCAATTACAGAGGAAAACAGTATAAACAACAGTTTTAAAATGACTGCAAGGGTTTCCTATGGCTTCACTTTTTGGTCTCCATTAAAGAACAATTTAGTCTTATCAAGGATGTGAAAATATGTCTGAATTCTTCCAGTTGTCTTCAGACCTGGGGATTCTGAAAAGTGCTAATCTTGCCTCATGACTGAAAATTTTGTGAACTGGAAGAGAATAGCTGGTGCTTTCTCAGGGAGACATTTTAAGGGATGCATTCCATTCACTTATAGCTGTGGTTATCAGCTATAGAGTCAGGACAGCTAGCAATCACAGAGAAATCACAATACTAAAGTAATCAGAAAAGAAATCACAACTTTCTCTACTTGCAAGAGCCTAAATATTGGAAAGTCATACTTGGAACTGCCTAATACAAATATGTGTTCCTACAGTTTAAATTGCCCCCAAAATGCTTCAAAGAGTTTAAAAACAAAACAAAACAAAACAAAACAAACAAAAACTAAAAACAAACAAACAAAATAAAAACCCCTGGACACTTGCAATTATAAGAAGATCAGTTCTAAACTTCAGATCATTGAGTCCTGCATGTGCCTGGGGTCAAACATTAGAATTTCACCCCATACTATTAATGTGCAATAGCAAAAGGCCTCAATCACTATAATCAGTCTCTTAGCACAGTATGTAATTAAATATTCAGCATCATTGAATGTTAGCTACACAAAAGGGGTCAGAATGCTGCAGCAGACACAGAAACACTACAGCCTTTAGTTTATACCAATTTGCATTCTAAATAGGCACTTGACTTTTCCTCTGTGACAGTCTCACAATTGATTAGATAAATATTTTGCAGTAAGCCACGAGAATGTAGGGGCATAAATCAAGGTGTCATTTTAGAGACTGAGAAATCTTTAAACAACCAAAAAAGAAATACTATTGTTTGCAATAATCCATTACTTCCAAAGCAGTAAAGTCTTGATCAAGCTCTGTGAAACTTCAGCATCCTGTGTTTCAGTTTATGCCCACTAACTCTGGTCTCTCACTGGACAAAACTGGAAAGAACCTGGCTCTGTCTTCTCTACACTCCCTATCAGATATTTGTCCATGCTCATGAGTTCCCTGCCTGAGCCTTCTCTTCTCTAGTCTTGGCGAGAGCCCCATCTCTCCCAGCCCTTCCTCACAGGAGATGCTCCGATCTCTTCATCACCCTCAGAGCCCCCCAGAGCACTGGCTGCAGCAGCTCCCCTCTCTCCAGCACTACAGTACTCAGCAGAGAGAGATCTTTCCAAATTAAAATTTTCATTCTGTCTGCAGTTTACCTGCTTAGAAAGTGTGCAGTTTATGATGTCAATTAATTTTGGTGTATGTTAATTCATTACAAGAAATTTCTGATGTGCTTGATTACATAAACTCTTTTAAGAGTTACTGCACGTCTTAAGCAGACAATACAAGACATTCTTATCACTTAAAGGGTTTAGAAATTTGAATAAGCTACCCAGAGCTGTCATTAGTAGCTGAATTTATGGTTGCAATGATACAGACTAATTTTCGTTAGAAAAAGAAAATATACATTGTCATTTTCCCAAAACTACTGTGGATTTCTGGTCACTGAATTGGGAAAGTTGTGGGGGATTTTTTTGTCTGTTTTAAGTTTTTTTGTTGTTGTTGCTTTTTGGCTTTTTTTCCCTTACATTTCCCAACATAAGTCAAACAACTGAACACCAAGGGCTAGTTTTGTTGTCTGGGTTTGGTTTTTTTTTTTGGATGAGGAAAACCCATTTTGCATTTCTTACAATATTTTTCTCCAGAAGGAATTGACTCTCTTCCTAATTGAAAGTGAATTGCCATTACCCACCAACACCAGTTATTCATTAAAGAAACTGTATTCCCTCAGTGATTTAAGGGTTGCAGGTGGACTGAAAAAGCAAATTAGAAAAAACATAAAAAATAAAATAGATATGGCTCTTTTCCTTCCATTGCATACAAACAAAAAAACTAGTAGGCAAACTTGTACAGCTTCAATTTACACCCTATGACCTTCACTTCTTTGGCATATTTGGGATGACTGAGATAGCATCCTAGGAATTTATGAGTTGGTTTATGTGAAAAATGATTTGTCTGAGAGCTGATCCTTCAAAACACTAAAAATAAACAAGCCCACTTTTCAAGCTGTGCTAAATACCGTCTTTGAATGCAAAGCTGTGTTTATCTGGGAGCTGAAATCCAAGACAGAACTGGACTAACGTGGTGTGCTGATTGTTTTCCTTACACTGCACACAACAAACAATATCTGCTTATTTGTTTATTTTGTGCCTCTCAGTGGGTATTGCATTAAAAAAAATAAATGGCAGGGCACCTGAAAAAAATAAATGGCAGGGCACCTGATTTTGCTTGAAAGTTACCCACAGGGGGTGGCAGTTTTGTGATAAAGAGCTAAACAATGCAGCTCTCCCCAGGGTGTGGGTGTTTTACACAAGTGTGGATTGTACTCACCACCTTGGTTCCCTCTGAATACAGAGCTGCACTGGCCATGCTGCTGCTCTTGGGCACCTCCCTGTGCCTCTCACCAGCTCTGGGTGTGCCATCTGTGTGACCCTTCTCATTTCCAGCCGTCGTGTGTCTTTGTCGTTTCATTACAATCCATCCCCAGGGAGGCCTTTGGGAACAGACTCACCAAACCTTTTCCAATATGAATCTGTAAAGTTTCCCTGATATAAGAGAGGTATGAAAATACAATTTGTGGAAACAAAATTCCACTTGTCAGAAATTTCAGGATATCGAAAAGTACCTTCCAAAATCAGGCCTGTGTTTGCTACTTAATTATACATGAGCCAGAAATACAAACTTGGACTATTCCAAATGTCATCGAGGTCAAGAGTTTGCCTTCCCAAATCAGATCTTTTTATGCCACATTGACGCAAGGTGGGCCAATTTTATGTCTCTCTGAATACCTTAATCTTCCCACTAGTATTCCAAAGCACGAGCAGAGCAACACTCATAATTAACAATTGTGTCACAGTCTATAAAAGGCTCCCTGCTCAGGAAGCTGAAAACTGAGCAGAAATGAAGCCAACACTAGCTGTTAAGGGCCCACAGCTCCTACGCTGAGCAAACATGAACAAAAGCCAGAAAACTTGAGGGGAAAAAAAAAAAAAAAAGAAGTTGTAAAAGCCTAATGATAGTTGATGGAAGTTTGACACATTCAGATGTGCCTTCTGATTCATACATGCATAAATGCCACATTTAATTTCTAAAGAGATCTAAACTGTAACTTTATCTCTACACTAGTGGTAGTCATACATCTCAGCTTTATCTATTAATACATTCTTCCAAAAAAGCAACTCCCATCCCAGTCCTTGACTCTAATTTAAGGCACAGCTGCTATTTTCACATATTAGGTACTTTGGATTTTGTTCCCTTGTCACGCAGAACGTGACTCAGATAGTGACTGAGAGGAGCAGCACCACCCTCTTAAAATTAAAATTAAAACTCTTTTGCATTTAAAGGAATGAATTAAAATACTATCTGTCTATCTCATGGGGATAGAAAGGTAAAGAAAGGACTGTTTCAGTCCTTTTCATGTTATTAAGTATTATTTTCCCCAAGGTAACTGGGCACAGAGACATGGCTACCTCTGAATTCCAAGAGCCTGACCCTTAGTGTGATTTGTGTTTTCTTGTGATTTGCCCAAAACTCCAGCTTTGATTATGAAAACAGGAAGAGGGAAGAGGATCTTCTTCTTCAACCATCACTAGTGTTTCAGGACAAAGTTAATAGATGTCTTAAGTATAGGAAATATGTGTGTAAAACCTATGTGCAACTTGACTTCATATGGCTATATTAAGAGCAATTACAACAATTGATCAATTGTGCCCGTAAGTAAACCACTGTAATGCAGGTAAATCTTCCAAAAGAGACCACAATTTTAACTGAACAGTTCTGTAGTTCTCTTCTGTTTATTACAGTATTAACTCTATGATTTTTTTATATCCCACAGGAAACCACTTAAATGAAAGGAAAAATTAACTCATCAAGGAAATCTTGGAACTCAGTAATGAGATATTTCTCTGCTGTGGAAAGCTTTCAGGTTCAGTGCCAACTCACCTGTCCATAATCTAATGAAATGTACAACCACTGGACAGCAATCAAGGACACCACTGGGTGGGCCAGTTCTGCCAGAAGTTGTCCTACCCCTGTTTTAATCCAAAGTGATCATTGCCTCCCAAACCATTACTAACAGCTAATTAAATAATTAATTAAAATATTAATTATAACTATTTAATTAATAAATTCTTTAGAACTATCCATTCCACAGTCCATTTATTGCAATACTTAAATATGGACATATGGCAGGGCACAGGACTCAGAGCTGCTGTTACTGCTTCTCTGCAAACCTTGGATGGTGTTATTTTTTTCATGCAAGCTATTTTTCTGTAACTCAGTTCACATCTACAAATGGTAATGGCATTTATTTCTCATAATTTATACATCTACCTTGTCTCCTAGAAACACCAGTTATTTTTTGCATGCAGATTCTCCCAATAGACACATATTTAACCCACCCACATATCCTATCTAGCCTTAATTAAAGGCAATGACAGTCTCTTTGACCATGTTTCAGCTGATGCTGGAAATTACTGATGTTAACTCCAATGTACCTGGTTCCATATTTGTTGTTTCACCCTCAGGGTGGTTTCTGTCAGCAGATGGGGTTCATTTGCTGTTTCAGCCACTATGGACTGAGAAAGTTTAGGCCATGTGCAGAGAGGCATTCCAGTATTTCTGGAGAGGGGTGAATGTGTGCATTCTCCACTCTCACTCTGGGCTTCAAGGGTGTGAGTTATGACACCTAGACAGAGAGCTGAGCTCCACAGCACCAGCTGGAGAAACTTTTACTCTTTCCCCACCATCAGGCAAAATGAAAGCTATCTCACACATCATGCTGAGTATGGCAGAGTCATGATTTACTTGGTCCTACTACGGTGAAAGATAATTACACGAGGGAGATTTACTTCGAACGTCAGGAGCACTGCATTGCTCAAGTCAGCAATCTGTGCTCCTTTCATTTGGAATGAGAACTGCCACAATGCAGCTCTGCAATGGCAAACCTGATGACTGCATGCAACCACAGCAGAAAATTTACAGAACAACACATAAAACAGATTAAACTTGCATTTCCCTTTGAATATGAGGTTAAGGCACAAAAGGCAATCATGAATACAATGGCAATGGTTACCTTTTTTAACATTATTATCATTAACTGACGGCACAGACATTCTGGCCTAATTGTCTATAATTAAGTCTCTATAACAGATTATTTTTTTGTGTTTTGCATGGCTGATTCAATAAATAGAAATGTCTGCAAGGTATTTGGCTAGTCAAAGATCTTTCAGGCTGCCAATGATTTGATGGAAGGACTACAGTGACCAGATGACATAGTTTCTGTTTCACCCTGAAGTCCAAACCATGGACTTCTTTATCTTTCTTTCACTGTCTCACCATTACATTTGTATTAGTTCAGCTCCAGTGAAGTCTGTTTTGATGCAAATGCCAGTGCTGACTGTCCATCGTGACTCTTGCTGTGTTTAGAGCAAAGTCATAACATCGAGGGACAGAGAGATGAAAATCACAATCTCCTGTTCTACCTGGCCTTAGCTGCTTTCTCCCACACAAATGTCTTTGTGATCACTTTTGTGATCACTGCAGCAGTGAAGAATCTGAGAAAGCAAAAATGTACAGCTCAGCCAATGCCATTGTATAATTAACTAAAGCCATTCCTGCAGGACAGTGCACTGGAAATCCATGGTGAGAAGCATTTTGGTAGACATTATGGTTTTGATTGTTTCCTTTTCAAAAGGCAAAATTGTTCTTTAACAAGTTAAATTTCACAGGTTTTTCAAGATGAAAAAAAAATAATCTAGACTATATGCACACAAATAGGGGCAGAGGTAGGTATGCAAGGGATGGGATTGAGTGTATTAAAACCAAAGGATTGACTTTCACAGCCATAGCTCAAGACTCAGTCTTGAGCTGGACATATATTCCTCTCAAACATTTTGCTTCATCCATTTTAAGCTGCATCAAGCAGGTGCATGTCAGCATAAAACATTGTTGGAGTTTGAATTCATAAATATCAAAACTTACTGAATCTGCAGACCTCAAGAAATTAGATTACAGTCTATTTATACTCATGGCCAGGTTCTAACCTCTATTTTAATAGCCTCAAATTACAGTAGGTTTGCTGGCACATGTAATTTCTCTGTTTACATCAGTTTATTTGAGGTCTGACTGCACAGGAGAGAGAAAGAATGAATGGATCAGTGTAAATTTATACTATAGTTACAAGATATTGAAGCAGAATGTGAAAACTCCCAAATTAAACCTGTTCCAAACAGACCTTATTTAAGATACTTGTGACAAGAGAAGGAATCATAAAATGTCAGCAAAACAAAATTTTCCTGCCTAAACTTGTCATGTCACATAGGCATGTATAGTTTCATTTTTGCCCTATTATGCATGAGCCCAAACTTAAATTGCCACCTGAGAGTTACTAAGATTCCAGGATTAAGCTAACAATCTTTTTAGCTATAAGAAAAGCCATACAAGTACTCCCCATTTAAACACATATATTAAGCATGCAAATTTTCAAACATATGACATATGAGCCAGTAATTTTATATCAACCTAATTAGCTCATCAAGCTTAAAAAATGCTTTTCTAAAAGATTTTGGTTTCAATAAAATGAGTTTTCAAGTTAAAAATATCCTAAGACAATACAAACACCAGCCAGCTGTATGTATAAAAAATGACTGACAAAATAACATTCTCAACTTATTGTAATTTCACAATCTGTATTTTTAGGAGTTTTAATAATCAATCTGCATGTGGTCATCAAACAGCTGAGATAGAACATGCATTTTCCATTGCCCAACAGCAATCTTTGAATAACTGAATCACTCCTTTTCTCTACCAAATAATCACTTCAATAAACTTCAATGCAGGATCTTGGTGGATTAGTGGATGGTTTGAATCCATGTCTTGGTGCTCCATGTGGTTTGCTCAGAAAAGACTAAAGGCAGAGATGCTTCAGGAAACAAAAACACCACCCTGCTCCCTAGAGAAAAAAACTAGCTTTCCTATGGTCTATTCTGGGATGAAGACATCTTAAGGCAAGAGGAGCATGGTTAAATTGGCTTTTCTTTGCCCAATTGTTGCTTTCTGAGCATTTAGAAATACAAAAATTGGAAAATAGAAATAATCTGAGAGCTTGCACAGCACCCAGCTGAATTATGAGCACTTCAGCAAATACTTGCTCGTCTTTGTTGCTCTGTGGGAGCCAGCCTCAGGAGAGGATTAGCATTAACAGGAGTCTTCCTGCAGCCACTGCTCTCCACTGCTACAATGCAGGAATTATTTCTGCTCATGATAAAAATTATAGTGGCCCCTAAAGAAAAGGATAGTTGTAAACTGTGCTGCCAAAAGCTGATGGAAATGAAGTCCCTATTTCTTCCTGAGAAACCCTGCATGATGTGCCAGCTGTGCAGCAACATTCCCAATATGTCCCAGCAGCCACACTGCTGGTTTACATGTCAAAATCTCTTAAATGCTGAAAAAGAAATGATCGAACCTTCACTTTTAAGATAATCCCTACTTTGTAACCCTATCCTGCAATAATACCATGCTGTGAGTGTAATGCAAAATGATATTCATTGTTCATAAAATCTTAAATATGTGCAGGATGTGTTTCAGAGCTGTTGTCTCTAATCAGCCCCATAAAGCCTGGCAGTATTCTCTTCAGTAAAGACTGATGTGATTACTATTCTGATGAAATTTTGGCTCTATCTACCTCTGAAAAAGACATGAGAAATACACAGGAGTGTTAGCTCAATTTGCCACCCTCTAAAGGAAAGAAAGTGCGAGAAATTGAGAGCAGCCCTGAGGAGAAGGACTTGGGGGTGGTGGTGAAGCTTTTCCTGACCCTGCAATGAGCACTTGCGGCCCAGAAAGACAATCGTACCCTGAGCTACACCCAGAGCAGCATGGCCAGAATTCTGAGGGAGGGAATTCTCTCCCTCTTCACCGTGCTCTGGCGAGAGCCCACCTGGAGCACTGCATCCAGCTCTAGGCTCCAGCACAAGATGTGACCTTGCTGGAGGCCACAAAGGTGCTCAGAGGGCTGGAACAGCTCTCCTGGGGAGACAGGCTGCCAGCTGGGGCCATTCAGGGTGGAGAAGAGAAGGCTCTGGGCAGGCCTTAGAGCCCCTCATGGGATGGGAAGGGGCTACAACAGAGCTGGGGAGGGAGTGTTGCAAAGGCATGGAGTGATAGGACAAGGGAACATTGCTTTAAGCTGAAAAAAGATAGGCTTACATTACATTTTAGGAAGAAATTTTTCCCTGCCAGGGTAGTGAGGCCCTGGAATAAGCTGCCCAGAGAAGTTGTTTGCCCCATCACTGGATGTGTTCAAGGACAGGATTTGGAGAAACTTGGTAAACCTCATAACACATCCCAAGGCAAATTTTTCCAGATGGATAAGGGTCCCCAAGCTCCATTCCTAAGTTCTCAAATTTTGATATCACATGAAAGAGCAGAACATTTTCACTTTGCATAAACAATTAGTTTTATGGTACATCCTTCTTCCCCCATTCACATGAAGGAATTTTAATGAGACCTTCAACATTTAAAATAAAGATGTACTAGACTTCTAGCTAATTACAGTAGACAATTAGTGCAATTAGCTATCTATTAGAGCAAATTATACTTTACTCAAATGCAATGTCTCAATTAAAAAATCAAATCTTGCAATTGATGATGAAAATAAGACAAAAGAAATGGCTGAAATAATGACCTGCATGGAGCTTCTCTTAAGGTCCTCATTTACCTGTTTTCTTCGCTGTCCCTGTATTAGATAATGCACTTATAACCAGCTATCAAAAAAGAAGCTTTTTATAGGCTTTGAACTCTTCTTACTGTACCATCATTTGTCTAATCAAAGCAGCTGAGTCTATTTTAAGAGAAGGTTTTTTGACTTAATATCAAACCTAACTCCAAGGAGTTCTGAATACAGAATAGGTGGAGTACATCACATTCCCTTTTCTTTAGGCAGTGTAATTTCTTTTAGTATGTGTACAGATTCACATCTCATTAATTTGGATGCACTTATTTTTGCTATTTACTATGCAAATTACTAATTAATTCTTATTTATATTGTATTATGTTAAAAAAAATTCCTTTTCAGTTAATAGCATTCATCCTAAAATGATGAATGGTATGCAAGTTAATATTAACTGCATTAGTTATTAGAAATAGCTGGAGAAAAATTACATGGTAATTCTCCATTACTTTAAACTGAAATTCATACTTTCTAAAATGAGCAATGTAAACATAATCACATTCTATGTCAAGAAAAATAAGTTCAAATTAATTTTGAAAACATTGGATTTTTAAAATAAAAGAAAAATCATAGTACTTTTATTAGTATTCCCAACCTGCTCTCAAACATTCATCATTTCCATCATAAACATGTATGAAATGTTGGTCAAAGCTGGTGTCCTTTGGTAAAAGAGAACATTCTGAGTTCCCATTTCCCCACAGAGAGTGTAAAAAAGATGACTGCAGTGAAACAAAAGCGCTCAGCTGCACAAGAGGCTAAGCCAAGCTATTTCCCTCACTGAAAACTCTGCTCCAGCACAGCCCAAAAGTGGGACTGGAAAACTAAAGCTCCTATTTCCAACCAAAAGTGTTCTGCACTGATATCAAAGCACTGTTTCTGAAAAATGGATTCTACTGGATGTTCAGCGTTAGACTAGGGAGATTTTGGAAAGAGAGTACAGAATATTTTAATTGAATACTAAAACCTTTTTTTTCACCCGATCTCTTTTGAAAATGCACTAAAAAGGAAAGCAGTGTCATCAAAGTGGATTGTATTGGGATAAAAATATTAATGAATATTCTAAGATGAGAAGTTAATAATGATACAGCTTCTTACTGAGTCAAGCCTGAGATTTTACACCTTCTCATGTCAGCCTGTTACTATATTTGTCACTGACTTCTAAGAAATCTAGTCTGAAAGGGAATTTAATCTTCAACAAAAGTTCTTGCAAATTACTATTAATAACAACACCTTTTTACCCTAATGAGCCTACCCAAAATTAGCTCAAAATACATCATAGACTTGAATATTCAAACATGATGAGACAAATGTTCCCAAAGTTAATTCTAATCACATAAAATATTAACTCCCTAATTTAAAAGGAAATTCCTGGATTATTTTCTGAAGAAAACACAGATTTTCAGTGTTATTAGTGATTTGTAAATCTTGCATGAAATTAAGAGTTTTTCTGCATGTTCTTTGCTATCCAAAATTTAAAGACTGGAGGCAAAATTTTCAGACTCAAGAAAAAAATTTAATTCGATTTTATTCAGATTTTTAATATTAAAGTGGGTCCATTATTGTTTAACTTATCCATCAATGACTTGGATGAGGGGGCAGATGCCTCCTCAGCAAATGTGCTGATGGCACAAAGCTGGGAGAAGTGACCGTCACCCTGTGATGGTGTTCACAGGGGTTTTTGGATGAGACGAGGATCTGACTCCATGTTTCAGAAGGCTTGATTTATTATTTTATGATATATATTACATTAAAACTATACTAAACTAATAGAAGAAAGAATTTCAGCAGAAGGCTGGCTAAGAATAGAATAGAAAGGAATGATAACAAAGGTTTGTGGCTTGGGCTCTCTGTCCGAGCCAGCTGACTGTGATTGGCCATTAATTACAAACATCCAACATGCGCCAATCACAGATGCACCTGTTGCATTCCACAGCAGCAGATAACCATTGTTTACATTTTGTTCCTGAGGCCTCTCAGCTTCTCAGGAGGAAAAATCCTAAGGAAAGGATTTTCCATAAAAGATGTCTGTGGCACCGCCCCAGAGGGCTGTGCAGCCCTTCAGAGGGAGCCCAACAGGCTGGGACAGGGGCAGAGAGGAAGCGACTGAAATTCAACAGGCACTTCATCTTTGTGATAAAAACGACAATGCAGAAGGGCAAAAGCAATTCTTCATTACTCCCTTAGCGGTATATTGGACACAGCAGAAGCTGCAGTTACTGAAGACCCATTTTCAAAATAAGAACAACTCTTCAATTCAAAATTGATTTCGGTGTCTTTGGAAGTATGAGGAAGCCACACACACACACAAATCAACCAAAGTAATACTCAGTTCCAAGGAGAGAATTATATGAAAAAGAAGCAACTTTCAGAGAGCAAACAAAAAGGAGCAGCTAAAAAGCTGTTCATGATAGAAAGACTATTAAAAGACACTATTATTGTGAAGCTCATGATAAGTGTATAAAAAATTTCAAGACTATATTCAAGGAAGGGGAAAAAATATGTTGTTTTTAAACTGTGAATAAAAGACCCTATTAGAAGTAGAAAGCCTTTAGCACAAAGCTGTAGTTATCACTTAATTAAAGAGGAGAAAGAATGCTAAGGACATAAGAATATATTTAAACAATAAAGCAGGGTTCTGAGGCTTAGCAAGCTGTCTACATATAAAAAATGAGCACCACCATTCAAAAAAAAACTCCCAAACACCAAACCAGCTCTAGTTCTGGAATGTAAAGGAACTCACCAAAGAAAAACCAGTGTCCATAGATCCCTGAGATGTAAACATGGGGCTGCAGTTTGTGCTGGCTGATGCCACAGAGGGAAAGGCTACAGTATGGGAGCCTCCTGCCAAGCAGAACATTTTCTAGGACAGGATGTCTACAGTCACCTTCCTGTGAATTTACCCATTTCCTTGTATTCCTGACAGCTCTTTGTCATCACCAAGATAAAATATGGACCTAGTGTTGTGTATTGAAAACCACTTAGGAGTTATCACCTTGATGATCTCACTCCAACACCCCAAATCGCCCATGGAGTAGGGCAGGACACCAGTGAATGCACAGGTACCTTCCTTTGCTGAGCATTTCCAAACCCTACTAAACAGTTTTGGCACAGCTCTTGAGGTCAGCTCAAAACCTGGTGGCCACAGTCCCTGTCTGCAGTGGCTTGCCCAGGCTCTTCAGCAGGGTTGGACTGATGTCCTTTAACCAACTGACCCATCCCTCTGACACTCCAGCAGCTGGTTTGTGAACTTAAAGACGAAATCATGTCCATAAACACAACAGAAGTCAGGCTTACAAATCATATCAGCTTCATTGCCTCTTCTTGGGAATTTTCAGTCCTCCTCATTTATATATTTACATTTTAATGCCTTAAAAAAGATAAAACTTTTGAAAGAAAACGAGAATATTTGTAAAGTCCTTTTTTGGTCTTGTTTTATTTCAGCTAAATTGTGGATCTGCCTTCTCAAATGGACATATTTAGAAAATATAAATGCAGCAGATGCTTACAAATATGCCCTACTTCTACAGTCAACTCTTTACACATTTTTATTAGCTAGTAACACACAGAGCCTCCATGCAGTTTTTGAGGTAGAAAAGATTGGGTTTCTTTGAAGAGCAAACACAGCCTTGTAACAAGGAAGCGCATTTTCAAACAGAGCCTGTGTGTATATCATGACGGGCTCCATTGAGGAAATATTTGGAGAAAGATTTTTATACCCAGTTCTCATAGACCTATGATTACATGGAGATGAAATCTAATTTATTACATTATTCACAGGAGAGAAGTTCTGGTACTTTTGGCAGGTTTCTCAGCATGCAAACAAACAAATGACTGCCTCCATTGCCCAGCACAGAATTTGCTGTTCTTTGTTTTTGCCATAAATGTCTACCCTTTATAGCTGCTCTGGGCCAGAGATTTAAATAAAATAAGAAAGAAGACGGAAGTCAGTGGAACAAGGGAAGGAAGAGCCATAACTAGAGGAACAAAATATTTGTGATTAATGAAGGCTTCTGGTAACACAGAGCTCACAGTAGTAATTATGTAGCATCAAATATAGTTCCAAAAATAATAGCAATGTACTATCAGTGCTAAAATGCACTCCAAAGACTTACTTGTAATACTGCAGAGGCTTAGGCAGAGCACATGAAGACAGGAAGATCTTAAGATTAATTACTGAGATTAGCATCTTCTCTTTAATTCAGTGTATGGGAAAGACATAGCAAATCTAAGTTTTTTTTGCAAAGTATAGATAAGCTATTGACTAAATCCAGAAGATTTGTGCAAGCACTCCGCAAAACACAGCAACTCAGTTTACCCTTAAAATATATATTACATTTTTTGTTCTTAAAGCAAATATTAGCATAATGACTCCAAATTTTTATAAGGGAAAAAAAAAAACCTAATTACAATGGTAGTTTTTGTCCTGCTATAAAATAATGATACAAACATGGGGAGAAGATGCTGCTGATTGTAGGTACAATCCAGGATGCCTGGTTTATTTGCCAAGTTGCACAAGTGACTATATTTTATAGAATAATGTAAGAACACCCATAAAAGAGGTCCAAAGCAAGGATGAGGCAGAAGGTCTCAAGTACAGTGGGATTTAAGAGATGGTGGTAATGAGTAAGATCAAAGAGGGTGCTAATTGTGAAGCTGGATATAAGAACATGTGAGAAAATTCTACAGGAAGCTAAACTTACAGAACGCTGTTGTTTGTGGAACCGTATGTTGCATATTGCATTGTCCTTTCATTTTCCACATGAACAGGGATTTTTCATGGAGTATTGAACAAATCTGAGAATGTACCTTCAAAGTCTATCAGCATCTGAAAGCCCAGACCTCCTTAGCTGAATCCATGTAACTCCTGGCATCCAAAGGAGGGCTGATGCCTTCCTGAGGGCTACTGGGAGCACCTGCTACTAGGAACATCAAAGAAGGGAAAAACTTTGAGAAAACAAGTCACCAGAAAGAATTTCTGGGATTTTGGGATCTACTCAGATCACCCAGCTTTTGAAAGATAAGAATGTGAAGTGTGCATCTTTTTGAAACCACACACAACCAGTGCTAAACCTTCTTATGGAAACCATCCGATTCTAATAGCCTTTGCTGCCTAAGATGAAGATGCAATCTCTTCTATTAATTTTGACAAGTTCAGCTTAATTGTTTTCATTATTCTGTCACTAACATTGTTCATTTTAAATAGGTACATCAATTGGAAGTGGCAGTAGCACGTTAGTTAAAGGTTAGTTGTTCAAGCAGCATGGTGTATTGAAAAGAAAGATATACTAATTTCATTAAAGTAAAAAGGCACCTTTCCTTCTAAATAATCTATTAGTATAACAGGACCCATCTAGCATTTCAATTGGCAAGATTATGACAGCTGAAAGTGTAACTTGAAGTTTCTCTTCTTAATTGCATCTTCCACATTACTATCTTATCTCCCCCTCATTTGGTCATTAGATTTCCATGTATTTTGTATGAGACACTTCCTGGGTTGTGCCTTCACCTTGTGCTTCACTGACTCTCTTGACTTTTTTCTTTTTGTAAATGGTTGACAGGGAGCAGAATGTGATTTATTTAATGAAACCTCACAAATTGTCCAGCACAACAGCTAAAGACGTTTGCCATAAATACACCACACACGATTTGAAGTCATTAGAAACACAGTTCAGAACAAAATGTGATAATGCCTTTAGATGTGTTAAATTAGCATTTAATTTAAATTTAACAAGACTGTTGTATAGAATTGAACATCATTCAACTGTGAGAGAAGCACATCTGTGAGCTTGATGAAGATTCATTTACTATAATTCAAGCCCAGTTAATTTATTGTCATGTCAACATCTTCACTATATTTTT
This sequence comes from Ammospiza nelsoni, assembly GCF_027579445.1. Taxonomy (NCBI): domain Eukaryota; kingdom Metazoa; phylum Chordata; class Aves; order Passeriformes; family Passerellidae; genus Ammospiza; species Ammospiza nelsoni. The sequence goes on along the minus strand of NC_080647.1, from coordinate 13,653,169 downwards.
CCTTTTTCAGTTCAATCTGTTGCCCCTCATTATTTTCAATATCAGTTCAGTCCAACAATTTATGTGCACTGGTTATTTAAGGCTTGCACAGTGGCTGGTTATATGTATACACCACCTGAGAGATCACAGAGGGTTGGTGTGCAAAACTGGCTGTACCTCAGAGAAAATGCAGCAGCCTCTTAAGAGTCTGATCACAAAACTTGTTTCATCTGGTTGGTAGAAAACATTCTGTAAGCTTCAAACAGTTTTCCTTTTTTTAAAGAACATTAGTTTTTATACAAGTGCTAGAGAATTTTTTTATAAAATGATATTTTTAAAAGTTTTTTTCATTTGATGGTATTGTCTTTGTTCTAAAAAACTTTTTTACAAATTATCAGGGATTAATATATCTTAAATACTTTCAAATTAATTTAGAATGTTCTGATTTTGCTTTAAATATTACATCCTGATCTACATTTTTTTAAAATCCATTTCTGTTTTCATATCTACAGCATTTTTAGGAACTACAGCACAATAATATACAGATGGAAACTTGTCGTGATAAACAGGAAAAGTCTTTACAAAATGTTTGAGGAAAGAATCAATTCCAAGAGGCAATTATGCTTAAAACATCTTTTGAAAAGTAATAGGGTATTTTTTTCTCCTGTTATGCCACATTATGACATTAATTGTTCATTAGAACGAGATAGAAGACAGGGAATAATCTTTAAAAAGTAAGATTTCCCATAAAGTTCCTCTTCTCTTGAAACACAAAATTCAAGTTTCAACTTACTCTGGCATTTACTGCTTTTTTCTCTTTTTATCAAGCTAGTAAGCAATTCAAGGTTGAGGCCCTTTCTCTGCAGTGGTCACACATTCTCTAAAGCTGGTCCTTATGCTGCTTACACTACAAGATCAGACAGAAAGCCTGGGAGCAGATGGGATCATTTATTGGCTTTTGTTAGATTGAGACCCAAGAATTGCTGAGAAAAACCTACTGCCAAACCCTGAACTCATGTAAATGCAACTGCATTAAATGACAATAAAAGACATCCCTTCTAATTAAGCCTCATTAAGTACCTTTTTAGCAATCAGATGGTATTGAATTAACTGAGAGTACCCGACCTATAAAATCTAATTCAGACCTAACTAAAATCCATCTTGCCTCAGGCTCTCTTTCTTTTTTTTGCCACATGTCATAAATGATCTATTGATAAAAACAGAGCTTGCCATAAATAGCGCAGCCATTGGGATTTGCAGAGTGTGACACTTAAATATCTCACCCACTTGAGGCACATAAATTATTACCCAAACTTCTGCGGTCAAATTTTACTGCACTCAGTGCCACAAAGAAACACGGCCACTGAGGTGCTCGTGCCACACTTCGTCCTACAAGTGCCTGGAGCCCACAGGGCCACTCTGTTTGCCCAGCCTTGGACTGATGCGGCACAGCTGGTCTCCTGCACCCCCTCCCAGATTCTGTCATTCCCCTCCAGTAAATCAGTGGTAAATCAACCACTCTGGCAAGAAGGGGAAAACTCTGAGCTGTCAGGTTCTGCCCAGCCATCAGCTCCTCTAAGCCACAGGGAATTTGCAGCCAGATTATGACCACTCTCTTGTCATCTAAGTGATCGTATTAGAGAATCTGACCAAATAGAATGAGGCAATTAAAGGCTTAGTTAAATCTGATTAAGGGCATGGGAAAATTCTCATGCATAGGGAGACTGCAAAAAAAGACTTATTTACCTGGAGGCAGACCTAGAATAGTTCTTTCTGCCTAGATTAGTGAGAAGCTTGAATAAAGAATGAAAATGCCAGCACAGCCAGAGCAGCAGGATCAGGAAAATTTTCCAACACTCACACAGAAGAATGAGGATTGTGAGGTGGAACTCAAAATTATATATATAAAATAAAATCACAGGGAGAAATAACTACTCAGGAAACGATGAGTACAAACAGATCCTACAGAAACTTTGACAAATTTGTTTAGTTCTTTGTTGGATATCATTATTTTAAGGAGGAAAGAGTACAATTTTTAATTTTAAGAGGTTATGTATAGCTTTTTATTAATTTTTACACCTTTACTAAAGTCTAGGATTTTATCAGTTAAATATATTTTTTGTCTTTTTTGCAGTCTCAGAAATCAGAATTCTAAGTATTGAACAGGAGCTGTTTCCTCGGGATCTTCAGGCCTGAAAATAAATTTTGGCAATATTTACCCACTCTAGCTAGACATTATGGAAGTGATATAAATGAGTCCCATCTTTGAAATATTTGTCCTCTATATACGTTTTTGAGATCAAGTTACATGCTTGTGAAGAGGGACGTTCTTGTTATTCCTGCTTTACAAGTTGGAAACTGAAGTATGAGGATACTGTATAGGGTTCATGTATAAACATATTTGAATCCCCAGGAGACACTCATTTCATAGAATCATAGAATGGTTTGGGTTAAAAGGGACCTTAAAGATCACCCGGTTCCAACCTCCTTACTGTGATTTAATATGGAACTGCACTCAGTGACAGTAATGCTGGATTTTCTGGCTACTAACCCAACCACCAGCTTTATCTTCTCTTCAGCTGCATATCTCTGGCTCCTGGGAGCAGATTGGTCCAAAACTACTCTACAAGCATCTTCTGTGGATGATCCTACTTCTTTATGAGCTTGTCACAGTAAAACACTGAATTTCTGGTGACAGGTGAATGTCCATATTCTCCATAAAAAGAATATACAAGGAAATTAAATAACCCTGAATAACTTCATAAAAGGAAACATAACCAAATCTAGAGAGATAAGTGGGTAGAGAGATAAGTGGGTAGCTACAGAAATAACAGAAAGTGATAAAATAAACTATTTGCTTTTCAGAGCATTATCCTTGGCAATTAAAACATCTCTGTGAAGAGCACAACCTCAGGAAATGCCTAGCAATTGTTTCCAGCCACTCAAACAGCCATCCTTAATGTTTATACTTTAATTGGTTTCTATAAACCTCTTTACCAGCTCATAACTCCATAATTCTGCTACGTTCCACCAATTAAATGCAACGGCGCTAATACAAACTTCTGTCAGTTCTTTAATTTGTCACAATCATTTTTCTGTAAATCCAGTCTGGCGATTGAGAATTTGTCACCTTCTACTGCACTTTGGCTTTGAATTTATCCAACTTCCTCATAAAGCCTCCTTTGTAAGTGCTGCCAGCTGGAATTGCCACCTCATGGCCTTTTTACCATTAGTTCCGTGCTATTATATGAAAAGAATTTAATGGCAGCTCTGTCATTGACTTCAGCAATATTGGAATAAAGCTACTTACAAGGTAAGTGAAAAAAGAATTAGTTCACATTTGGTGTCATGAAAAGCCCCATCTTGACGAGACAAATTGGCATAGCTTTATACATAAATGCCTTCTTTACTTGGATAATAACCTTTCAGAGGATATTAGAATTTTATTGCACTTTTAAAAACAACTTCTACTGAGATTCATTCCAGCTGATACTTACTGTTTGGTACTGCTTAGTAGTACCAGAAAATAATACCAACATTTTCCAGTTTATATACTCACCTGGAATTATGTAAGGCTTTCCTCTTTAAAATTAGCTTCTGTCATGTGAATAATGAGAAAGAAAAGATGTCTGGGTGAAATATCCCTGATCTAAGCAGGATCATCACTGCTGTTGCATTTCTATGCTGTATTTATTATAGTATTATTCAAGGCACTGGGTGCTGAATGCTCTTCAAATACATACAGTGGGGAAGTTTTGGCCCCAAATTCCTTACAGGCTCCTGCTTCTTACCTAAACTTCCAATAAAAAAAAAAAAAGAAAATTAAAAAATTTAGCAAGACACAGTGCTCTACCTCAAAAAAAAAAAAAAATTCAGAGCAGGAATGCACACAACCTCCTGTTAAACACCTAACCAAGCATTCCACTCAGGGAATCATAGAATTACAGAATGGCCTGGAATGAAAAGGATCTTAAAAATCATCTTGTTCCAACACCATGCCATGGTCAGGGACATTTCTGCTACTCCGGGTTTCTCCAAGCCCTGTCCAACCAGGCCTTGGACACTTCCAGGGATGGGGCAGCCACAGCTTCCCTGGGCACCCTGTACCAGGGCCTCACCACCCTCACAGGGGAAGAATTCCTTCCTAATATTGACCTAAACTTATTCTCTTTGAATTTGAACCCATTCCCCCTTGTCCTGTCACTCCTTGCCCTTACAAATTGTCTCTCTCCATCTTTCTTGTCAGATCCCACCAAGGTACTGAAAAGCATAATTATATCACCCCAAAGCTTTCCCTTTTCCAGGCTGAGAAATCCCAATTTGTTTGGAAAGAAGCCAAGTAATCTTTGAATGCTTTTATATGTTTCATGTATCTGCTGCATTTGCCTGTTTTGCAGCCTGGAAGCACAGCCCAGGACCTGCCTGTGCCACGTGCAGTGCAAACGACCAAGCCACCCAACCTGGCATCACCAACTTCTGCTGTAGAAATAAGAGAAAAAGAAAAATCTAAAGAAGTTCTGTGACTGTATAAAAAATAAAAAGTGAAGGATGGAAGAAAGTGGTGCCATCACAACAGCTTAACAGATGTTTGATAATACAGGGATGGCATTAAAGTTTCTAAATAATTTCTGTTATGTGTGACGTTGGACTTTTGGACAGTGTCTTCCTAAGAACCCAGCTCAGTTTCTTCTGTTGAAGACACAAAGCTAAGGATTTGTATCCACATTAAAGGAACTGTTAAAAAGACATGGACTATGCAATCAAATGTCTAACTGTAAATGAATTATCACTATGAAGTTTTCTGAAAATTCCAGTAATCATTGTTAGCATATCACTGTCTGCAATCAGAGCTATGCAATCAAAGGACTGTAATTCTCCCTATCCCTTCTTTCAAAAGCTGAAAATAGGCTTGATCTTCCCAAAAACCATCCTGATTTTAAATTGCAAATGTAGATCTGATGGTCTGGTTTTGTATTTTGAAGAGTTACAATTAATTTAGATTTCGTAACTGCTTTTTAAGCCTTTTTTATACAATAAATTTTTAAAGAAAAAAATAAAGCTATTAAATATGTTCTTGATTCATTAAAACTGTGCTTATAGTGATTTCAGTGATTAACAGGCCTTGAGGGATGTTTCTTTAAATAGTTTGCTAAAACCCAAAATTTCCTGCAGCAATATGAAGCTCAGATTCTTTTTGCAGTTGATCTATTGTAAAATATTCACCAGATTTTCAAAGATCTAACTATCGGAAGGAATTCTTGTGTTCCAAGTACGTAAGAAAAGATAATTTCTCCTAATTAAATTTTGCATTCTTTTCCACCTATAAATATAAATAGAGATAAAAAGATACCTTTTTCCCCCCATATAAGGTACATTTGGTTACCCTATTCCTCCTTTCTTGCAGTGTGCAGGATCACTGGATTAGACTTTGCAGACTTTGTAGACAGAAAAAAGTGGATGGTGTTTGAAACATCTACTTAGATTTCCACAGTTGCTATTACAGGTTTAACCAGATTTCTTCAAATTGACCTTTGTAGAACAGACATTGGAGCCACTTACAGAACAGTACTTTACTAAGAGCATTTTTGTTCTATTTATATCCACCCACACAGCGTGGAAATTGCTCATTTAATTTCCCCACAGCTTTGGAACACCAGGTTTCACAGAGCTTTGGAACATCAGGGCACAGGGACCAGTACTCTCAGTCAACAGGAAGAGTTAGGAAGCACAAAGCACATGCAGAAACTTAATTGGGAAACTCAGGTTGTCCTTTGTACCAAAAAATGCCCACAGGACGTGCTGTGATGACTCTGTGATTTCCCTTCTTTGCCACTCCTGATATTTGTGTTACACTGGAGCCTGTGGCTGCAGAGCTTGCTGCCCCTGCTCCAACAACAGCAGATTCCAAGTGTGTGATCACACCATCAATCCTCCAGCTCACACCATTGCAACAGATAGTACATAGAAAATCTGGGTGTATTTGTGTGCTGAAAATGTAAATAAAAATATATGACACTAAAATGCTGACATCAGGGGAAATTGTAACGAAAACGTATTAGCTTTAATGGTCATGAACAACTATTATCTTTAACTGTGCAAGAAATTATGTTACCAGAATTCATTACATATCCATAGAGGAAAAAAATAAAAACCCACATGACTTTTACTATAACGCCTATGTAGTGACCTCTAAAGGGAAAAAAAAGGAGGTGGAATGACTCTAGATGCATAGGAAGAATGTATAAAACCACATTTATATTTGAATAGCATACTTCTTCCTGATCCTCAGTCCCATACTCCTCCCAGGTACCATGATATACACAATACAAGGGACAATACTGCTATTGGCATCATGAGGCATCACCAGCAGCCTCCTAAAACTTGGCCTCACAGAGCACTCATTCTCACTATTTTCTCCTAAGGAAACTGCCTCCTTCTTACTGCCAATTTATCCAAAATGGAACAGTTAAATCTGTTTTAAATCTCTTCTACTGAATTCTAATTACTTTGGTGTTCACTGTGTTGTGGTGAGTCCTTTCTCAGGAGCAAAATTTTTCCAAAGGTCTGTGAATCAGAGCAGGGTTTTCATTTGGTATCAGGCCAACATATAACAAGAAACAATTCTTTTTATGTATCTGTTTGTGAGCCTATAATGAAATAATTTATGAGCACTGCATGTTTCTAGTTCTAACACCTCCAGAGTAGTTCTGAGTCCTTATGAACACCATCTTTACTGCTGGAGGATAACTGCCCAGCACCAGCTACTTTTGACATGTGCTAATTATATCAGGTATACAATATAATAATTATAATTTATAATATGTAATTATCAGGTTACAATACTTGGCCCACAGAGGCAACATCACATGTGCCTTTTGTTAATCTAAATAAATCAATTAAAAAACAACCAAGGGCAATGGCTTTCCTCGGTTCACCCAACACACCACAAACTTAAGAACAGAACCAATTCTTTTGTGCTCCTAAATACCTTCTGGAGCATTTGCAGCACGAGGAGTTCTCACAATCCCTGACACAGAGAGGCTGTGTAATGCCTCTCTAAAGTCCTGCACATGATCTGAGGCAAGAAGAATGAGCAATGCACAGGCTGCTGCCTTGTTCCACCCCAAAGAAGTACACCAATTAAGCTCAGAATTGCTTTGGAAAGTGGTAAAAGTGGAGTCTGTTCCTCTTCCTCTCATAAGGAAAAAAATAAACACAAAGCTAAGTTTCATGCAAGCTAGGAGATACTGCTGAATTTAAATGCATTTTCATGTTCATCTTCCATCAACAGCAACCTGGGGAGACCTTGGAACTTCCTCACTGAACCACTAAACACAAATGATATACACCAAGAAATATACACAAACAAATTAAAACAAAGGAAACAATATCATAAAACTTCAACCCTATCAGAAAACAAGTACACTCCCAAAAATACTTTGGGTATTTTCCAAGGAATAACAATTCAGTTACTTGACATACTAATAATCAGCTCCTTCCTCATATGCTTGTGGAAGTTTAACAGCAAAGTCAAGCTGTATGTCCTTCAGTCTGTTATCCTTTATAAAGATACTTTATTCACTCTTCATTCCACACTTGGTGCACTACACACATAGGCACAAGGAGATTAGTAAAATCAAATCTCTTTGTCTTTTAATATATGCAGCAGTGCAAATAAAAATAGAGAAATGAGAGGAAAATACAAGGAATGGGAATAGTTGAGAAGAGAATCTCAGACCAGGCAGAAAAATCCTCAAGGACTTATAAAAAACAAACCACTTCAACAAGCTAATTCATGGAGTCAACTGCATAAAGTGAATTATTCAATCAAAACCCAGCAACAAATTGTGTAGCAACAATAAAAGATTTCCTTATCTGCGTCTTTGTTTACTGTCCACTTCACTTTGTCCTCACAATTTAAAAGTAAGGAAAATGAAGGGAAGGACAGAAGAGAATCAGGTTTCTGCTCAGCACTACTGGCAGAGGCAGAAGCAGATGCTACTTCAGGGATCAACCTGTCACCTTTAACTTTGCCTCTCCTTCTGCAGCAGATGTGCAAGCAACACATACAGTGGCCATAAAGTTTAATTCAAAGTAGTTTCAATTTTCCCAGGGGTTTTGAGTATATTTTATGTTTTTCCTGTGACTCAGCCATGCTCAGTCTCCCCTCTGATTCGTATCACAGTGTGGAGGAAATGTTCTGTGTCTACACAAGCATCCATGGGCCAGAATAATTTTTCCAAGCAGCAGTTTATGCTGTTTTCTTATGATAGATCTTCTGTGGTGCATGATGTGAAATTTCACACCTTTCTTTATTTGAACCATTCTGAAAAATGAGCATCATTTCACTCCAAAATCTGTTGAATTCCAATAATTAGATGGATTACCACTGCTGAGCCCCAGCCAGACATCCACTAAGAAGCAACACATTTACCTTTCACCACTGTGTCAAAAACCACACAGCTTTAAGGTTTGATCCAATGCTAATATAGCACTAAAATTGAAAGCCCTGATTCTTGCTGGCTTAATTAAAAGATTTATCTATCTATCTGTAAAAATATGTTAAATCAGGTTAACAACCCTAAAAACAGGTGCATTAAGAACAAATTAGTTCTTGCTCAAACACATCACTGAGTGATGCAATTTGCAAAAGTGCTGAGCACAACTGGCCTTTTTGCCTTAACTGTAGCTATAAAGCTCAGACCTGCTTCAGCAGAAAGTGAAGTAACTTATTGTTAGGAGTTCATATGAGGAACCTTTCTCCATAAATTTGTTTAACTTCTTTCTTGTAGCATCCATCACTCAGATGCGCTTTCTTGCTTGTTTGGAACATCTCAAAGTCTAACAAGGTAAAACCTAAAAGAGAGAAGTGCTCTTCACTACAGTATTTCCTTTATCTCAATTTCATTGCCTTAACATTTCCTACTGCAGTATCAGCCTTGCCATTTTGCCTACACTACCTCTGGCCAACAGGGAATGTCATCAGTTAGAGCAGTCAGTTTTCCCCTTCCCTACAGAAATCAAATGTGTCATCTCTGCAGTGCTCTCAGTCTCTGCAAGCCAACAAAGCCTTCACGCCCCTTTAAACTGGACAGGTTCTGCTCCTAACACTGCATCTGTGACAGGGAGTTGGTTTACTGTTAATTACAATGTCTTCATTTTTCTAGCTGAAGAAAATTAATGTGGGCATTAGGCAAGGAGGAAGCTTGATGTAGAATTATACAATTTCAGCATTTGAAGGGACTAGGCATTTCAAGTTTCCCACAAAAGATACTGAGGATTTTGCACTGAGACAAATGACATTCCATTTTAGGTTGAAATTTTTTAAACTATTGCTGTAGATACACTCTGGGACTTGAGGGATTTTTTTGGTTCATTTGTTTGTTTTAAACAGAACTCCACTTGTTACCACTCATTAAAACCATCCTAAAAATTATTTGATATCTACCAATCATATAATGCTTCTTTTCTTAAATAACACCAATATATCCATCGACCCAGCTGAGAACAATAGACATCCGTTTGAAAGAAACTACTTATTTTATACTATTTCATACTCTATATCTACTTTTTCCTCTTGTAAGTAGTATTCAAATGATGTGCTGGGTTTTCTTTTTTGTCATTGCATTTTTAAAGGGCTTACCTTGTCACTCATTAGAACCTTTCAAGTGCAGCTCTGCCCAAGGGTTCTAACCTACATAGCATTCCTGCCATCACTCAGGCACAGAAATCTTGCCCTCACCTCATCAAAGACAGATCAAACACTTTGGCCCAAAGCTCCAGTTGGTTTAAAACTGCAGGGCACCTATATTTAAAAGAAATCTTTCAAGGAGACCTTTCTTTCCAAAATGTGCATTAGTCTCAGCTGAGGACACAAACACCAACACATCTGGAGCTCTTTTACTCTCCAAACCAGGTGCTAAAAGCACAGCATGAGCAGCACACTCAGGCACCACCCTGCTCCCTGAGATGCATTATTGATTTTGAGGTTCCACTGCAAATCATGAACCTTCACACAATCCTTTTGGCTGACCTACATGACGTTGATGTTCCCTGAATTTCTGTTCTGTAATTAAATTCACCTTCGAAGCAAAGATGCAGAATTTAGCATAGCACAAAGAACAACCATGCTTTGAAGTCTAATCTTGCCTAAACCAAGATATGATTTTGTCAGTGAAGATTATAACATTTATGCACTTTTCACTTGTCATTACAGATTTACTGCTTACTTTCTACAGCTTTCCTGGGGAAAAGCATATTCTTGCCATTCTAATGTCACAGTATAGTTTAATAGTTTAAATATAGTATAGCTCAAGATTTTTTTAATGTGGCAAAAGTAGCTGAAGAAGAGGCTTTGAAAAACATTTCATTTCTGCAATGAATTTTAGAGAGGAAGAGCAGGTTAATGAGTAGTTAAGGAGCCATGCAGCAGCCAAGTAGAAACCAAGTTCTGAATCTGGCCTGCTAATTGGCCCTACAAAACACTCAAGCTCTTACTATAAAAGCTTCTTTGTACTTTTTGGTTTTCAGATTTAAATGGACATGATAATGTCTTATGTATATCTATATAGAGTATTAAGATCCTATCATTCATTTTTGTGTGCCAAGAACTCTCCACATTAGTACCAGAGATTAGAATCATTCACCTCACCAAAACTCAAGGTTCTTAGTGGGTCATTTTGGATGAGAAGATAGCATTAGGAAGGAGACAGTATAATTTCAGTACTTCCATGAAGAGTGTATTAAACAGATGTCAAAATTATTTGGATTAGGACTACTGAAAGAGAACTAAACCATTTCTCAGAATTGCTCCTTAAAATTACTGGAATAATCATTTATGATGGAGCTGGATTGCAAGCAGATGAAGAAAACATGGCAAAAGGCATAAAAATGTCCAAGAACCAGAAGCCAGGATGTGAAATACCAGCAGTCAAGTTTTGAGTCACAATCCAAAATTCCCAGGAGGTCAAAACCAGAAAAAAAATAAAATCAAACTAAGTTAAGGAGAGACATTTCTGTGAAAATGTCCAATAAATTATGGTACTTTTTAGTTTTAGAGCTTCACGCACACAGAGCCAATGTGATTTATCTCAAAATTTAAACTTTAAACACTTAATCATCAGTATAACAGTTACAAGTTTTTAAAAAAAAAGGTCCTGGTTAAGTCAGAGCATCACCCCAAATTAAGTTTTCCATATTAAAACCCAAGACTTTAATTAAAATGGCATAGGAAACAGCCCTATTTTCTTACCAGTTTTCCAAGTGATTATCTTATTATACTGGAAATGTAAGGTATCCTATTAACTGGGAAAAAACACAAGGCTCTGCTGAACTGAGGGATTATGGCTACACATTTCTGTAGACTGATTGCACTGGCTCACAGTGATGCATTGTTCAAGCACCTAACATTCAGCAAAGGATGGAAAACCATGAAAGGCAAGCTCCTTTTGCAGAGGCAGCGTCGTGAAGCAGAGCGGATTCTGAGCAAGTACCTCATGTGCATTGTTCTTTTGTGCTTTGCCATCATGCTCAATTTTCCATTGCAGTACTTTGCCTTTCACACAGATGAATATTTTATGGAATTTGCTAAGGACATTGCAAGGCCAGAGCAGAGCATGGACATGAATCTAATTTGGTTTTTGTTGGTGGTGCCAAATGTTTGAGCAAAACCTTTATTCTTTTACTTTCCAGATTGTGTTTCTTCATGCCCATTTAGAATAAATAATTTCTATTCTTTACATATCTCATCTGGTATGCAGCTCTGAGCTACTGTCTGACTCTAGATTTGCTACACTAAGCCCTTTCTGGGTTGGAAATGCTTCCAACACAAGCTCATAGAAATTTCTACCAGCCTCAGGCTTCATTCCACACATAATAGTCAGTCTGATGTTAGGAATACTTATGCCACTATTTATATAAAATCAGAAAAAATTAGAAATAGGCGCTTGCAGTACAAGAGATCTGATTTTTTTTTACCCCTGTAATCAAGTAGAACTTGGTGTCAGCTCATTTTAATCTTTAAGTTCACCTAAAACTCAAGCCAGTTAGGGATAACATATTTCAGGATACCCCAGAATGGCAAGTTCTGTTCTGCTAAACTGTTCTAAGATCAGTAAAGTTTTTACAGAGCTAGAATCTGATGAAGACATTTCTAAATGCAATCAAATCAACTGATTGTGCAATTCTAACATAGTCCAATATCTGAACAGCTTGCGTACCATAGTGGTATTATCAGCGGTTCATGTAAAAAAGGCCAAGACACACATTGAAGGAACGAAAATCTCAAACAAACATGAATTTCTTTTAAAGCTGGAAAAAGCTGTGCTCACATGTGCTACAACTACAATCAGCCTTCCCAGCCCTCCAGTGGACTCCAAGATGTTCCCCCTCCCTAAGGCAGCCACCCACATGCACTCAGCAGCATTGTTTGTCCTGAGCCTCAAATCACAGATGAATCATTGCAAAACATCTCCTCTTCCAGGACATCACTGACTCTCCTGGTCAAGGAAATCAACCAGCAGAAACCATAGCAAGAGGCGCTGCAGGCCCTGTTATAGCCAGTTTGTGCTTTTCAATATTGGCAACAACTGCAGGAAAAAAATAGGGATGTAATACCAGATGGATTTGACAGTCCTTTTCATCAGGACAGCCATGAAAGGATACTCTTCTCTTCCTCTAAATGCCATTTTAATGCTGCTACAGTTCACTGCCACAAACTCTGATAAGAATACACAATTTGCTTAAATGCTTATTAACTGACAAGGAAATCCAGAATTATTTAGGAGAACAAAGGTAGGAGATCAAGCATTTAAAATCTGCCACTATCCAAAAGGGTCACACTACTCTGGCATGGTCTATATTTCACACCTTTCATATATAATTGTTTGATTTAGTGACACAAAGTTTATAATCTTGCAGCTCAAAAGGAATTTGCATTAATAATACTAGAAAGACAGTCAAACCTCTGCTAGCTCATGCTTCAACAGACATTCCTTATTTAAAATATTCTTACATTGGAGTGTCAGTTTCCCATCTTGAAAAATGTCATCAGCCAGGTTCTTTCTACTCTTAAATTACCTGTTTCTTCCAGTTAGTACCATTGCTTTAAAACAAGGAAACAAATCCATATTTCTTTAAAATTCTAAAGAACCATTTGAATTATCACCAAGTGTTCTGTCTTTAAAAAATTACTTAAATTTTCTCAGTTTTCATTAAAAAAATCCTGAAGGTGTGAGCACACATGCAAGGCCATATTTACTGTGTGAAGAAGGATGCACGGAAACATCCAGCCTGTGAATCCTCACCAGGCCATATGGGAAAGGTGGAGATGCTAAGCTGTCAAAATCTAGGGTCCCTACAATTACACTTGTGCACAAATGTAGGCACCTAGAAGGTTTTACATGTGCATAGACCCTCTGAGATAGAACTTAGATGAGCAGAAAGGGGCTTGTGCCCTTCATCACATCTATGCGACCCACCTGTGCTCTAGAATCGGCAAGCTCCCTCCCCCATGTGAACTCTTGTGTTCCTATGACCTCCATTTCAACCTACTGCTGTGAAAGGTACTCCCCAATTTCAAAAATATAATTTTCATCCAGATTTTCTTAAATTGGTTTCTCATCTTTCGTGTTTGATGTTACTGTGTCCTCTTCCTTTATATTGCAGATTGAAACTTGTTTGATTCAATTTCCATTGCATGAAATATAAATGCAGTAGCAAATGAGTAATCTAAGGTCAACAGAGAATGAGCAGGGAAACAATATTTTTCAAGACTGTATGAAATGGAGCAGCTCACATAAACAGCATATTTAGCTTATTCCAGTGTCTCCTCTTAATGAACCCTTTAGAAAACAGACAAATGCATCACATAAAGCTCGTGCTCTGCAGATGTAGGTCACAGAAAGAGGACTCTCTACAGATCCTCCATGGTTGCACTGGGAAAAGCATTATCAAATTTCACTGTCTTTCAGGCTGTGTAAATTCTTCCAAAAATGCAGGGAAAATGTCACCGTGTGTTAAATATTGATGCCTGCTCCCATAGAGTGAATCATCCTCCAAAGTAGCATTAGGGTAGGTGTATATTAAAAACTGTCACTGCAAAACTTCATTCCTTTGTATAGGCAACATAAACAATGCTGAATATACTGCAGAGCACACAAGGAAGGACTCTTCTTCACTGGAATCTTTTCTCACCACATAAAATTCCTGGTAATAAAAAAGGCACAATTTTTTCCCATCAGCTTTTTCTCTCTCTCTTTTCTTTTGCTTTTGCTGTTTCTCCTACTTCTAAGTCTCCTTAGGCATCAGTAGAAAAAAATTTTATGCATAAAGAAAAAAAATATTACCCATAAAGATCTGAAGTGGCCATAGTAATTGCAGAGCAATGCCAGCTGCAAGATCTAGGTCTGGGGGCCAGGCTGTTCCTCACTTTCCAAACCATTTAACTCCAGCAAGAAAGCACACCAAATGTGCAAGCAAGCACACCAAATGCACTGCAATATGTTAATCTAGCCACTGCCTTGATTTAATTGGCCCAGGAAATTTCTTGAGGTGTTTGGGACTCCAATTAAGGCTAGAAAAGTCTGGAAACACAGTCTTTGGTGGTGGAGGGATTTTTTTATTATTATTTTTAAGAAACCAAACCCTCTGTTAGCCAAGACTCATGGGCTTAATTAGAGATTAATTAGATTTACTTGCTGCTACTTAGTTGAATTATAGCTCAGCAGACATATTTTAGGCAGCAGGTATAAAATTTAGCCTTTTTCTATCTCTCCTTTTTTGTCTCTGCCCCCAACAACCAGAATTTCCTCAATCAGCAAATTCATTCAGTTCAAATCAGAATAATTGTCCATCTCTGCCCTTATCTTCACAACTTGAGGATGCCTACTGTAATTTGTCCTAACCAAATGAAATTAATTTTAAGAGAACAATGACCCTTGCCTGCCACTGTGACCATGCTGTGACCTGTGAGCCTGCATTGGAACTAAAGTTACTGAGCACTGGAAATATCCAGCTACATGTACAGAGATAAAGGTAGGGAGGTGACTGCACCAGAACAACAGGCAAATTATCTAGTTTGGTCCACAAACCAGAGACAAAACCTTATATGAAAAGTAAAATAACAGCAACTCAAGCAGCAGCTATGGGTGAGATATGGGAGCCCATTTCCCTTTGGACTCCCAAGGGAGGAGAGATTTTTCAGAAGTGCTCAGCCTGTAACAGAGCTCAGCACAAGCCATGGCTAAAAACACAAAACTTGTCTGCAAGCATCTAATATTCCCTTTGCAGGACCCCCCTGCATCATGGAACAGGAGGTCAAACATACTCCTTCAAAAAATCAGTAAAAACACACACTGAGGTTTACACATAACAGTTTATCTAAATTAGCAAATGCTCAACAAAACTGACTTTAATTTGACTTATCCATTTCTGAGTTTACTATTATTCTAGACAACAGCAGCAGGCACGATTTCAATACTTACATGATTCATTTTCATTAAGTTGGAATGGCATCATGTTGTTATTGTCTGGTTATTTGGGTTTAGTGGGGCCAGCAGAATGTTCTTCTGTTGGGTTTGGTGGTTATTTTTGGGAGAGGTTGTTTTGTTTTAAACAGACTGTTCTCCAATCCTGTTGTCACAGCAACAGTGGACATAACTAGCTCACACAATTTTTTTCCTCCAAACCTTCAGTGCTATTCAGATTGCAGATTGAATTTAATAAGCCAATTTAACAGCCTTCCTGAATCTAATTGCAAGTTCTCCTAATAGTATGACATTATCCTTTTCAATACATTCTGAAATATTTCAATAAATTCTTTTCTTATAGACTAGTGAGTTTTCTTTGCTTAACTATATGTTAAGAGCTTTCTCCCCTTCATTTTCACATAGATAAGAATTCGCCCTTGTAAATTTGGATCTTGACATTTGAAAAAAAAATGTTGAGGATAGAAACATTTAGAGATCTATGTTTCACAGTGACAAGGCTGAATTTCCAATATTATACAGTAAGGACATATACATTTGGGGTTTCCTTTAAGGAAAAAAAAAAATCCACTCAGTCCACCAGATTTCCACCTGATTTTTTTAGATTTGACTTGTAAGCAGTGGATATATTCTAAGTACGAACATATTCATCTCAAAACAATAAAATTTAGTGCAGCGCCCTACCTTGAGCAGGGCAGTTTTAAAGTGGTGGGCCCACATTATTACACCAATATACTCTGAACAACACATCTCTCTGAAAAGACCTCTAAAACTCAGTGGTAACAGCTCCATGGCACTCTCAAAGGTAACCACAACACTGAAGTGCAGCCCGGTTTTGGTTGATACAGATGGATCATTCAATCCACAGCATTCTCCATAACCCCACCAGATCAGAGAGCCACAGCCAAGAAAAGAGGGTATTTAGTCACACAGAGCCATGGCACAGGGTGTGCAGTTTTATTTCACTGAAATTACTAGTATTGAGATTTATCTGAAAGGTGCATTTGTAATTTTGGAGGAAAAATATGCTATATGGAGTTTTGCAATCACAGCAAGAGTGGGCTTTGGGTTTGCTAAGCAGAGCCTGCAATGACAAAGTGATGTCCTGAACAAAAGGAATAAAGGCCTTGAACAGATGCAGCCCAAAATTCTGAGTTTTCTGCCCTTTCAAGGAGAAATGATCATGCCATATATGTCTAAGGCATCAGAGTTTGGCAACAAGAAGCACCAGGTCACTCTTAGAATTGGAAGTGATGCTCTGTGCTAGCCTTTTCAAAAGGAAAAATTGCCTTTTAACACAAACACACAACACCCTTTCCAAGTCACAAAGAACATTGTTTTC